>NW_027192796.1:0-300000 GCF_949987515.2 Delphinus delphis | reverse complement strand
AATTACAGTGCCCCTGAGCTCCTTTCTTCAACTCGCTTTCTTGTGACCTGGCCGCAACACCGCAGGATGGCTTCAGGCCCTAATCTGGTTCCGGCCCGGCATGCTGAGCCTTTGGTTAATTCCTCTTCCTGGTGGGAAATGAGAGTTAAATTTGCCCGTCCAGACACCTCCAGCTAGCCTCTCATTGGTTCTCGCTATTCCTGTTCATCTTCCGCAGAAATTGCAAACTGGGCCAAACAGGAGGTTAAAGGGACTGACTCTCCAAGTGGGGAGAGTGTTAGTAAAGCCTCTGGAATGTTGCACCCGAGTACCAGGGGAGGAAAACTGAGACATATTTGAACACGTCTCCCGATCACATGGTTGATCATACTTGGGTTCCACATGCATGTTTTAGCTGAAGGAAGAATACCTTAAACCTGGAGAGTTAAGACCCGTGTAATGGGTACCATGCAATATGACTTCAAAGGGTCTTCATTTGCTCACCGAACCTCTCCAATCCTATCACTGCTGCGTTTATGCCCCTGTACACATGCTTGATTCTCTTTCAGAGACATAGCAATCCATAGGTTTTAAGATACTTACTAGTCAGGTACATTCTTAGGCGTTTAATATGCGGTGTTGAGTCCATTTCGTTGAGCAAGGAGTAGCTCTTGTCTATTCCATATTTGACTTAAGGAACTTTATCTGTGCTCATTTCAATCTCTGGTTTTATGCAGCACCCCAACTCACCTTTACCCTTACGCAAGCATAAGTTGGTTTTCTAAATTTGAGACCCTGTTCTGTTCTGTAATTCTGTTCCTGTGTAGCCAAGTTTACATTCCGTGTATTAGTGATATCTTATGATGTTTCTTTTTCTGTGTGACTTATTTCAGTTAGAATCATCCTACCTGAATCCACTCATTGTGATGCTAAGTGCCTGATGACATAGATTTCATTGCTGAGTGATATTGCTTTGTAAGTAAATACCACAACTTCTTTATCCATTTTTCACTTTCTGCGATGTTGAACTTGTACTGTAAACGAGGTTCTTGTAAACAGAGGCATCCCAAACTTTGGGGTGGCTGTGTCTTTTTGATTTTAATTTCCCTAAGCTATAGGACCATAAGTGGCAGTGCCCTAGGCTCTGTTGCTTTGTTTTTTAGATGTTTCAGGAAACACCATACACTTCTCCCGAGTGTCTGTTGGCAATTTACATCCCGCCCATCAGCATAACAAGGCTCCCAGTTCTCCATGGCCTGTCCTGCCTTTCTGGATTTTACACTTTTTTCAGATGGCCCTTTGGACCGGGGGGAAGTGAGACTTCATTGTAGTGCAGATTTCTTTGCAAGCTTGCTTGGTTGGCCAAAAAGGGCGTATGCGTTTTTTCCTGAATATATTCAGGAAAAAACGCATACGCCCTTTTTGGCCAAGTGCATCATTGTGGACGTTCTGCCTCTTTTCCTATGCTTTCAATGCAATTCCAGTCTACCTCCTGAAATCGGTTTCCTGCAATTCTGCCCCGCTTTCAAGTCCTCTTGGCAGCCTTACTTCAGTCTATTTTTGGACGATAGCTGTCATTTATAACTCTGCAGGTTTGTGAATTACAGTGCCCCTGAGCTCCTTTCTTCAACTCGCTTTCTTGTGACCTGGCCGCAACACCGCAGGATGGCTTCAGGCCCTAATCTGGTTCCGGCACGGCACGCTGAGCCTTTGGTTATTTCCTCTTCCTGGTGGGAAATGAGAGTTAAATTTGCCCGTCCAGACACCTCCAGCTAGTCTCTCATTGGTTCTCGCTATTCCTGTTCATCTTCCGCAGAAATTGCAAACTGGGCCAAACAGGAGGTTAAAGGGACTGACTCTCCAAGTGGGGAGAGTGTTAGTAAAGCGTCTGGAATGTTGCACCCGAGTACCAGGGGAGGAAAACTGAGACATATTTGAACACGTCTCCCGTTCACATGGTTGATCATACTTGGGTTCCACATGCATGTTTTAGCTGAAGGAAGAATATCTTAAACCTGGAAAGTTAAGACCCGTGTAATGGGTACCATGCAATATGACTTCAAAGTGTCTTCATTTGCTCACCGAACCTCTCCAATCCTATCACTGCTGCGTTTATGCCCCTGTACACATGCTTGATTCTCTTTCGGAGACATAGCAATCCATAGGTTTTAAGATACTTACTAGTCAGGTACATTCTTAGGCGTTTAATATGGGGTGTTGAGTCCATATCGTTGAGCAAGGAGTAGCTCTTGTCTATTCCATATTTGGCTTAAGGAACTTTATCTGTGCTCATTTGAATCTCTGGTTTTATGCAGCACCCCAACTCACCTTTACCTTTAAGCAAGAATAAGTTGTTTTTCTAAATTTGAGGCCCTGTTCTGTTCTGTAATTCAGTTCCTGTGTAGCCAAGTTTACATTCCGTGTATTACTGATATCTTATGATGTTTCTTTTTCTGTGTGACTTATTTCAGTTTGAGTCATCATACCTGAATCCACTCATTGTGATGCTAAGGTCCTGATGACACAGATTTCATTGCTGAGTGATATTGCTTTGTAAGTAAATACCACAACTTCTTTATCCATTTTTCACTTTCTGCGATGTTGAACTTGTACTGTAAACGAGGTTCTTGTAAACAGAGGCGTCCCAAACTTTGGGGTGGCTGTGTCTTTTTGATTTTAATTTCCCTAAGCTATAGGACCATAAGTGGCAGTGCCCTAGGCTCTGTTGCTTTGTTTTTTAGATGTTTCAGGAAACACCATACACTTCTCCCGAGTGGTTGTTGGCAATTTACATCCCGCCCATCAGCATAACAAGGCTCCCAGTTCTCCATGGCCTGTCCTGCCTTTCTGGATTTTACACTTTTTTCAGATGGCCCTTTTGACCGGGGGGAAGTGAGACTTCATTGTAGTGCAGATTTCCTTTGCAAGCTTGCTTGGTTGGCCAAAAAGGGCGTATGCGTTTTTTCCTGAATATATTCAGGAAAAAACGCATACGCCCTTTTTGGCCAAGTGCATCATTGTGGACGTTCTGCCTCTTTTCCTATGCTTTCAATGCAATTCCAGTCTACCTCCTGAAATCGGTTTCCTGCAATTCTGCCCCGCTTTCAAGTCCTCTTGGCAGCCTTATTTCAGTCTATTTTTGGACGATAACTGTCATTTATAACTCTGCAGGTTTGTGAATTACAGTGCCCCTGAGCTCCTTTCTTCAACTCGCTTTCTTGTGACCTGGCCGCAACACCGCAGGATGGCTTCAGGCCCTAATCTGGTTCCGGCCCGGCATGCTGAGCCTTTGGTTAATTCCTCTTCCTGGTGGGAAATGAGAGTTAAATTTGCCCGTCCAGACACCTCCAGCTAGCCTCTCATTGGTTCTCGCTATTCCTGTTCATCTTCCGCAGAAATTGCAAACTGGGCCAAACAGGAGGTTAAAGGGACTGACTCTCCAAGTGGGGAGAGTGTAAGTAAAGCGTCTGGAATGTTGCACCCGAGTACCAGGGGAGGAAAACTGAGACATATTTGAACACGTCTCCCATTCACATGGTTGATTATACTTGGGTTCCACATGCATGTTTTAGCTGAAGGAAGAATACCTTAAACCTGGGTAGTTGAAACCCGTGGAATGGACACCATGCAATATGACTTCAAAGGGTCTTCATTTGCTCACCGAACCTCTCCAATCCTATCACTGCTGCGTTTATGCCCCTGTACACATGCTTGATTCTCTTTCGGAGACATAGCAATCCATAGGTTTTAAGATACTTACAAGTCAGGTACATTATTAGGCGTTTAATATGCGGTGTTGAGTCCATTTCGTTGAGCAAGGAGTAGCTCTTGTCTATTCCATATTTGGCTTAAGGAACTTTATCTGTGCTCATTTCAATCTCTGGTTTTATGCAGCACCCCAACTCACCTTTACCCTTAAGCAAGCATAAGTTGTTTTTCTAAATTTGAGGCCCTGTTCTGTTCTGTAATTCAGTTCCTGTGTAGCCAAGTTTCCATTCCGTGTATTACTGATATCTTATGATGTTTCTTTTTCTGTGTGACTTATTTCAGTTAGAATCATCATACCTGAATCCACTCATTGTGCTGCTAAGGGCCTGATGACATAGATTTCATTGCTGAGTGATATTGCTTTGTAAGTGAATACCACAACTTCTTTATCCATTTTTCACTTTCTGCGATGTTGAACTTGTACTGTAAACGAGGTTCTTGTAAACAGAGGCGTCCCAAACTTTGGGGTGGCTGTGTCTTTTTGATTTTAATTTCCCTAAGCTATAGGACCATAAGTGGAAGTGCCCTAGGTTCTGTTGCTTTGTTTTTTAGATGTTTCAGGAAACACCATACACTTCTCCCGAGTGGTTGTTGGCAATTTACATCCCGCCCATCAGCATAACAAGGCTCCCAGTTCTCCATGACCTGTCCTGCCTTTCTGGATTTTACACTTTTTTCAGATGGCCCTTTTGACCGGGGGGAAGTGAGACTTCATTGTAGTGCAGATTTCCTTTGCAAGCTTGCTTGGTTGGCCAAAAAGGGCGTATGCGTTTTTTCCTGAATATATTCAGGAAAAAACGCATACGCCCTTTTTGGCCAAGTGCATCATTGTGGACGTTCTGCCTCTTTTCCTATGCTTTCAATGCAATTCCAGTCTACCTCCTGAAATCGGTTTCCTGCAATTCTGCCCCGATTTCAAGTCCTCTTGGCAGCCTTACTTCAGTCTATTTTTGGACGATAGCTGTCATTTATAACTCTGCAGGTTTGTGAATTACAGTGCCCCTGAGCTCCTTTCTTCAACTCGCTTTCTTGTGACCTGGCCGCAACACCGCAGGATGGCTTCAGGCCCTAATCTGGTTCCGGCCCGGCATGCTGAGCCTTTGGTTAATTCCTCTTCCTGGTGGGAAATGAGAGTTAAATTTGCCCGTCCAGACACCTCCAGCTAGCCTCTCATTGGTTCTCGCTATTCCTGTTCATCTTCCGCAGAAATTGCAAACTGGGCCAAACAGGAGGTTAAAGGGACTGACTCTCCAAGTGGGGAGAGTGTTAGTAAAGCGTCTGGAATGTTGCACCCGAGTACCAGGGGAGGAAAACTGAGACATATTTGAACACGTCTCCCGATCACATGGTTGATCATACTTGGGTTCCACATGCATGTTTTAGCTGAAGGAAGAATACCTTAAACCTGGAGAGTTAAGACCCGTGTAATGGGTACCATGCAATATGACTTCAAAGGGTCTTCATTTGCTCACCGAACCTCTCCAATCCTATCACTGCTGCGTTTATGCCCCTGTACACATGCTTGATTCTCTTTCGGAGACATAGCAATCCATAGGTTTTAAGATACTTACTAGTCAGGTACATTCTTAGGCGTTTAATATGCGGTGTTGAGTCCATTTCGTTGAGCAAGGAGTAGCTCTTGTCTATTCCATATTTGACTTAAGGAACTTTATCTGTGCTCATTTCAATCTCTGGTTTTATGCAGCACCCCAACTCACCTTTACCCTTAAGCAAGCATAAGTTGGTTTTCTAAATTTGAGACCCTGTTCTGTTCTGTAATTCTGTTCCTGTGTAGCCAAGTTTACATTCCGTGTATTAGTGATATCTTATGATGTTTCTTTTTCTGTGTGACTTATTTCAGTTAGAATCATCCTACCTGAATCCACTCATTGTGATGCTAAGTGCCTGATGACATAGATTTCATTGCTGAGTGATATTGCTTTGTAAGTAAATACCACAACTTCTTTATCCATTTTTCACTTTCTGCGATGTTGAACTTGTACTGTAAACGAGGTTCTTGTAAACAGAGGCATCCCAAACTTTGGGGTGGCTGTGTCTTTTTGATTTTAATTTCCCTAAGCTATAGGACCATAAGTGGCAGTGCCCTAGGCTCTGTTGCTTTGTTTTTTAGATGTTTCAGGAAACACCATACACTTCTCCCGAGTGTCTGTTGGCAATTTACATCCCGCCCATCAGCATAACAAGGCTCCCAGTTCTCCATGGCCTGTCCTGCCTTTCTGGATTTTACACTTTTTTCAGATGGCCCTTTTGACCGGGGGGAAGTGAGACTTCATTGTAGTGCAGATTTCTTTGCAAGCTTGCTTGGTTGGCCAAAAAGGGCGTATGCGTTTTTTCCTGAATATATTCAGGAAAAAACGCATACGCCCTTTTTGGCCAAGTGCATCATTGTGGACGTTCTGCCTCTTTTCCTATGCTTTCAATGCAATTCCAGTCTACCTCCTGAAATCGGTTTCCTGCAATTCTGCCCCGCTTTCAAGTCCTCTTGGCAGCCTTACTTCAGTCTATTTTTGGACGATAGCTGTCATTTATAACTCTGCAGGTTTGTGAATTACAGTGCCCCTGAGCTCCTTTCTTCAACTCGCTTTCTTGTGACCTGGCCGCAACACCGCAGGATGGCTTCAGGCCCTAATCTGGTTCCGGCACGGCACGCTGAGCCTTTGGTTATTTCCTCTTCCTGGTGGGAAATGAGAGTTAAATTTGCCCGTCCAGACACCTCCAGCTAGTCTCTCATTGGTTCTCGCTATTCCTGTTCATCTTCCGCAGAAATTGCAAACTGGGCCAAACAGGAGGTTAAAGGGACTGACTCTCCAAGTGGGGAGAGTGTTAGTAAAGCGTCTGGAATGTTGCACCCGAGTACCAGGGGAGGAAAACTGAGACATATTTGAACACGTCTCCCGTTCACATGGTTGATCATACTTGGGTTCCACATGCATGTTTTAGCTGAAGGAAGAATATCTTAAACCTGGAAAGTTAAGACCCGTGTAATGGGTACCATGCAATATGACTTCAAAGGGTCTTCATTTGCTCACCGAACCTCTCCAATCCTATCACTGCTGCGTTTATGCCCCTGTACACATGCTTGATTCTCTTTCGGAGACATAGCAATCCATAGGTTTTAAGATACTTACTAGTCAGGTACATTCTTAGGCGTTTAATATGGGGTGTTGAGTCCATATCGTTGAGCAAGGAGTAGCTCTTGTCTATTCCATATTTGGCTTAAGGAACTTTATCTGTGCTCATTTCAATCTCTGGTTTTATGCAGCACCCCAACTCACCTTTACCTTTAAGCAAGAATAAGTTGTTTTTCTAAATTTGAGGCCCTGTTCTGTTCTGTAATTCAGTTCCTGTGTAGCCAAGTTTACATTCCGTGTATTACTGATATCTTATGATGTTTCTTTTTCTGTGTGACTTATTTCAGTTTGAGTCATCATACCTGAATCCACTCATTGTGATGCTAAGGGCCTGATGACACAGATTTCATTGCTGAGTGATATTGCTTTGTAAGTAAATACCACAACTTCTTTATCCATTTTTCACTTTCTGCGATGTTGAACTTGTACTGTAAACGAGGTTCTTGTAAACAGAGGCGTCCCAAACTTTGGGGTGGCTGTGTCTTTTTGATTTTAATTTCCCTAAGCTATAGGACCATAAGTGGCAGTGCCCTAGGCTCTGTTGCTTTGTTTTTTAGATGTTTCAGGAAACACCATACACTTCTCCCCAGTGGTTGTTGGCAATTTACATCCCGCCCATCAGCATAACAAGGCTCCCAGTTCTCCATGGCCTGTCCTGCCTTTCTGGATTTTACACTTTTTTCAGATGGCCCTTTTGACCGGGGGGAAGTGAGACTTCATTGTAGTGCAGATTTCCTTTGCAAGCTTGCTTGGTTGGCCAAAAAGGGCGTATGCGTTTTTTCCTGAATATATTCAGGAAAAAACGCATACACCCTTTTTGGCCAAGTGCATCATTGTGGACGTTCTGCCTCTTTTCCTATGCTTTCAATGCAATTCCAGTCTACCTCCTGAAATCGGTTTCCTGCAATTCTGCCCCGCTTTCAAGTCCTCTTGGCAGCCTTACTTCAGTCTATTTTTGGACGATAGCTGTCATTTATAACTCTGCAGGTTTGTGAATTACAGTGCCCCTGAGCTCCTTTCTTCAACTCGCTTTCTTTTGAGCTGGCCGCAACACCGCAGGATGGCTTCAGGCCCTAATCTGGTTCCGGTACGGCACGCTGAGCCTTTGGTTATTTCCTCTTCCTGGTGGGAAATGAGAGTTAAATTTGCCCGTCCAGACACCTCCAGCTAGCCTCTCATTGGTTCTCGCTATTCCTGTTCATCTTCCGCAGAAATTGCAAACTGGGCCAAACAGGAGGTTAAAGGCGCTGACTCTCCAAGTGGGGAGAGTGTTAGTAAAGCGTCTGGAATGTTGCACCCGAGTACCAGGGGAGGAAAACTGAGACATATTTGAACACGTCTCCCGTTCACATGGTTGATCATACTTGGGTTCCACATGCATGTTTTAGCTGAAGGAAGAATACCTTAAACCTGGAGAGTTGAGACCCGTGTAATGGGTACCATGCAATATGACTTCAAAGGGTCTTCATTTGCTCACCGAACCTCTCCAATCCTATCACTGCTGCGTTTATGCCCCTGTACACATGCTTGATTCTCTTTCGGAGACATAGCAATCCATAGGTTTTACGATAATTACTAGTCAGGTACATTCTTAGGCGTTTAATATGCGGTGTTGAGTCCATTTCGTTGAGCAAGGAGTAGCTCTTGTCTATTCCATATTTGACTTAAGGAACTTTATCTGTGCTCATTTCAATCTCTGGTTTTATGCAGCACCCCAACTCACCTTTACCCTTAAGCAAGCATAAGTTGGTTTTCTAAATTTGAGACCCTGTTCTGTTCTGTAATTCAGTTCCTGTGTAGCCAAGTTTACATTCCGTGTATTACTGATATCTTATGATGTTTCTTTTTCTGTGTGACTTATTTCAGTTAGAATCATCATACCTGAATCCACTCATTGTGATGCTAAGTGCCTGATGACATAGATTTCATTGCTGAGTGATATTGCTTTGTAAGTAAATACCACAACTTCTTTATCCATTTTTCACTTTCTGCGATGTTGAACTTGTACTGAAAACGAGGTTCTTGTAAACAGAGCCATTCCAAACTTTGGGGTGGCTGTGTCTTTTTGATTTTAATTTCCCTAAGCTATAGGACCATAAGTGGCAGTGCCCTAGGCTCTGTTGCTTTGTTTTTTAGATGTTTCAGGAAACACCATAGACTTCTCCCGAGTGTCTGTTGGCAATTTACATCCCGCCCATCAGCATAACAAGGCACCCAGTTCTCCATGGCCTGTCCTGCCTTTCTGGATTTTACACTTTTTTCAGATGGCCCTTTTGACCGGGGGGAAGTGAGACTTCATTGTAGTGCAGATTTCCTTTGCAAGCTTGCTTGGTTGGCCAAAAAGTGCGTATGCGTTTTTTCCTGAATATATTCAGGAAAAAACGCATACGCCCTTTTTGGCCAAGTGCATCATTGTGGACGTTCTGCCTCTTTTCCTATGCTTTCAATGCAATTCCAGTCTACCTCCTGAAATCGGTTTCCTGCAATTCTGCCCCGCTTTCAAGTCCTCTTGGCAGCCTTACTTCAGTCTATTTTTGGACGAAAGCTGTCATTTATAACTCTGCAGGTTTGTGCATTACAGTGCCCCTGAGCTCTTTTCTTCAACTCGGTTTCTTTTGAGCTGGCCGCAACACCGCAGGATGGCTTCAGGCCCTAATCTGGTTCCGGTACGGCACGCTGAGCCTTTGGTTATTTCCTCTTCCTGGTGGGAAATGAGAGTTAAATTTGCCCGTCCAGACACCTCCAGCTAGCCTCTCATTGGTTCTCGCTATTCCTGTTCATCTTCCGCAGAAATTGCAAACTGGGCCAAACAGGAGGTTAAAGGCGCTGACTCTCCAAGTGGGGAGAGTGTTAGTAAAGCGTCTGGAATGTTGCACACGAGTACCAGGGGAGGAAAACTGAGACAAATTTTAACATGTCTCCCGATCATATGGTTGATCATACTCTGGGTTCCACATGCATGTTTTAGCTGAAGGAAGAATACCTTAAACCTGGAGAGTTGAGACCCGTGTAATGGGTACCATGCAATATGACTTCAAAGGGTCTTCATTTGCTCACCGAACCTCTCCAATCCTATCACTGCTGCGTTTATGCCCTTGTACACATGCTTGATTCTCTTTCGGAGACATAGCAATCCATAGGTTTTAAGATACTTACTAGTCAGGTACATTCTTAGGCGTTTAATATGCGGTGTTGAGTCCATTTCGTTGAGCAAGGAGTAGCTCTTGTCTATTCCATATTTGACTTAAGGAACTTTATCTGTGCTCATTTCAATCTCTGGTTTTATGCAGCACCCCAACTCACCTTTACCCTTAAGCAAGCATAAGTTGGTTTTCTAAATTTGAGAACCTGTTCTGTTTTGGAATTCAGTTCCTGTGTAGCCAAGTTTACATTCCGTGTATTAGTGATATCTTATGATGTTTCTTTTTCTGTGTGACTTATTTCAGTTAGAATCATCATACCTGAATCCACTCATTGTGCTGCTAAGGGCCTGATGACACAGATTTCATTGCTGAGTGATATTGCTTTGTAAGTAAATACCACAACTTCTTTATCCATTTTTCACTTTCTGCGATGTTGAACTTGTACTGTAAACGAGGTTCTTGTAAACAGAGCCGTTCCAAACTTTGGGGTGGCTGTGTCTTTTTGATTTTAATTTCCCTAAGCTATAGGACCATAAGTGGAAGTGCCCTAGGTTCTGTTGCTTTGTTTTTTAGATGTTTCAGGAAACACCATACACTTCTCCCGAGTGTCTGTTGGCAATTTACATCCCGCCCATCAGCATAACAAGGCTCCCAGTTCTCCATGGCCTGTCCTGCCTTTCTGGATTTTACACTTTTTTCAGATGGCCCTTTTGACCGGGGGGAAGTGAGACTTCATTGTAGTGCAGATTTCCTTTGTAAGCTTGCTTGGTTGGCCAAAAAGGGCGTATGCGTTTTTTCCTGAATATATTCAGGAAAAAACGCATACGCCCTTTTTGGCCAAGTGCATCATTGTGGACGTTCTGCCTCTTTTCCTATGCTTTCAATGCAATTCCAGTCTACCTCCTGAAATCGGTTTCCTGCAATTCTGCCCCGCTTTCAAGTCCTCTTGGCAGCCTTACTTCAGTATATTTTTGCACGATAGCTGTCATTTATAACTCTGCAGGTTTGTGCATTACAGTGCCCCTGAGCTCTTTTCTTCAACTCGGTTTCTTTTGAGCTGGCCGCAACACCGCAGGATGGCTTCAGGCCCTAATCTGGTTCCGGTACGGCACGCTGAGCCTTTGGTTAATTCCTCTTCCTGGTGGGAAATGAGAGTTAAATTTGCCTGTCCAGACACCTCCAGCTAGCCTCTCATTGGTTCTCGCTATTCCTGTTCATCTTCCGCAGAAATTGCAAACTGGGCCAAACAGGAGGTTAAAGGCGCTGACTCTCCAAGTGGGGAGAGTGTTAGTAAAGCGTCTGGAATGTTGCACCCGAGTACCAGGGGAGGAAAACTGAGACATATTTTAACATGTCTCCCGATCATATGGTTGATCATACTCTGGGATCCACATGCATGTTTTAGCTGAAGGAAGAATACCTTAAACCTGGAGAGTTGAGACCCGTGTAATGGGTACCATGCAATATGACTTCAAAGGGTCTTCATTTGCTCACCGAACCTCTCCCATCCTATCACTGCTGCGTTTATGCCCTTGTACACATGCTTGATTCTCTTTCGGAGACATAGCAATCCATAGGTTTTAAGATACTTACTAGTCAGGTACATTCTTAGGCGTTTAATATGCGGTGTTGAGTCCATTTCGTTGAGCAAGGAGTAGCTCTTGTCTATTCCATATTTGACTTAAGGAACTTTATCTGTGCTCATTTCAATCTCTGGTTTTATGCAGCACCCCAACTCACCTTTACCCTTAAGCAAGCATAAGTTGGTTTTCTAAATTTGAGAACCTGTTCTGTTTTGGAATTCAGTTCCTGTGTAGCCAAGTTTACATTCCGTGTATTAGTGATATCTTATGATGTTTCTTTTTCTGTGTGACTTATTTCAGTTAGAATCATCGTACCTGAATCTACTCATTATGCTGCTATGGGCCTGATGACATAGATTTCATTGCTGAGTGATACTGCATTGTACGTAAGTACCACAAGTTCTTTATCCATTTTTCACTTTCTGCGATGTTGAACTTGTACTGTAAACGAGGTTCTTGTAAACAGAGCCATTCCAAACTTTGGGGTGGCTGTGTCTTTTTGATTTTAATTTCCCTAAGCTATAGGACCATAAGTGGCAGTGCCCTAGGCTCTGTTGCTTTGTTTTTTAGATGTTTCAGGAAACACCATACACTTCTCCCAAGTGTCTGTTGGCAATTTACATCCCGCCCATCAGCATAACAAGGCTCCCAGTTCTCCATGGCCTGTTGCCTTTCTGGATTTTACACTTTTTTCAGATGGCCCTTTTGACCGGGGGGAAATGAGACTTCATTGTAGTGCAGATTTCCTTTGCAAGCTTGCTTGGTTGGCCAAAAAGGGCGTATGCGTTTTTTCCTGAATATATTCAGGAAAAAACGCATACGTCCTTATTGGCCAAGTGCATCATTGTGGACGTTCTGCCTCTTTTCCTATGCTTTCAATGCAATTCCAGTCTACCTCCTGAAATCGGTTTCCTGCAATTCTGCCCCGCTTTCAAGTCCTCTTGGCAGCCTTACTTCAGTCTATTTTTGGACGATAGCTGTCATTTATAACTCTGCAGGTTTGTGAATTACAGTGCCCCTGAGCTCCTTTCTTCAACTCGCTTTCTTTTGAGCTGGCCGCAACACCGCAGGATGGCTTCAGGCCCTAATCTGGTTCCGGTACGGCACGCTGAGCCTTTGGTTATTTCCTCTTCCTGGTGGGAAATGAGAGTTAAATTTGCCCGTCCAGACACCTCCAGCTAGCCTCTCATTGGTTCTCGCTATTCCTATTCATCTTCCGCAGAAATTGCAAACTGGGCCAAACAGGAGGTTAAAGGTGCTGACTCTCCAAGTGGGGAGAGTGTTAGTAAAGCGTCTGGAATGTTGCACCCGAGTACCAGGGGAGGAAAACTGAGACATATTTGAACACGTCTCCCGATCACATGGTTGATCATACTCTAGGTTCCACATGCATGTTTTAGCTGAAGGAAGAATACCTTTAACCTGGGTAGTTGAAACCCGTGGAATGGGTACCATGCAATATGACTTCAAAGGGTCTTCATTTGCTCACCGAACCTCTCCAATCCTATCACTGCTGCGTTATGCCCCTGTACACATGCTTGATTCTCTTTCGGAGACATAGCAATCCATAGGTTTTAAGATACTTACAAGTCAGGTACATTCTTAGGCGTTTAATATGCGGTGTTGAGTCCATTTCGTTGAGCAAGGAGTAGCTCTTGTCTATTCCATATTTGGCTTAAGGAACTTTATCTGTGCTCATTTCAATCTCTGGTTTTATGCAGCACCCCAACTCACCTTTACCCTTAAGCAAGCATAAGTTGTTTTTCTAAATTTGAGGCCCTGTTCTGATCTGTAATTCAGTTCCTGTGTAGCCAAGTTTCCATTCCGTGTATTACTGATATCTTATGATGTTTCTTTTTCTGTGTGACTTATTTCAGTTAGAATCATCATACCTGAATCCACTCATTGTGCTGCTAAGGGCCTGATGACATAGATTTCATTGCTGAGTGATATTGCTTTGTAAGTCAATACCACAACTTCTTTATCCATTTTTCACTTTCTGCGATGTTGAACTTGTACTGTAAACGAGGTTCTTGTAAACAGAGCCGTTCCAAACATTGGGGTGGCTGTGTCTTTTTGATTTTAATTTCCCTAAGCTATAGGACCATAAGTGGATGTGCCCTAGGCTCTGTTGCTTTGTTTTTTAGATGTTTCAGGAAACACCATACACTTCTCCCAAGTGTCTGTTGGCAATTTACATCCCGCCCATCAGCATAACAAGGCTCCCAGTTCTCAATGGCCTGTTGCCTTTCTGGATTTTACACTTTTTTCAGATGGCCCTTTTGACCGGGGGGAAGTGAGACTTCATTGTAGTGCAGATTTCCTTTGCAAGCTTGCTTGGTTGGCCAAAAAGGGCGTATGCGTTTTTTCCTGAATATATTCAGGAAAAAACGCATACGCCCTTTTTGGCCAAGTGCATCATTGTGGACGTTCTGCCTCTTTTCCTATGCTTTCAATGCAATTGCAGTCTACCTCCTGAAATCGGTTTCCTGCAATTCTGCCCCGCTTTCAAGTCCTCTTGGCAGCCTTACTTCAGTCTATTTTTGGACGATAGCTGTCATTTATAACTCTGCAGGTTTGTGAATTACAGTGCCCCTGAGCTCCTTTCTTCAACTCGCTTTCTTGTGACCTGGCCGCAACACCGCAGGATGGCTTCAGGCCCTAATCTGGTTCCGGCCCGGCATGCTGAGCCTTTGGTTAATTCCTCTTCCTGGTGGGAAATGAGAGTTAAATTTCTCCGTCCAAACACCTCCAGCTAGCCTCTCATTGGTTCTCGCTATTCCTGTTCATCTTCCGCAGAAATTGCAAACTGGGCCAAACAGGAGGTTAAAGGGACTGACTCTCCAAGTGGGGAGAGTGTTAGTAAAGCGTCTGGAATGTTGCACCCGAGTACCAGGGGAGGAAAACTGAGACATATTTGAACACGTCTCCCGATCACATGGTTGATCATACTCTAGGTTCCACATGCATGTTTTAGCTGAAGGAAGAATACCTTAAACCTGGGTAGTTGAAACCCGTGGAATGGGTACCATGCAATATGAATTCAAAGGGTCTTCATTTCTCACCGAACCTCTCCAATCCTATCACTGCTGCGTTTATGCCCCTGTACACATGCTTGATTCTCTTTCGGAGACATAGCAATCCATAGGTTTTAAGATATTTACTAGTCAGGTACATTCTTAGGCGTTTAATATGGGGTGTTGAGTCCATTTTGTTGAGCAAGGAGTAGCTCTTGTCTATTCCATATTTGACTTAAGGAACTTTATCTGTGCTCATTTCAATCTCTGGTTTTATGCAGCACCCCAACTCACCTTTACCCTTAAGCAAGCATAAGTTGGTTTTCTAAATTTGAGACCCTGTTCTGTTCTGTAATTCAGTTCCTGTGTAGCCAAGTTTACATTCCATGTATTACTGATATCTTATGAGGTTTCTTTTTCTGTGTGACTTATTTCAGTTAGAATCATCATACCTGAATCCACTCATTGTGATGCTAAGGGCCTGATGACATAGATTTCATTGCTGAGTGATATTGCTTTGTAAGTAAATACCACAACTTCTTTATCCATTTTTCACTTTCTGCGATGTTGAACTTGTACTGTAAACGAGGTTCTTGTAAACAGAGGCGTCCCAAACTTTGGGGTGGCTGTGTCTTTTTGATTTTAATTTCCCTAAGCTATAGGACCATAAGTGGCAGTGCCCTAGGCTCTGTTGCTTTGTTTTTTAGATGTTTCAGGAAACACCATACACTTCTCCCGAGTGTCTGTTGGCAATTTACATCCCGCCCATCAGCATAACAAGGCTCCCAGTTCTCCATGGCCTGTCCTGCCTTTCTGGATTTTACACTTTTTTCAGATGGCCCTTTTGACCGGGGGGAAGTGAGACTTCATTGTAGTGCAGATTTCCTTTGCAAGCTTGCTTGGTTGGCCAAAAAGGGCGTATGCGTTTTTTCCTGAATATATTCAGGAAAAAACGCATACGCCCTTTTTGGCCAAGTGCATCATTGTGGACGTTCTGCCTCTTTTCCTATGCTTTCAATGCAATTCCAGTCTACCTCCTGAAATCGGTTTCCTGCAATTCTGCCCCGCTTTCAAGTCCTCTTGGCAGCCTTACTTCAGTCTATTTTTGGACGATAGCTGTCATTTATAACTCTGCAGGTTTGTGAATTACAGTGCCCCTGAGCTCCTTTCTTCAACTCGCTTTCTTGTGACCTGGCCGCAACACCGCAGGATGGCTTCAGGCCCTAATCTGGTTCCGGCCCGGCACGCTGAGCCTTTGGTTATTTCCTCTTCCTGGTGGGAAATGAGAGTTAAATTTGCCCATCCAGACACCTCCAGCTAGCCTCTCATTGGTTCTCGCTATTCCTGTTCATCTTCCGCAGAAATTGCAAACTGGGCCAAACAGGAGGTTAAAGGGACTGACTCTCCAAGTGGGGAGAGTGTTAGTAAAGCGTCTGGAATGTTGCAGCCGAGTACCAGGGGAGGAAAACTGAGACATATTTGAACACGTCTCCCGTTCACATGGTTGATCATACTTGGGTTCCACATGCATGTTTTAGCTGAAGGAAGAATACCTTAAACCTGGAGAGTTCAGACCCGTGTAATGGGTACCGTGCAATATGACTTCAAAGGGTCTTCATTTGCTCACCGAACCTCTCCCATCCTATCACTGCTGCGTTTATGCCCCTGTACACATGCTTGATTCTCTTTCGGAGACATAGCAATCCATAGGTTTTAAGATACTTACTAGTCAGGTACATTCTTAGGCGTTTAATATGCGGTGTTGAGTCCATTTCGTTGAGCAAGGAGTAGCTCTTGTCTATTCCATATTTGACTTAAGGAACTTTATCTGTGCTCATTTCAATCTCTGGTTTTATGCAGCACCCCAACTCACCTTTACCCTTAAGCAAGCATAAGTTGGTTTTCTAAATTTGAGACCCTGTTCTGTTCGGTAATTCAGTTCCTGTGTAGCCAAATTTACATTCCGTGTATTACTGATATCTTATGATGTTTCTTTTTCTGTGTGACTTATTTCAGTTAGAATCATCATACCTGAATCCACTCATTGTGCTGCTAAGGGCCTGATGACACAGATTTCATTGCTGAGTGATATTGCTTTGTAAGTAAATACCACAACTTCTTTATCCATTTTTCACTTTCTGCGATGTTGAACTTGTACTGTAAACGAGGTTCTTGTAAACAGAGCCGTTCCAAACTTTGGGGTGGCTGTGTCTTTTTGATTTTAATTTCCCTAAGCTATAGGACCATAAGTGGAAGTGCCCTAGGTTCTGTTGGTTTGTTTTTTAGATGTTTCAGGAAACACCATACACTTCTCCCGAGTGGTTGTTGGCAATTTACATCCCGCCCATCAGCATAACAAGGCTCCCAGTTCTCAATGGCCTGTTGCCTTTCTGGATTTTACACTTTTTTCAGATGGCCCTTTTGACCGGGGGGAAGTGAGACTTCATTGTAGTGCAGATTTCCTTTGCAAGCTTGCTTGGTTGGCCAAAAAGTGCGTATGCGTTTTTTCCTGAATATATTCAGGAAAAAACGCATACGCCCTTTTTGGCCAAGTGCATCATTGTGGACGTTCTGCCTCTTTTCCTATGCTTTCAATGCAATTCCAGTCTACCTCCTGAAATCGGTTTCCTGCAATTCTGCCCCGCTTTCAAGTCCTCTTGGCAGCCTTACTTCAGTCTATTTTTGGATGATAGCTGTCATTTATAACTCTGCAGGTTTGTGAATTACAGTGCCCCTGAGCTCCTTTCTTCAACTCGCTTTCTTGTGACCTGGCCGCAACACCGCAGGATGGCTTCAGGCCCTAATCTGGTTTCGGCACGGCACGCTGAGCCTTTGGTTATTTCCTCTTCCTGGTGGGAAATGAGAGTTAAATTTGCCCGTCCAGACACCTCCAGCTAGCCTCTCATTGGTTCTCGCTATTCCTGTTCATCTTCCGCAGAAATTGCAAACTGGGCCAAACAGGAGGTTAAAGGGACTGACTCTCCAAGTGGGGAGAGTGTTAGTAAAGCGTCTGGAATGTTGCACCCGAGTACTAGGGGAGGAAAACTGAGACATATTTGAACACGTCTCCCGTTCACATGGTTGATCATACTTGGGTTCCACATGCATGTTTTAGCTGAAGGAAGAATACCTTAAACCTGGAGAGTTAAGACCCGTGTAATGGGTACCATGCAATATGACTTCAAAGGGTCTTCATTTGCTCACCGAACCTCTCCAATCCTATCAGTGCTGCGTTCATGCCCCTGTACACATGCTTGATTCTCTTTCGGAGACAGCAATCCATAGGTTTTAAGATACTTACTAGTCAGGTACATTCTTAGGCGTTTAATATGCGGTGTTGAGTCCATTTCGTTGAGCAAGGAGTAGCTCTTGTCTATTCCATATTTGGCTTAAGGAACTTTGTGCTCATTACAATCTCTGGTTTTATGCAGCACCCCAACTCACCTTTACCCTTAAGCAAGAATAAGTTGGTTTTCTAAATTTGAGACCCTGTTCTGTTCTGTAATTCAGTTCCTGTGTAGCCAAGTTTACATTCCGTGTATTACTGATATCTTATGATGTTTCTTTTTCTGTGTGACTTATTTCAGTTAGAATCATCATACCTGAATCCACTCATTGTGCTGCTAAGGGCCTGATGACACAGATTTCATTGCTGAGTGATATTGCTTTGTAAGTAAATACCACAACTTCTTTATCCATTTTTCACTTTCTGCGATGTTGAACTTGTACTGTAAACGAGGTTCTTGTAAACAGAGCCGTTCCAAACTTTGGGGTGGCTGTGTCTTTTTGATTTTAATTTCCCTAAGCTATAGGACCATAAGTGGAAGTGCCCTAGGTTCTGTTGGTTTGTTTTTTAGATGTTTCAGGAAACACCATACACTTCTCCCGAGTGGTTGTTGGCAATTTACATCCCGCCCATCAGCATAACAAGGCTCCCAGTTCTCAATGGCCTGTTGCCTTTCTGGATTTTACACTTTTTTCAGATGGCCCTTTTGACCGGGGGGAAGTGAGACTTCATTGTAGTGCAGATTTCCTTTGCAAGCTTGCTTGGTTGGCCAAAAAGGGCGTATGCGTTTTTTCCTGAATATATTCAGGAAAAAACGCATACGCCCTTTTTGGCCAAGTGCATCATTGTGGACGTTCTGCCTCTTTTCCTATGCTTTCAATGCAATTCCAGTCTACCTCCTGAAATCGGTTTCCTGCAATTCTGCCCCGCTTTCAAGTCCTCTTGGCAGCCTTACTTCAGTCTATTTTTGGACGATAGCTGTCATTTATAACTCTGCAGGTTTGTGAATTACAGTGCCCCTGAGCTCCTTTCTTCAACTCGCTTTCTTTTGAGCTGGCTGCAACACCGCAGGATGGCTTCAGGCCCTAATCTGGTTCCGGTACGGCACGCTGAGCCTTTGGTTATTTCCTCTTCCTGGTGGGAAATGAGAGTTAAATTTGCCCGTCCAGACACCTCCAGCTAGCCTCTCATTGGATCTCGCTATTCCTGTTCATCTTCCACAGAAATTTCAAACTGGGCCAAACAGGAGGTTAAAGGCGCTGACTCTCCAAGTGGGGAGAGTGTTAGTAAAGCGTCTGGAATGTTGCACCCGAGTACCAGGGGAGGAAAACTGAGACATATTTGAACACGTCTCCCGATCACATGGTTGATCATACTCTGGGTTCCACATGCATGTTTTAGCTGAAGGAAGAATACCTAAAACCTGGGTAGTTGAAACCCGTGGAATGGGTACCATGCAATATGACTTCAAAGGGCCTTCATTTGCTCACCGAACCTCTCCCATCCTATCACTGCTGCGTTTATGCCCCTGTACACATGCTTGATTCTCTTTCGGAGACATAGCAATCCATAGGTTTTAAGATACTTACTAGTCAGGTACATTCTTAGGCGTTTAATATGCGGTGTTGAGTCCATTTCGTTGAGCAAGGAGTAGCTCTTGTCTATTCCATATTTGGCTTAAGGAACTTTATCTGTGCTCATTTCAATCTCTGGTTTTATGCAGCACCCCAACTCACCTTTACCCTTAAGCAAGCATAAGTTGGTTTTCTAAATTTGAGTCCCTGTTCTGTTCTGTAATTCAGTTCCTGTGTAGCCAAGTTTCCATTCCGTGTATTACTGATATCTTATGATGTTTCTTTTTCTGTGTGACTTACTTCAGTTAGAATCATCCTATCTGAATCCACTCATTGTGCTGCTAAGGGCCTGATGACACAGATTTCATTGCTGAGTGATATTGCTTTGTAAGTAAATACCACAACTTCTTTATCCATTTTTCACTTTCTGCGATGTTGAACTTGTACTGTAAACGAGGTTCTTGTAAACAGAGGCGTCCCAAACTTTGGGGTGGCTGTGTCTTTTTGATTTTAATTTCCCTAGGCTATAGGACCATAAGTGGAAGTGCCCTAGGTTCTGTTGCTTTGTTTTTTAGATGTTTCAGGAAACACCATACACTTCTCCCGAGTGGTTGTTGGCAATTTACATCCCGCCCATCAGCATAACAAGGCTCCCAGTTCTCCATGGCCTGTCCTGCCTTTCTGGATTTTACACTTTTTTCAGATGGCCCTTTTGACCGGGGGGAAGTGAGACTTCATTGTAGTGCAGATTTCCTTTGCAAGCTTGCTTGGTTGGCCAAAAAGGGCGTATGCGTTTTTTCCTGAATATATTCAGGAAAAAACGCATACGCCCTTTTTGGCCAAGTGCATCATTGTGGACGTTCTGCCTCTTTTCCTATGCTTTCAATGCAATTCCAGTCTACCTCCTGAAATCGGTTTCCTGCAATTCTGCCCCGCTTTCAAGTCCTCTTGGCAGCCTTACTTCAGTCTATTTTTGGACGATAGCTGTCATTTATAACTCTGCAGGTTTGTGAATTACAGTGCCCCTGAGCTCCTTTCTTCAACTCGCTTTCTTGTGAGCTGGCCGCAACACCGCAGGATGGCTTCAGGCCCTAATCTGGTTCCGGTACGGCACGCTGAGCCTTTGGTTATTTCCTCTTCCTGGTGGGAAATGAGAGTTAAATTTGCCCGTCCAGACACCTCCAGCTAGCCTCTCATTTGTTCTCGCTATTCCTGTTCATCTTCCGCAGAAATTGCAAACTGGGCCAAACAGGAGGTTAAAGGCGCTGACTCTCCAAGTGGGGAGAGTGTTAGTAAAGCGTCTGGAATGTTGCACCCGAGTACCAGGGGAGGAAAACTGAGACATATTTGAACACGTCTCCCGTTCACATGGTTGATCATACTTGGGTTCCACATGCATGTTTTAGCTGAAGGAAGAATACCTTAAACCTGGAGAGTTGAGACCCGTGTAATGGGTACCATGCAATATGACTTCAAAGGGTCTTCATTTGCTCACCGAACCTCTCCAGTCCTATCACTGCTGCGTTTATGCCCCTGTACACATGCTTGATTCTCTTTCGGAGACATAGCAATCCATAGGTTTTACGATACTTACTAGTCAGGTACATTCTTAGGCGTTTAATATGAGGTGTTGAGTCCATTTCGTTGAGCAAGGAGTAGCTCTTGTCTATTCCATATTTGACTTAAGGAACTTTATCTGTGCTCATTTCAATCTCTGGTTTTATGCAGCACCCCAACTCACCTTTACCCTTAAGCAAGCATAAGTTGGTTTTCTAAATTTGAGACCCTGTTCTGTTCTGTAATTCAGTTCCTGTGTAGCCAAGTTTACATTCCGTGTATTACTGATATCTTATGATGTTTCTTTTTCTGTGTGACTTATTTCAGTTAGAATCATCATACCTGAATCCACTCATTGTGATGCTAAGGGCCTGATGACATAGATTTCATTGCTGAGTGATATTGCTTTGTAAGTAAATACCACAACTTCTTTATCCATTTTTCACTTTCTGCGATGTTGAACTTGTACTGTAGACGAGGTTCTTGTAAACAGAGGCGTCCCAAACTTTGGGGTGGCTGTGTCTTTTTGATTTTAATTTCCCTAAGCTATAGGACCATAAGTGGAAGTGCCCTAGGTTCTGTTGCTTTGTTTTTTAGATGTTTCAGGAAACACCATACACTTCTCCCGAGTGGTTGTTGGCAATTTACATCCCGCCCATCAGCATAACAAGGCTCCCAGTTCTCCATGGCCTGTCCTGCCTTTCTGGATTTTACACTTTTTTCAGATGGCCCTTTTGACCGGGGGGAAGTGAGACTTCATTGTAGTGCAGATTTCCTTTGCAAGCTTGCTTGGTTGGCCAAAAAGGGCGTATGCGTTTTTTCCTGAATATATTCAGGAAAAAACGCATACGCCCTTTTTGGCCAAGTGCATCATTGTGGACGTTCTGCCTCTTTTCCTATGCTTTCAATGCAATTCCAGTCTACCTCCTGAAATCGGTTTCCTGCAATTCTGCCCCGCTTTCAAGTCCTCTTGGCAGCCTTACTTCAGTCTATTTTTGGACGATAGCTGTCATTTATAACTCTGCAGGTTTGTGAATTACAGTGCCCCTGAGCTCCTTTCTTCAACTCGCTTTCTTGTGACCTGGCCGCAACACCGCAGGATGGCTTCAGGCCCTAATCTGGTTCCGGTACGGCACGCTGAGCCTTTGGTTATTTCCTCTTCGTGGTGGGAAATGAGAGTTAAATTTGCCCGTCCAGACACCTCCAGCTAGCCTCTCATTGGTTCTCGCTATTCCTGTTCATCTTCCGCAGAAATTGCAAACTGGGCCAAACAGGAGGTTAAAGGCGCTGACTCTCCAAGTGGGGAGAGTGTTAGTAAAGCGTCTGGAATGTTGCACCCGAGTACCAGGGGAGGAAAACTGAGACATATTTGAACACGTCTCCCGTTCACATGGTTGATCATACTTGGGTTCCACATGCATGTTTTAGCTGAAGGAAGAATACCTTAAACCTGGAGAGTTGAGACCCGTGTAATGGGTACCATGCAATATGACTTCAAAGGGTCTTCATTTGCTCACCGAACCTCTCCAATCCTATCACTGCTGCGTTTATGCCCCTGTACACATGCTTGATTCTCTTTCGGAGACATAGCAATCCATAGGTTTTACGATACTTACTAGTCAGGTACATTCTTAGGCGTTTAATATGAGGTGTTGAGTCCATTTCGTTGAGCAAGGAGTAGCTCTTGTCTATTCCATATTTGACTTAAGGAACTTTATCTGTGCTCATTTCAATCTCTGGTTTTATGCAGCACCCCAACTCACCTTTACCCTTAAGCAAGCATAAGTTGGTTTTCTAAATTTGAGACCCTGTTCTGTTCTGTAATTCAGTTCCTGTGTAGCCAAGTTTACATTCCGTGTATTACTGATATCTTATGATGTTTCTTTTTCTGTGTGACTTATTTCAGTTAGAATCATCATACCTGAATCCACTCATTGTGATGCTAAGGGCCTGATGACATAGATTTCATTGCTGAGTGATATTGCTTTGTAAGTAAATACCACAACTTCTTTATCCATTTTTCACTTTCTGCGATGTTGAACTTGTACTGTAGACGAGGTTCTTGTAAACAGAGGCGTCCCAAACTTTGGGGTGGCTGTGTCTTTTTGATTTTAATTTCCCTAAGCTATAGGACCATAAGTGGAAGTGCCCTAGGTTCTGTTGCTTTGTTTTTTAGATGTTTCAGGAAACACCATACACTTCTCCCGAGTGGTTGTTGGCAATTTACATCCCGCCCATCAGCATAACAAGGCTCCCAGTTCTCCATGGCCTGTCCTGCCTTTCTGGATTTTACACTTTTTTCAGATGGCCCTTTTGACCGGGGGGAAGTGAGACTTCATTGTAGTGCAGATTTCCTTTGCAAGCTTGCTTGGTTGGCCAAAAAGGGCGTATGCGTTTTTTCCTGAATATATTCAGGAAAAAACGCATACGCCCTTTTTGGCCAAGTGCATCATTGTGGACGTTCTGCCTCTTTTCCTATGCTTTCAATGCAATTCCAGTCTACCTCCTGAAATCGGTTTCCTGCAATTCTGCCCCGCTTTCAAGTCCTCTTGGCAGCCTTACTTCAGTCTATTTTTGGACGATAGCTGTCATTTATAGCTCTGCAGGTTTGTGAATTACAGTGCCCCTGAGCTCCTTTCTTCAACTCGCTTTCTTGTGACCTGGCCGCAACACCGCAGGATGGCTTCAGGCCCTAATCTGGTTCCGGTACGGCACGCTGAGCCTTTGGTTATTTCCTCTTCCTGGTGGGAAATGAGAGTTAAATTTGCCCGTCCAGACACCTCCAGCTAGCCTCTCATTGGTTCTCGCTATTCCTGTTCATCTTCCGCAGAAATTGCAAACTGGGCCAAACAGGAGGTTAAAGGCGCTGACTCTCCAAGTGGGGAGAGTGTTAGTAAAGCGTCTGGAATGTTGCACCCGAGTACCAGGGGAGGAAAACTGAGACATATTTGAACATGTCTCCCGTTCACATGGTTGATCATACTTGGGTTCCACATGCATGTTTTAGCTGAAGGAAGAATACCTTAAACCTGGAGAGTTGAGACCCGTGTAATGGGTACCATGCAATATGACTTCAAAGGGTCTTCATTTGCTCACCGAACCTCTCCAATCCTATCACTGCTGCGTTTATGCCCCTGTACACATGCTTGATTCTCTTTCGGAGACATAGCAATCCATAGGTTTTACGATACTTACTAGTCAGGTACATTCTTAGGCGTTTAATATGAGGTGTTGAGTCCATTTCGTTGAGCAAGGAGTAGCTCTTGTCTATTCCATATTTGACTTAAGGAACTTTATCTGTGCTCATTTCAATCTCTGGTTTTATGCAGCACCCCAACTCACCTTTACCCTTAAGCAAGCATAAGTTGGTTTTCTAAATTTGAGACCCTGTTCTGTTCTGTAATTCAGTTCCTGTGTAGCCAAGTTTACATTCCGTGTATTACTGATATCTTATGATGTTTCTTTTTCTGTGTGACTTATTTCAGTTAGAATCATCATACCTGAATCCACTCATTGTGATGCTAAGGGCCTGATGACATAGATTTCATTGCTGAGTGATATTGCTTTGTAAGTAAATACCACAACTTCTTTATCCATTTTTCACTTTCTGCGATGTTGAACTTGTACTGTAGACGAGGTTCTTGTAAACAGAGGCGTCCCAAACTTTGGGGTGGCTGTGTCTTTTTGATTTTAATTTCCCTAAGCTATAGGACCATAAGTGGAAGTGCCCTAGGTTCTGTTGCTTTGTTTTTTAGATGTTTCAGGAAACACCATACACTTCTCCCGAGTGGTTGTTTGCAATTTACATCCCGCCCATCAGCATAACAAGGCTCCCAGTTCTCCATGGCCTGTCCTGCCTTTCTGGATTTTACACTTTTTTCAGATGGCCCTTTTGACCGGGGGGAAGTGAGACTTCATTGTAGTGCAGATTTCCTTTGCAAGCTTGCTTGGTTGGCCAAAAAGGGCTTATGCGTTTTTTCCTGAATATATTCAGGAAAAAACGCATACGCCCTTTTTGGCCAAGTGCATCATTGTGGACGTTCTGCCTCTTTTCCTATGCTTTCAATGCAATTCCAGTCTACCTCCTGAAATCGGTTTCCTGCAATTCTGCCCCGCTTTCAAGTCCTCTTGGCAGCCTTACTTCAGTCTATTTTTGGACAATAGCTGTCATTTATAACTCTGCAGGTTTGTGAATTACAGTGCCCCTGAGCTCCTTTCTTCAACTCGCTTTCTTTTGAGCTGGCCGCAACACCGCAGGATGGCTTCAGGCCCTAATCTGTTTCCGGTACGGCATGCTGAGCCTTTGGTTATTTCCTCTTCCTGGTGGGAAATGAGAGTTAAATTTGCCCGTCCAGACACCTCCAGCTAGCCTCTCATTGGTTCTCGCTATTCCTGTTCATCTTCCGCAGAAATTGCAAACTGGGCCAAACAGGAGGTTAAAGGCGCTGACTCTCCAAGTGGGGAGAGTGTTAGTAAAGCGTCTGGAATGTTGCACCCGAGTACCAGGGGAGGAAAACTGAGACATATTTGAACACGTCTCCCGTTCACATGGTTGATCATACTTGGGTTCCACATGCATGTTTTAGCTGAAGGAAGAATACCTTAAACCTGGAGAGTTGAGACCCGTGTAATGGGTACCATGCAATATGACTTCAAAGGGTCTTCATTTGCTCACCGAACCTCTCCAATCCTATCACTGCTGCGTTTATGCCCCTGTACACATGCTTGATTCTCTTTTGGAGACATAGCAATCCATAGGTTTTACGATACTTACTAGTCAGGTACATTCTTAGGCGTTTAATATGCGGTGTTGAGTCCATTTCGTTGAGCAAGGAGTAGCTCTTGTCTATTCCATATTTGACTTAAGGAACTTTATCTGTGCTCATTTCAATCTCTGGTTTTATGCAGCACCCCAACTCACCTTTACCCTTAAGCAAGCATAAGTTGGTTTTCTAAATTTGAGACCCTGTTCTGTTCTGTAATTCAGTTCCTGTGTAGCCAAGTTTATATTCCGTGTATTACTGATATCTTATGATGTTTCTTTTTCTGTGTGACTTATTTCAGTTAGAATCATCATACCTGAATCCACTCATTGTGATGCTAAGGGCCTGATGACATAGATTTCATTGCTGAGTGATATTGCTTTGTAAGTAAATACCACAACTTCTTTATCCATTTTTCACTTTCTGCGATGTTGAACTTGTACTGTAAACGAGGTTCTTGTAAACAGAGGCGTCCCAAACTTTGGGGTGGCTGTGTCTTTTTGATTTTAATTTCCCTAAGCTATAGGACCATAAGTGGCAGTGCCCTAGGCTCTGTTGCTTTGTTTTTTAGATGTTTCAGGAAACACCATACACTTCTCCCAAGTGGTTGTTGGCAATTTACATCCCGCCCATCAGCATAACAAGGCTCCCAGTTCTCCATGGCCTGTCCTGCCTTTCTGGATTTTACACTTTTTTCAGATGGCCCTTTTGACCTGGGGGAAGTGAGACTTCATTGTAGTGCAGATTTCCTTTGCAAGCTTGCTTGGTTGGCCAAAAAGGGCGTATGCGTTTTTTCCTGAATATATTCAGGAAAAAACGCATACGCCCTTTTTGGCCAAGTGCATCATTGTGGACGTTCTGCCTCTTTTCCTATGCTTTCAATGCAATTCCAGTCTACCTCCTGAAATCGGTTTCCTGCAATTCTGCCCCGCTTTCAAGTCCTCTTGGCAGCCTTACTTCAGTCTATTTTTGGACGATAGCTGTCATTTATAACTCTGCAGGTTTGTGAATTACAGTGCCCCTGAGCTCCTTTCTTCAACTCGCTTTCTTGTGACCTGGCCGCAACACCGCAGGATGGCTTCAGGCCCTAATCTGGTTCCGGCCCGGCACGCTGAGCCTTTGGTTATTTCCTCTTCCTGGTGGGAAATGAGAGTTAAATTTGCCCGTCCAGACACCTCCAGCTAGCCTCTCATTGGTTCTCGGTATTCCTGTTCATCTTCCGCAGAAATTGCAAACTGGGCCAAACAGGAGGTTAAAGGGACTGACTCTCCAAGAGGGGAGAGTGTTAGTAAAGCGTCTGGAATGTTGCACCCGAGTATCAGGGGAGGAAAACTGAGACATATTTGAACACGTCTCCCGTTCACATGGTTGATCATACTTGGGTTCCACATGCATGTTTTAGCTGAAGGAAGAATACCTTAAACCTGGAGAGTTGAGACCCGTGTAATGGGTACCATGCAATATGACTTCAAAGGGTCTTCATTTGCTCACCGAACCTCTCCAATCCTATCACTGCTGCGTTTATGCCCCTGTACACATGCTTGATTCTCTTTTGGAGACATAGCAATCCATAGGTTTTAAGATAATTACAAGTCAGGTACATTCTTAGGCGTTTAATATGCGGTGTTGAGTCCATTTCGTTGAGCAAGGAGTAGCTCTTGGCTATTCCATATTTGGCTTAAGGAACTTTATCTGTGCTCATTTCAATCTCTGGTTTTATGCAGCACCCCAACTCACCTTTACCCTTAAGCAAGCATAAGTTGTTTTTCTAAATTTGAGACCCTGTTCTGTTCTGTAATTCAGTTCCTGTGTAGCCAAGTTTACATTCCGTGTATTACTGATATCTTATGATGTTTCTTTTTCTGTGTGACTTATTTCAGTTAGAATCATCATACCTGAATCCACTCATTGTGCTGCTAAGGGCCTGATGACATAGATTTCATTGCTGAGTGATATTGCTTTGTAAGTGAATACCACAACTTCTTTATCCATTTTTCACTTTCTGCGATGTTGAACTTGTACTGTAAACGAGGTTCTTGTAAACAGAGCCGTTCCAAACTTTGGGGTGGCTGTGTCTTTTGGATTTTAACTTCCCTAAGCTATAGGACCATAAGTGGAAGTGCCCTAGGCTCTGTTGCTTTGTTTTTTAGATGTTTCAGGAAACACCATACACTTCTCCCAAGTGTCTGTTGGCAATTTACATCCCGCCCATCAGCATAACAAGGTTCCCAGTTCTCAATGGCCTGTTGCCTTTCTGCATTTTACACTTTTTTCAGATGGCCCTTTTGACCGGGGGGAAGTGAGACTTCATTGTAGTGCAGATTTCCTTTGCAAGCTTGCTTGGTTGGCCAAAAAGGGCGTATGCGTTTTTTCCTGAATATATTCAGGAAAAAACGCATACGCCCTTTTTGGCCAAGTGCATCATTGTGGACGTTCTGCCTCTTTTCCTATGCTTTCAATGCAATTCCAGTCTACCTCCTGAAATCGGTTTCCTGCAATTCTGCCCCGCTTTCAAGTCCTCTTGGCAGCCTTACTTCAGTCTGTTTTTGGACGATAGCTGTCATTTATAACTCTGCAGGTTTGTGAATTACAGTGCCCCTGAGCTCCTTTCTTCAACTCGCTTTCTTGTGACCTGGCCGCAACACCGCAGGATGGCTTCAGGCCCTAATCTGGTTCCGGCCCGGCATGCTGAGCCTTTGGTTAATTCCTCTTCCTGGTGGGAAATCAGAGTTAAATTTGCCCGTCCAGACACCTCCAGCTAGCCTCTCATTGGTTCTCGCTATTCCTGTTCATCTTCCGCAGAAATTGCAAACTGGGCCAAACAGGAGGTTAAAGGCGCTGACTCTCCAAGTGGGGAGAGTGTTAGTAAAGCGTCTGGAATGTTGCACCCGAGTACCAGGGGAGGAAAACTGAGACATATTTGAACACGTCTCCCGTTCACATGGTTGATCATACTTGGGTTCCACATGCATGTTTTAGCTGAAGGAAGAATACCTTAAACCTGGAGAGTTGAGACCCGTGTAATGGGTACCATGCAATATGACTTCAAAGGGTCTTCATTTGCTCACCGAACCTCTCCAATCCTATCACTGCTGCGTTTATGCCCCTGTACACATGCTTGATTCTCTTTTGGAGACATAGCAATCCATAGGTTTTAAGATAATTACAAGTCAGGTACATTCTTAGGCGTTTAATAAGCGGTGTTGAGTCCATTTCGTTGAGCAAGGAGTAGCTCTTGTCTATTCCATATTTGGCTTAAGGAACTTTATCTGTGCTCATTTCAATCTCTGGTTTTATGCAGCACCCCAACTCACCTTTACCCTTAAGCAAGCATAAGTTGTTTTTCTAAATTTGAGACCCTGTTCTGTTCTGTAATTCAGTTCCTGTGTAGCCAAGTTTCCATTCCGTGTATTACTGATATCTTATGATGTTTCTTTTTCTGTGTGACTTATTTCAGTTAGAATCATCATACCTGAATCCACTCATTGTGCTGCTAAGGGCCTGATGACATAGATTTCATTGCTGAGTGATATTGCTTTGTAAGTGAATACCACAACTTCTTTATCCATTTTTCACTTTCTGCGATGTTGAACTTGTACTGTAAACGAGGTTCTTGTAAACAGAGCCGTTCCAAACTTTGGGGTGGCTGTGTCTTTTGGATTTTAATTTCCCTAAGCTATAGGACCATAAGTGGAAGTGCCCTAGGCTCTGTTGCTTTGTTTTTTAGATGTTTCAGGAAACACCATACACTTCTCCCAAGTGTCTGTTGGCAATTTACATCCCGCCCATCAGCATAACAAGGTTCCCAGTTCTCAATGGCCTGTTGCCTTTCTGGATTTTACACTTTTTTCAGATGGCCCTTTTGACCGGGGGGAAGTGAGACTTCATAGTAGTGCAGATTTCCTTTGCAAGCTTGCTTGGTTGGCCAAAAAGGGCGTATGCGTTTTTTCCTGAATATATTCAGGAAAAAACGCATACGCCCTTTTTGGCCAAGTGCATCATTGTGGACGTTCTGCCTCTTTTCCTATGCTTTCAATGCAATTCCAGTCTACCTCCTGAAATCGGTTTCCTGCAATTCTTCCCCGCTTTCAAGTCCTCTTGGCAGCCTTACTTCAGTCTATTTTTGGACGATAGCTGTCATTTATAACTCTGCAGGTTTGTGAATTACAGTGCCCCTGAGCTCCTTTCTTCAACTCGCTTTCTTTTGAGCTGGCCGCAACACCGCAGGATGGCTTCAGGCCCTAATCTGGTTCCGGCCCGGCATGCTGAGCCTTTGGTTAATTCCTCTTCCTGGTGGGAAATGAGAGTTAAATTTGCCCGTCCAGACACCTCCAGCTAGCCTCTCATTGGTTCTCGCTATTCCTGTTCATCTTCCGCAGAAATTGCAAACTGGGCCAAACAGGAGGTTAAAGAGACTGACTCTCCAAGTGGGGAGAGTGTTAGTAAGCGTCTGGAATGTTGCACCCGAGTACCAGGGGAGGAAAACAGACATATTTGAACACGTCTCCCGTTCACATGGTTGATCATACTTGGGTTCCACATGCATGTTTTAGCTGAAGGAAGAATACCTTAAACCTGGAGAGTTGAGACCCGTGTAATGGGTACCATGCAATATGACTTCAAAGGGTCTTCATTTGCTCACCGAACCTCTCCAATCCTATCACTGCTGTGTTTATGCCCCTGTACACATGCTTGATTCTCTTTTGGAGACATAGCAATCCATAGGTTTTACGATACTTACTAGTCAGGTACATTCTTAGGCGTTTAATATGCGGTGTTGAGTCCATTTCGTTGAGCAAGGAGTAGCTCTTGTCTATTCCATATTTGACTTAAGGAACTTTATCTGTGCTCATTTCAATCTCTGGTTTTATGCAGCACCCCAACTCACCTTTACCCTTAAGCAAGCATAAGTTGGTTTTCTAAATTTGAGACCCTGTTCTGTTCTGTAATTCAGTTCCTGTGTAGCCAAGTTTACATTCCGTGTATTACTGATATCTTATGATGTTTTTTTTCTGTGTGACTTATTTCAGTTAGAATCATCATACCTGAATCCACTCATTGTGCTGCTAAGGGCCTGATGACACAGATTTCATTGCTGAGTGATATTGCTTTGTAAGTAAATACCACAACTTCTTTATCCATTTTTCACTTTCTGCGATGTTGAACTTGTACTGTAAACGAGGTTCTTGTAAACAGAGCCGTTCCAAACTTTGGGGTGGCTGTGTCTTTTTGATTTTAATTTCCCTAAGCTATAGGACCATAAGTGGAAGTGCCCTAGGTTCTGTTGCTTTGTTTTTTAGATGTTTCAGGAAACACCATACACTTCTCCCGAGTGTCTGTTGGCAATTTACATCCCGCCCATCAGCATAACAAGGCTCCCAGTTCTCCATGGTCTGTCCTGCCTTTCTGGATTTTACACTTTTTTCAGATGGCCCTTTTGACCGGGGGGAAGTGAGACTTCATTGCAGTGCAGATTTCCTTTGCAAGCTTGCTTGGTTGGCCAAAAAGGGCGTATGCGTTTTTTCCTGAATATATTCAGGAAAAAACGCATACGCCCTTTTTGGCCAAGTGCATCATTGTGTACGTTCTGCCTCTTTTCCTATGCTTTCAATGCAATTCCAGTCTACCTCCTGAAATCGGTTTCCTGCAATTCTGCCCCGCTTTCAAGTCCTCTTGGCAGCCTTACTTCAGTCTATTTTTGGACGATAGCTGTCATTTATAACTCTGCAGGTTTGTGAATTACAGTGCCCCTGAGCTCCTTTCTTCAACTTGCTTTCTTGTGACCTGGCCGCAACACCGCAGGATGGCTTCAGGCCCTAATCTGGTCCCGGCACGGCACGCTGAGCCTTTCATTTTTTCCTTTTCCTGGTGGGAAATGAGAGTTAAATTTGCCCGTCCAGACACCTCCAGCTAGTCTCTCATTGGTTCTCGCTATTCCTGTTCATCTTCCGCAGGAATTGCAAACTGGGCCAAACAGGAGGTTAAAGGGACTGACTCTCCAAGTGGGGAGAGTGTTAGTAAAGCGTCTGGAATGTTGCACCCGAGTACCAGGGGAGGAAAACTGAGACATATTTGAACACGTCTCCCGTTCACATGGTTGATCATACTTGGGTTCCACATGCATGTTTTAGCTGAAGGAAGAATACCTTAAACCTGGAGAGTTGAGACCCGTGTAATGTGTACCATGCAATATGACTTCAAAGGGTCTTCATCTGCTCACCGAACCTCTCCAATCCTATCACTGCTGCGTTTATGCCCCTGTACACATGCTTGATTCTCTTTTGGAGACATAGCAATCCATAGGTTTTACGATACTTACTAGTCAGGTACATTCTTAGGCGTTTAATATGCGGTGTTGAGTCCATTTCGTTGAGCAAGGAGTAGCTCTTGTCTATTCCATATTTGACTTAAGGAACTTTATCTGTGCTCATTTCAATCTCTGGTTTTATGCAGCACCCCAACTCACCTTTACCCTTAAGCAAGCATAAGTTGGTTTTCTAAATTTGAGACCCTGTTCTGTTCTGTAATTCAGTTCCTGTGTAGCCAAGTTTACATTCCGTGTATTACTGATATCTTATGAGGTTTTTTTTCTGTGTGACTTATTTCAGTTAGAATCATCATACCTGAATCCACTCATTGTGCTGCTAAGGGCCTGATGACACAGATTTCATTGCTGAGTGATATTGCTTTGTAAGTAAATACCACAACTTCTTTATCCATTTTTCAGTTTCTGCGATGTTGAACTTGTACTGTAAACGAGGTTCTTGTAAACAGAGCCGTTCCAAACTTTGGGGTGGCTGTGTCTTTTTGATTTTAATTTCCCTAAGCTATACGACCATAAGTGGAAGTGCCCTAGGTTCTGTTGCTTTGTTTTTTAGATGTTTCAGGAAACACCATACACTTCTCCCGAGTGGTTGTTGGCAATTTACATCCCGCCCATCAGCATAACAAGGCTCCCAGTTCTCCATGGCCTGTCCTGCCTTTCTGGATTTTACACTTTTTTCAGATGGCCCTTTTGACCGGGGGGAAGTGAGACTTCATTGTAGTGCAGATTTCCTTTGCAAGCTTGCTTGGTTGGCCAAAAAGGGCGTATGCGTTTTTTCCTGAATATATTCAGGAAAAAACGCATACGCCCTTTTTGGCCAAGTGCATCATTGTGGACGTTCTGCCTCTTTTCCTATGCTTTCAATGCAATTCCAGTCTACCTCCTGAAATCGGGTTCCTGCAATTCTGCCCCGCTTTCAAGTCCTCTTGGCAGCCTTACTTTAGTCTATTTTTGGACGATAGCTGTCATTTATAACTCTGCAGGTTTGTGAATTACAGTGCCCCTGAGCTCCTTTCTTCAACTCGCTTTCTTGTGACCTGGCCGCAACACCGCAGGATGGCTTCAGGCCCTAATCTGGTTCCGGCCCGGCATGCTGAGCCTTTGCTTAATTCCTCTTCCTGGTGGGAAATGAGAGTTAAATTTGCCCGTCCAGACACCTCCAGCTAGCCTCTCATTGGTTCTCGCTATTCCTGTTCATCTTCCGCAGAAATTGCAAACTGGGCCAAACAGGAGGTTAAAGAGACTGACTCTCCAAGTGGGGAGAGTGTTAGTAAAGCGTCTGGAATGTTGCACCCGAGTACCAGGGGAGGAAAACAGACATATTTGAACACGTCTCCCGTTCACATGGTTGATCATACTTGGGTTCCACATGCATGTTTTAGCTGAAGGAAGAATACCTTAAACCTGGAGAGTTGAGACCCGTGTAATGGGTACCATGCAATATGACTTCAAAGGGTCTTCATTTGCTCACCGAACCTCTCCAATCCTATCACTGCTGCGTTTATGCCCCTGTACACATGCTTGATTCTCTTTTGGAGACATAGCAATCCATAGGTTTTACGATACTTACTAGTCAGGTACATTCTTAGGCGTTTAATATGCGGTGTTGAGTCCATTTCGTTGAGCAAGGAGTAGCTCTTGTCTATTCCATATTTGACTTAAGGAACTTTATCTGTGCTCATTTCAATCTCTGGTTTTATGCAGCACCCCAACTCACCTTTACCCTTAAGCAAGCATAAGTTGGTTTTCTAAATTTGAGACCCTGTTCTGTTCTGTAATTCAGTTCCTGTGTAGCCAAGTTTACATTCCGTGTATTACTGATATCTTATGATGTTTTTTTTCTGTGTGACTTATTTCAGTTAGAATCATCATACCTGAATCCACTCATTGTGATGCTAAGGGCCTGATGACATAGATTTCATTGCTGAGTGATATTGCTTTGTAAGTAAATACCACAACTTCTTTATCCATTTTTCACTTTCTGCGATGTTGAACTTGTACTGTAAACGAGGTTCTTGTAAACAGAGGCATCCCAAACTTTGGGGTGGCTGTGTCTTTTTGATTTTAATTTCCCTAAGCTATAGGACCATAAGTGGCAGTGCCCTAGGCTCTGTTGCTTTGTTTTTTAGATGTTTCAGGAAACACCATACACTTCTCCCGAGTGTCTGTTGGCAATTTACATCCCGCCCATCAGCATAACAAGGCTCCCAGTTCTCCATGGCCTGTTGCCTTTCTGGATTTTACACTTTTTTCAGATGGCCCTTTTGACCGGGGGGAAGTGAGACTTCATTGTAGTGCAGATTTCCTTTGCAAGCTTGCTTGGTTGGCCAAAAAGGGCGTATGCGTTTTTTCCTGAATATATTCAGGAAAAAACGCATACGCCCTTTTTGGCCAAGTGCATCATTGTGGACGTTCTGCCTCTTTTCCTATGCTTTCAATGCAATTCCAGTCTACCTCCTGAAATCGGTTTCCTGCAATTCTGCCCCGCTTTCAAGTCCTCTTGGCAGCCTTACTTCAGTCTATTTTTGGACGATAGCTGTCATTTATAACTCTGCAGGTTTGTGAATTACAGTGCCCCTGAGCTCCTTTCTTCAACTCGCTTTCTTGTGACCTGGCCGCAACACCGCAGGAGGGCTTCAGGCCCTAATCTGGTTCCGGCCCGGCATGCTGAGCCTTTGGTTAATTCCTCTTCCTGGTGGGAAATGAGAGTTAAATTTGCCCGTCCAGACACCTCCAGCTAGCCTCTCATTGGTTCTCGCTATTCCTGTTCATCTTCCGCAGAAATTGCAAACTGGGCCAAACAGGAGGTTAAAGGGACTGACTCTCCAAGTGGGGAGAGTGTTAGTAAAGCGTCTGGAATGTTGCACCCGAGTACCAGGGGAGGAAAACTGAGACATATTTGAACACGTCTCCCGATCACATGGTTGATCATACTCTAGGTTCCACATGCATGTTTTAGCTGAAGGAAGAATACCTTAAACCTGGGTAGTTGAAACCCGTGGAATGGGTACCATGCAATATGACTTCAAAGGGTCTTCATTTGCTCACCGAACCTCTCCAATCCTATCACTGCTGCGTTTATGCCCCTGTACACATGCTTGATTCTCTTTCGGAGACATAGCAATCCATAGGTTTTAAGATACTTACTAGTCAGGTACATTCTTAGGCGTTTAATATGGGGTGTTGAGTCCATTTCGTTGAGCAAGGAGTAGCTCTTGTCTATTCCATATTTGGCTTAAGGAACTTTATCTGTGCTCATTTCAATCTCTGGTTTTATGCAGCACCCCAACTAACCTTTACCCTTAAGCAAGAATAAGTTGGTTTTCTAAATATGAGACCCTGTTCTGTTCTGTAATTCAGTTCCTGTGTAGTCAAGTTTACATTCCGTGTATTACTGATATCTTATGATGTTTCTTTTTCTTTGTGACTTATTTCAGTTAGAATCATCATACCTGAATCCACTCATTGTGCTGCTAAGGGCCTGATGACACAGATTTCATTGCTGAGTGATATTGCTTTGTAAGTAAATACCACAACTTCTTTATCCATTTTTCACTTTCTGCGATGTTGAACTTGTACTGTAAACGAGGTTCTTGTAAACAGAGCCGTTCCAAACTTTGGGGTGGCTGTGTCTTTTTGATTTTAATTTCCCTAAGCTATAGGACCATAAGTGGAAGTGCCCTAGGTTCTGTTGGTTTGTTTTTTAGATGTTTCAGGAAACACCATACACTTCTCCCCAGTGGTTGTTGGCAATTTACATCCCGCCCATCAGCATAACAAGGCTCCCAGTTCTCCATGGTCTGTCCTGCCTTTCTGGATTTTACACTTTTTTCAGATGGCCCTTTTGACCGGGGGGAAGTGAGACTTCATTGTAGTGCAGATTTCCTTTGCAAGCTTGCTTGGTTGGCCAAAAAGGGCGTATGCGTTTTTTCCTGAATATATTCAGGAAAAAACGCATACGCCCTTTTTGGCCAAGTGCATCATTGTGGACGTTCTGCCTCTTTTCCTATGCTTTCAATGCAATTCCAGTCTACCTCCTGAAATCGGTTTCCTGCAATTCTGTCCCGCTTTCAAGTCCTCTTGGCAGCCTTACTTCAGTCTATTTTTGGACGATAGCTGTCATTTATAACTCTGCAGGTTTGTGAATTACAGTGCCCCTGAGCTCCTTTCTTCAACTTGCTTTCTTGTGACCTGGCCGCAACACCGCAGGATGGCTTCAGGCCCTAATCTGGTTCCGGCACGGCACGCTGAGCCTTTCATTTTTTCCTTTTCCTGGTGGGAAATGAGAGTTAAATTTGCCCGTCCAGACACCTCCAGCTAGTCTCTCATTGGTTCTCGCTATTCCTGTTCATCTTCCGCAGAAATTGCAAACTGGGCCAAACAGGAGGTTAAAGGGACTGACTCTCCAAGTGGGGAGAGTGTTAGTAAAGCATCTGGAATGTTGCACCCGAGTACCAGGGGAGGAAAACTGAGACATATTTGAACACGTCTCCCGTTCACATGGTTGATCATACTTGGGTTCCACATGCATGTTTTAGCTGAAGGAAGAATACCTTAAACCTGGAGAGTTGAGACCCGTGTAATGGGTACCATGCAATATGACTTCAAAGGGTCTTCATCTGCTCACCGAACCTCTCCAATCCTATCACTGCTGCGTTTATGCCCCTGTACACATGCTTGATTCTCTTTTGGAGACATAGCAATCCATAGGTTTTAAGATACTTACTAGTCAGGTACATTCTTAGGCGTTTAATATGCGGTGTTGAGTCCATTTCGTTGAGCAAGGAGTAGCTCTTGTCTATTCCATATTTGACTTAAGGAAATTTATCTGTGCTCATTTCAATCTCTGGTTTTATGCAGCACCCCAACTCACCTTTACCCTTAAGCAAGCATAAGTTGGTTTTCTAAATTTGAGACCCTGTTCTGTTCTGTAATTCAGTTCCTGTGTAGCCAAGTTTACATTCCGTGTATTACTGATATCTTATGATGTTTTTTTTCTGTGTGACTTATTTCAGTTAGAATCATCATACCTGAATCCACTCATTGTGCTGCTAAGGGCCTGATGACACAGATTTCATTGCTGAGTGATATTGCTTTGTAAGTAAATACCACAACTTCTTTATCCATTTTTCACTTTCTGTGATGTTGAACTTGTACTGTAAATGAGGTTCTTGTAAACAGAGCCGTTCCAAACTTTGGGGTGGCTGTGTCTTTTTGATTTTAATTTCCCTAAGCTATACGACCATAAGTGGAAGTGCCCTAGGTTCTGTTGCTTTGTTTTTTAGATGTTTCAGGAAACACCATACACTTCTCCCGAGTGGTTGTTGGCAATTTACATCCCGCCCATCAGCATAACAAGGCTCCCAGTTCTCCATGGTCTGTCCTGCCTTTCTGGATTTTACACTTTTTTCAGATGGCCCTTTTGACCGGGGGGAAGTGAGACTTCATTGTAGTGCAGATTTCCTTTGCAAGCTTGCTTGGTTGGCCAAAAAGGGCGTATGCGTTTTTTCCTGAATATATTCAGGAAAAAACGCATACGCCCTTTTTGGCCAAGTGCATCATTGTGGACGTTCTGCCTCTTTTCCTATGCTTTCAATGCAATTCCAGTCTACCTCCTGAAATCGGTTTCCTGCAATTCTGCCCCGCTTTCAAGTCCTCTTGGCAGCCTTACTTCAGTCTATTTTTGGATGATAGCTGTCATTTATAACTCTGCAGGTTTGTGAATTACAGTGCCCCTGAGCTCCTTTCTTCAACTTGCTTTCTTGTGACATGGCCGCAACACCGCAGGATGGCTTCAGGCCCTAATCTGGTTCCGGCACGGCACGCTGAGCCTTTCATTATTTCCTTTTCCTGGTGGGAAATGAGAGTTAAATTTGCCCGTCCAGACACCTCCAGCTAGCCTCTCATTGGTTCTCGCTATTCCTGTTCATTTTCTGCAGAAATTGCAAACTGGGCCAAACAGGAGGTTAAAGGGACTGACTCTCCAAGTGGGGAGAGTGTTAGTAAAGCGTCTGGAATGTTGCACCTGAGTACCAGGGGAGGAAAACTGAGACATATTTGAACACGTCTCCCGTTCACATGGTTGATCATACTTGGGTTCCACATGCATGTTTTAGCTGAAGGAAGAATACCTTAAACCTGGAGAGTTGAGACCCGTGTAATGGGTACCATGCAATATGACTTCAAAGGGTCTTCATTTGCTCACCGAACCTCTCCAATCCTATCACTGCTGCGTTTATGCCCCTGTAAACATGCTTGATTCTCTTTTGGAGACATAGCAATCCATAGGTTTTACGATACTTACTAGTCAGGTACATTCTTAGGCGTTTAATATGCGGTGTTGAGTCCATTTCGTTGAGCAAGGACTAGCTCTTGTCTATTCCATATTTGACTTAAGGAACTTTATCTGTGCTCATTTCAATCTCTGGTTTTATGCAGCACCCCAACTCACCTTTACCCTTAAGCAAGCATAAGTTGGTTTTCTAAATTTGAGACCCTGTTCTGTTCTGTAATTCAGTTCCTGTGTAGCCAAGTTTACATTCCGTGTATTACTGATATCTTATGATGTTTCTTTTTCTGTGTGACTTATTTCAGTTAGAATCATCATACCTGAATCCACTCATTGTGATGCTAAGGGCCTGATGACATAGATTTCATTGCTGAGTGATATTGCTTTGTAAGTAAATACCACAACTTCTTTATCCATTTTTCACTTTCTGCGATGTTGAACTTGTACTGTAAACGAGGTTCTTGTAAACAGAGGCGTCCCAAACTTTGGGGTGGCTGTGTCTTTTTGATTTTAATTTCCCTAAGCTATAGGACCATAAGTGGCAGTGCCCTAGGCTCTGTTGCTTTGTCTTTTAGATGTTTCAGGAAACACCATACACTTCTCCCGAGTGTCTGTTGGCAATTTACATCCCGCCCATCAGCATAACAAGGCTCCCAGTTCTCCATGGCCTGTCCTGCCTTTCTGGATTTTACACTTTTTTCAGATGGCCCTTTTGACCGGGGGGAAGTGAGACTTCATTGTAGTGCAGATTTCCTTTGCAAGCTTGCTTGGTTGGCCAAAAAGGGCGTATGCGTTTTTTCCTGAATATATTCAGGAAAAAACGCATACGCCCTTTTTGGCCAAGTGCATCATTGTGGACGTTCTGCCTCTTTTCCTATGCTTTCAATGCAATTCCAGTCTACCTCCTGAAATCGGTTTCCTGCAATTCTGCCCCGCTTTCAAGTCCTCTTGGCAGCCTTACTTCAGTCTATTTTTGGACGATAGCTGTCATTTATAACTCTGCAGGTTTGTGAATTACAGTGCCCCTGAGCTCCTTTCTTCAACTCGCTTTCCTGTGACCTGGCCGCAACACCGCAGGATGGCTTCAGGCCCTAATCTGGTTCCGGCCCGGCATGCTGAGCCTTTGGTTAATTCCTCTTCCTGGTGGGAAATGAGAGTTAAATTCGCCCGTCCAGACACCTCCAGCTAGCCTCTCATTGGTTCTCGCTATTCCTGTTCATCTTCCGCAGAAATTGCAAACTGGGCCAAACAGGAGGTTAAAGGGACTGACTCTCCAAGTGGAGAGAGTGTTAGTAAAGCGTCTGGAATGTTGCACCCGAGTACCAGGGGAGGAAAACTGAGACATATTTGAACACGTCTCCCGATCACATGGTTGATCATACTCTAGGTTCCACATGCATGTTTTCGCTGAAGGAAGAATACCTTAAACCTGGGTAGTTGAAACCTGTGGAAGGGGTACCATGCAATATGACTTCAAAGGGTCTTCATTTGCTCACCGAACCTCTCCAATCCTATCACTGCTGCGTTTATGCCCCTGTACACATGCTTGATTCTCTTTCGGAGACATAGCAATCCATAGGTTTTAAGATACTTACAAGTCAGGTACATTCTTAGGCGTTTAATATGTGGTGTTGAGTCCATTTCGTTGAGCAAGGAGTAGCTCTTGTCTATTCCATATTTGACTTAAGGAACTTTATCTGTGCTCATTTCAATCTCTGGTTTTATGCAGCACCCCAACTCATCTTTACCCTTAAGCAAGCATAAGTTGTTTTTCTAAATTTGAGACCCTGTTCTGTTTTGTAATTCAGTTCCTGTGTAGCCAAGTTTCCATTCCGTGTATTACTGATAACTTATGATGTTTCTTTTTCTGTGTGACTTATTTCAGTTAGAATCATCATACCTGAATCCACTCATTGTGCTGCTAAGGGCCTGATGACATAGATTTCATTGCTGAGTGATATTGCTTTGTAAGTGAATACCACAACTTCTTTATCCATTTTTCACTTTCTGCGATGTTGAACTTGTACTGTAAACGAGGTTCTTGTAAACAGAGCCGTTCCAAAGTTTGGGGTGGCTGTGTCTTTTTGATTTTAATTTCCCTAAGCTATAGGACCATAAGTGGAAGTGCCCTAGGCTCTGTTGCTTTGTTTTTTAGATGTTTCAGGAAACACCATACACTTCTCCCGAGTGGTTGTTGGCAATTTACATCCCACCCATCAGCATAACAAGGCTCCCAGTTCTCCATGGCCTGTCCTGCCTTTCTGGATTTTACACTTTTTTCAGATGGCCCTTTTGACCGGGGGGAAGTGAGACTTCATTGTAGTGCAGATTTCCTTTGCAAGCTTGCTTGGTTGGCCAAAAAGGGCGTATGCGTTTTTTCCTGAATATATTCAGGAAAAAACGCATACGCCCTTTTTGGCCAAGTGCATCATTGTGGACGTTCTGCCTCTTTTCCTATGCTTTCAATGCAATTCCAGTCTACCTCCTGAAATCGGTTTCCTGCAATTCTGCCCCGCTTTCAAGTCCTCTTGGCAGCCTTACTTCAGTCTATTTTTGGACGATAGCTGTCATTTATAACTCTGCAGGTTTGTGAATTACAGTGCCCCTGAGCTCCTTTCTTCAACTCGCTTTCTTGTGACCTGGCCGCAACACCGCAGGATGGCTTCAGGCCCTAATCTGGTTCCGGCCCGGCATGCTGAGCCTTTGGTTAATTCCTCTTCCTGGTGGGAAATGAGAGTTAAATTTGCCCGTCCAGACACCTCCAGCTAGCCTCTCATTGGTTCTCGCTATTCCTGTTCATCTTCCGCAGAAATTGCAAACTGGGCCAAACAGGAGGTTAAAGGCACTGACTCTCCAAGTGGGGAGAGTGTTAGTAAAGCGTCTGGAATGTTGCACCCGAGTACCAGGGGAGGAAAACTGAGACATATTTGAACACGTCTCCCGTTCACATGGTTGATCATACTTGGGTTCCACATGCATGTTTTAGCTGAAGGAAGAATACCTTAAACCTGGAGAGTTGAGACCCGTGTAATGGGTACCATGCAATATGACTTCAAAGGGTCTTCATTTGCTCACCGAACCTCTCCAATCCTATCACTGCTGCGTTTATGCCCCTGTACACATGCTTGATTCTCTTTTGGAGACATAGCAATCCATAGGTTTTACGATACTTACTAGTCAGGTACATTCTTAGGCGTTTAATATGCGGTGTTGAGTCCATTTCGTTGAGCAAGGAGTAGCTCTTGTCTATTCCATATTTGACTTAAGGAACTTTATCTGTGCTCATTTCAATCTCTGGTTTTATGCAGCACCCCAACTCACCTTTACCCTTAAGCAAGCATAAGTTGGTTTTCTAAATTTGAGACCCTGTTCTGTTCTGTAATTCAGTTCCTGTGTAGCCAAGTTGACATTCCGTGTATTACTGATATCTTATGATGTTTCTTTTTCTGTGTGACTTATTTCAGTTAGAATCATCATACCTGAATCCACTCATTGTGATGCTAAGGGCCTGATGACATAGATTTCATTGCTGAGTGATATTGCTTTGTAAGTAAATACCACAACTTCTTTATCCATTTTTCACTTTCTGCGATGTTGAACTTGTACTGTAAACGAGGTTCTTGTAAACAGAGGCGTCCCAAACTTTGGGGTGTCTGTGTCTTTTTGATTTTAATTTCCCTAAGCTATAGGACCATAAGTGGCAGTGCCCTAGGCTCTGTTGCTTTGTTTTTTAGATGTTTCAGGAAACACCATACACTTCTCCCGAGTGTCTGTTGGCAATTTACATCCCGCCCATCAGCATAACAAGGCTCCCAGTTCTCCATGGCCTGTCCTGCCTTTCTGGATTTTACACTTTTTTCAGATGGCCCTTTTGACCGGGGGGAAGTGAGACTTCATTGTAGTGCAGATTTCCTTTGCAAGCTTGCTTGGTTGGCCAAAAAGGGCGTATGCGTTTTTTCCTGAATATATTCAGGAAAAAACGCATACGCCCTTTTTGGCCAAGTGCATCATTGTGGACGTTCTGCCTCTTTTCCTATGCTTTCAATGCAATTCCAGTCTACCTCCTGAAATCGGTTTCCTGCAATTCTGCCCCGCTTTCAAGTCCTCTTGGCAGCCTTACTTCAGTCTATTTTTGGACGATAGCTGTCATTTATAACTCTGCAGGTTTGTGAATTACAGTGCCCCTGAGCTCCTTTCTTCAACTCGCTTTCCTGTGACCTGGCCGCAACACCGCAGGATGGCTTCAGGCCCTAATCTGGTTCCGTCCCGGCATGCTGAGCCTTCGGTTAATTCCTCTTCCTGGTGGGAAATGAGAGTTAAATTTGCCCGTCCAACACCTCCAGCTAGCCTCTCATTGGTTCTCGCTATTCCTGTTCATCTTCCGCAGAAATTGCAAACTGGGCCAAACAGGAGGTTAAAGGGACTGACTCTCCAAGTGGGGAGAGTGTTAGTAAAGTGTCTGGAATGTTGCACCCGAGTACCAGGGGAGGACAACTGAGACATATTTGAACACGTCTCCCGATCACATGGTTGATCATACTCTAGGTTCCACATGCATGTTTTAGCTGAAGGAAGAATACCTTAAACCTGGGTAGTTGAAACCCGTGGAATGGGTACCATGCAATATGACTTCAAAGGGTCTTCATTTGCTCACCGAACCTCTCCAATCCTATCACTGCTGCGTTTATGCCCCTGTACACATGCTTGATTCTCTTTTGGAGACATAGCAATCCATAGGTTTTACGATACTTACTAGTCAGGTACATTCTTAGGCGTTTAATATGTGGTGTTGAGTCCATTTCGTTGAGCAAGGAGTAGCTCTTGTCTATTCCATATTTGACTTAAGGAACTTTATCTGTGCTCATTTCAATCTCTGGTTTTATGCAGCACCCCAACTCACCTTTACCCTTAAGCAAGCATAAGTTGGTTTTCTAAATTTGAGACCCTGTTCTGTTCTGTAATTCTGTTCCTGTGTAGCCAAGTTTACATTCCGTGTATTACTGATATCTTATGATGTTTCTTTTTCTGTGTGACTTATTTCAGTTAGAATCATCATACCTGAATCCACTCATTGTGATGCTAAGGGCCTGATGACATAGATTTCATTGCTGAGTGATATTGCTTTGTAAGTAAATACCACAACTTCTTTATCCATTTTTCACTTTCTGCGATGTTGAACTTGTACTGTAAACGAGGTTCTTGTAAACAGAGGCGTCCCAAACTTTGGGGTGGCTGTGTCTTTTTGATTTTAATTTCCCTAAGCTATAGGACCATAAGTGGCAGTGCCCTAGGCTCTGTTGCTTTGTTTTTTAGATGTTTCAGGAAACACCATACACTTCTCCCGAGTGTCTGTTGGCAATTTACATCCCGCCCATCAGCATAACAAGGCTCCCAGTTCTCCATGGCCTGTCCTGCCTTTCTGGATTTTACACTTTTTTCAGATGGCCCTTTTGACCGGGGGGAAGTGAGACTTCATTGTAGTGCAGATTTCCTTTGCAAGCTTGCTTGGTTGGCCAAAAAGGGCGTATGCGTTTTTTCCTGAATATATTCAGGAAAAAACGCATACGCCCTTTTTGGCCAAGTGCATCATTGTGGACGTTCTGCCTCTTTTCCTATGCTTTCAATGCAATTCCAGTCTACCTCCTGAAATCGGTTTCCTGCAATTCTGCCCCGCTTTCAAGTCCTCTTGGCAGCCTTACTTCAGTCTATTTTTGGACGATAGCTGTCATTTATAACTCTGCAGGTTTGTGAATTACAGTGCCCCTGAGCTCCTTTCTTCAACTCGCTTTCCTGTGACCTGGCCGCAACACCGCAGGATGGCTTCAGGCCCTAATCTGGTTCCGGCCCGGCATGCTGAGCCTTTGGTTAATTCCTCTTCCTGGTGGGAAATGAGAGTTAAATTTGCCCGTCCAACACCTCCAGCTAGCCTCTCATTGGTTCTCGCTATTCCTGTTCATCTTCCGCAGAAATTGCAAACTGGGCCAAACAGGAGGTTAAAGGGACTGACTCTCCAAGTGGGGAGAGTGTTAGTAAAGCGTCTGGAATGTTGCACCCGAGTACCAGGGGAGGAAAACTGAGACATATTTGAACACGTCTCCCGATCACATGGTTGATCATACTCTAGGTTCCACATGCATGTTTTAGCTGAAGGAAGAATACCTTAAACCTGGGTAGTTGAAACCCGTGGAATGGGTACCATGCAATATGACTTCAAAGGGTCTTCATTTGCTCACCGAACGTCTCCAATCCTATCACTGCTGCGTTTATGCCCCTGTACACATGCTTGATTCTCTTTCGGAGACATAGCAATCCATAGGTTTTAAGATACTTACAAGTCAGGTACATTCTTAGGCGTTTAATATGCGGTGTTGAGTCCATTTCGTTGAGCAAGGAGTAGCTCTTGTCTATTCCATATTTGGCTTAAGGAACTTTATCTGTGCTCATTTCAATCTCTGGTTTTATGCAGCACCCCAACTCACCTTTACCCTTAAGCAAGCATAAGTTGTTTTTCTAAATTTGAAACCCTGTTCTGTTCTGTAATTCAGTTCCTGTGTAGCCAAGTTTCCATTCCGTGTATTACTGATATCTTATGATGTTTCATTTTCTGTGTGACTTATTTCAGTTAGAATCATCATACCTGAATCCACTCATTGTGCTGCTAGGGGCCTGATGACATAGATTTCATTGCTGAGTGATATTGTTTTGTAAGTGAATACCACAACTTCTTTATCCATTTTTCACTTTCTGCGATGTTGAACTTGTACTGTAAACGAGGTTCTTGTAAACAGAGCCGTTCCAAACTTTGGGGTGGCTGTGTCTTTTTGATTTTAATTTCCCTAAGCTATAGGACCATAAGTGGAAGTGCCCTAGGCTCTGTTGCTTTGTTTTTTAGATGTTTCAGGAAACACCATACACTTCTCCCAAGTGTCTGTTGGCAATTTACATCCCACCCATCAGCATAACAAGGCTCCCAGTTCTCCATGGCCTGTTGCCTTTCTGGATTTTACACTTTTTTCAGATGGCCCTTTTGACCGGGGGGAAGTGAGCCTTCATTGTAGTGCAGATTTCCTTTGCAAGCTTGCTTGGTTGGCCAAAAAGGGCGTATGCGTTTTTTCCTGAATATATTCAGGAAAAAACACATACGCCCTTTTTGGCCAAGTGCATCATTGTGGACGTTCTGCCTCTTTTCCTATGCTTTCAATGCAATTCCAGTCTACCTCCTGAAATCGGTTTCCTGCAATTCTGCCCCGCTTTCAAGTCCTCTTGGCAGCCTTACTTCAGTCTATTTTTGGACGATAGCTGTCATTTATAACTCTGCAGGTTTGTGAATTACAGTGCCCCTGAGCTCCTTTCTTCAACTCGCTTTCTTGTGACCTGGCCGCAACACCGCAGGATGGCTTCAGGCCCTAATCTGGTTCCGGCCCGGCATGCTGAGCCTTTGGTTAATTCCTCTTCCTGGTGGGAAATGAGAGTTAAATTTGCCCGTCCAGACACCTCCAGCTAGCCTCTCATTGGTTCTCGCTATTCCTGTTCATCTTCCGCAGAAATTGCAAACTGGGCCAAACAGGAGGTTAAAGGCACTGACTCTCCAAGTGGGGAGAGTGTTAGTAAAGCGTCTGGAATGTTGCACCCGAGTACCAGGGGAGGAAAACTGAGACATATTTGAACACGTCTCCCGTTCACATGGTTGATCATACTTGGGTTCCACATGCATGTTTTAGCTGAAGGAAGAATACCTTAAACCTGGAGAGTTGAGACCCGTGTAATGGGTACCATGCAATATGACTTCAAAGGGTCTTCATTTGCTCACCGAACCTCTCCAATCCTATCACTGCTGCGTTTATGCCCCTGTACACATGCTTGATTCTCTTTTGGAGACATAGCAATCCATAGGTTTTACGATACTTACTAGTCAGGTACATTCTTAGGCGTTTAATATGCGGTGTTGAGTCCATTTCGTTGAGCAAGGAGTAGCTCTTGTCTATTCCATATTTGACTTAAGGAACTTTATCTGTGCTCATTTCAATCTCTGGTTTTATGCAGCACCCCAACTCACCTTTACCCTTAAGCAAGCATAAGTTGGTTTTCTAAATTTGAGACCCTGTTCTGTTCTGTAATTCAGTTCCTGTGTAGCCAAGTTTACATTCCGTGTATTACTGATATCTTATGATGTTTCTTTTTCTGTGTGACTTATTTCAGTTAGAATCATCATACCTGAATCCACTCATTGTGATGCTAAGGGCCTGATGACATAGATTTCATTGCTGAGTGATATTGCTTTGTAAGTAAATACCACAACTTCTTTATCCATTTTTCACTTTCTGCGATGTTGAACTTGTACTGTAAACGAGGTTCTTGTAAACAGAGGCGTCCCAAACTTTGGGGTGGCTGTGTCTTTTTGATTTTAATTTCCCTAAGCTATAGGACCATAAGTGGCAGTGCCCTAGGCTCTGTTGCTTTGTTTTTTAGATGTTTCAGGAAACACCATACACTTCTCCCGAGTGTCTGTTGGCAATTTACATCCCGCCCATCAGCATAACAAGGCTCCCAGTTCTCCATGGCCTGTCCTGCCTTTCTGGATTTTACACTTTTTTCAGATGGCCCTTTTGACCGGGGGGAAGTGAGACTTCATTGTAGTGCAGATTTCCTTTGCAAGCTTGCTTGGTTGGCCAAAAAGGGCGTATGCGTTTTTTCCTGAATATATTCAGGAAAAAACGCATACGCCCTTTTTGGCCAAGTGCATCATTGTGGACGTTCTGCCTCTTTTCCTATGCTTTCAATGCAATTCCAGTCTACCTCCTGAAATCGGTTTCCTGCAATTCTGCCCCGCTTTCAAGTCCTCTTGGCAGCCTTACTTCAGTCTATTTTTGGACGATAGCTGTCATTTATAACTCTGCAGGTTTGTGAATTACAGTGCCCCTGAGCTCCTTTCTTCAACTCGCTTTCTTGTGACCTGGCCGCAACACCGCAGGATGGCTTCAGGCCCTAATCTGGTTCCGGCCCGGCATGCTGAGCCTTTGGTTAATTCCTCTTCCTGGTGGGAAATGAGAGTTAAATTTGCCCGTCCAGACACCTCCAGCTAGCCTCTCATTGGTTCTCGCTATTCCTGTTCATCTTCCGCAGAAATTGCAAACTGGGCCAAACAGGAGGTTAAAGGCGCTGACTCTCCAAGTGGGGAGAGTGTTAGTAAAGCGTCTGGAATGTTGCACCCGAGTACCAGGGGAGGAAAACTGAGACATATTTGAACACGTCTCCCGTTCACATGGTTGATCATACTTGGGTTCCACATGCATGTTTTAGCTGAAGGAAGAATACCTTAAACCTGGAGAGTTGAGACCCGTGTAATGGGTACCATGCAATATGACTTCAAAGGGTCTTCATTTGCTCACCGAACCTCTCCAATCCTATCACTGCTGCGTTTATGCCCCTGTACACATGCTTGATTCTCTTTTGGAGACATAGCAATCCATAGGTTTTACGATACTTACTAGTCAGGTACATTCTTAGGCGTTTAATATGCGGTGTTGAGTCCATTTCGTTGAGCAAGGAGTAGCTCTTGTCTATTCCATATTTGACTTAAGGAACTTTATCTGTGCTCATTTCAATCTCTGGTTTTATGCAGCACCCCAACTCACCTTTACCCTTAAGCAAGCATAAGTTGGTTTTCTAAATTTGAGACCCTGTTCTGTTCTGTAATTCAGTTCCTGTGTAGCCAAGTTTACATTCCGTGTATTACTGATATCTTATGATGTTTCTTTTTCTGTGTGACTTATTTCAGTTAGAATCATCATACCTGAATCCACTCATTGTGATGCTAAGGGCCTGATGACATAGATTTCATTGCTGAGTGATATTGCTTTGTAAGTAAATACCACAACTTCTTTATCCATTTTTCACTTTCTGCGATGTTGAACTTGTACTGTAAACGAGGTTCTTGTAAACAGAGGCGTCCCAAACTTTGGGGTGGCTGTGTCTTTTTGATTTTAATTTCCCTAAGCTATAGGACCATAAGTGGCAGTGCCCTAGGCTCTGTTGCTTTGTTTTTTAGATGTTTCAGGAAACACCATACACTTCTCCCGAGTGTCTGTTGGCAATTTACATCCCGCCCATCAGCATAACAAGGCTCCCAGTTCTCCATGGCCTGTCCTGCCTTTCTGGATTTTACACTTTTTTCAGATGGCCCTTTTGACCGGGGGGAAGTGAGACTTTATTGTAGTGCAGATTTCCTTTGCAAGCTTGCTTGGTTGGCCAAAAAGGGCGTATGCGTTTTTTCCTGAATATATTCAGGAAAAAACGCATACGCCCTTTTTGGCCAAGTGCATCATTGTGGACGTTCTGCCTCTTTTCCTATGCTTTCAATGCAATTCCAGTCTACCTCCTGAAATCGGTTTCCTGCAATTCTGCCCCGCTTTCAAGTCCTCTTGGCAGCCTTACTTCAGTCTATTTTTGGACGATAGCTGTCATTTATAACTCTGCAGGTTTGTGAATTACAGTGCCCCTGAGCTCCTTTCTTCAACTCGCTTTCCTGTGACCTGGCCGCAACACCGCAGGATGGCTTCAGGCCCTAATCTGGTTCCGGACCGGCATGCTGAGCCTTTGGTTAATTCCTCTTCCTGGTGGGAAATGAGAGTTAAATTTGCCCGTCCAGACACCTCCAGCTAGCCTCTCATTGGTTCTCGCTATTCCTGTTCATCTTCCGCAGAAATTGCAAACTGGGCCAAACAGGAGGTTAAAGGCGCTGACTCTCCAAGTGGGGAGAGTGTTAGTAAAGCGTCTGGAATGTTGCACCCGAGTACCAGGGGAGGAAAACTGAGACATATTTGAACACGTCTCCCGTTCACATGGTTGATCATACTTGGGTTCCACATGCATGTTTTAGCTGAAGGAAGAATACCTTAAACCTGGAGAGTTGAGACCCGTGTAATGGGTACCATGCAATATGACTTCAAAGGGTCTTCATTTGCTCACCGAACCTCTCCAATCCTATCACTGCTGCGTTTATGCCCCTGTACACATGCTTGATTCTCTTTTGGAGACATAGCAATGCATAGGTTTTACGATACTTACTAGTCAGGTACATTCTTAGGCGTTTAATATGCGGTGTTGAGTCCATTTCGTTGAGCAAGGAGTAGCTCTTGTCTATTCCATATTTGGCTTAAGGAACTTTATCTGTGCTCATTTCAATCTCTGGTTTTATGCAGCACCCCAACTCACCTTTACCCTTAAGCAAGCATAAGTTGGTTTTCTAAATTTGAGACCCTGTTCTGTTCTGTAATTCAGTTCCTGTGTAGCCAAGTTGACATTCCGTGTATTACTGATATCTTATGATGTTTCTTTTTCTGTGTGACTTATTTCAGTTAGAATCATCATACCTGAATCCACTCATTGTGATGCTAAGGGCCTGATGACATAGATTTCATTGCTGAGTGATATTGCTTTGTAAGTAAATACCACAACTTCTTTATCCATTTTTCACTTTCTGCGATGTTGAACTTGTACTGTAAAGGAGGTTCTTGTAAACAGAGGCGTCCCAAACTTTGGGGTGGCTGTGTCTTTTTGATTTTAATTTCCCTAAGCTATAGGACCATAAGTGGCAGTGCCCTAGGCTCTGTTTTTTTGTTTTTTAGATGTTTCAGGAAACACCATACACTTCTCCCGAGTGTCTGTTGGCAATTTACATCCCGCCCATCAGCATAACAAGGCTCCCAGTTCTCCATGGCCTGTCCTGCCTTTCTGGATTTTACACTTTTTTCAGATGGCCCTTTTGACCGGGGGAAGTGAGACTTCATTGTAGTGCAGAATTCCTTTGCAAGCTTGCTTGGTTGGCCAAAAAGGGCGTATGCGTTTTTTCCTGAATATATTCAGGAAAAAACGCATACGCCCTTTTTGGCCAAGTGCATCATTGTGGACGTTCTGCCTCTTTTCCTATGCTTTCAATGCAATTCCAGTCTACCTCCTGAAATCGGTTTCCTGCAATTCTGCCCCGCTTTCAAGTCCTCTTGGCAGCCTTACTTCAGTCTATTTTTGGACGATAGCTGTCATTTATAACTCTGCAGGTTTGTGAATTACAGTGCCCCTGAGCTCCTTTCTTCAACTCGCTTTCTTTTGAGCTGGCCGCAACACCGCAGGATGGCTTCAGGCCCTAATCTGTTTCCGGCACGGCACGCTGAGCCTTTGGTTATTTCCTCTTCCTGGTGGGAAATGAGAGTTAAATTTGCCCGTCCAGACACCTCCAGCTAGCCTCTCATTGGTTCTCGCTATTCCTGTTCATCTTCCACAGAAATTGCAAACTGGGCCAAACAGGAGGTTAAAGGCGCTGACTCTCCAAGTGGGGAGAGTGTTAGTAAAGCGTCTGGAATGTTGCACCCGAGTATCAGGGGAGGAAAACTGAGACATATTTGAACACGTCTCCCGTTCACATGGTTGATCATACTTGGGTTCCACATGCATGTTTTAGCTGAAGGAAGAATACCTTAAACCTGGAGAGTTGAGACCCGTGTAATGGGTACCATGCAATATGACTTCAAAGGGTCTTCATTTGCTCACCGAACCTCTCCAATCCTATCACTGCTGCGTTTATGCCCCTGTACACATGCTTGATTCTCTTTCGGAGACATAGCAATCCATAGGTTGTACGATACTTACTAGTCAGGTACATTCTTAGGCATTTAATATGCGGTGTTGAGTCCATTTCGTTGAGCAAGGAGTAGCTCTTGTCTATTCCATATTTGACTTAAGGAACTTTATCTGTGCTCATTTCAATCTCTGGTTTTATGCAGCACCCCAACTCACCTTTACCCTTAAGCAAGCATAAGTTGGTTTTCTAAATTTGAGACCCTGTTCTGTTCTGTAATTCAGTTCCTGTGTAGCCAAGTTTACATTCCGTGTATTACTGATATCTTATGATGTTTCTTTTTCTGTGTGACTTATTTCAGTTAGAATCATCATACCTGAATCCACTCATTGTGATGCTAAGGGCCTGATGACATAGATTTCATTGCTGAGTGATATTGCTTTGTAAGTAAATACCACAACTTCTTTATCCATTTTTCACTTTCTGCGATGTTGAACTTGTACTGTAAACGAGGTTCTTGTAAACAGAGGCGTCCCAAACTTTGGGGTGGCTGTGTCTTTTTGATTTTAATTTCCCTAAGCTATAGGACCATAAGTGGCAGTGCCCTAGGCTCTGTTGCTTTGTTTTTTAGATGTTTCAGGAAACACCATACACTTCTCCCGAGTGTCTGTTGGCAATTTACATCCCGCCCATCAGCATAACAAGGCTCCCAGTTCTCCATGGCCTGTCCTGCCTTTCTGGATTTTACACTTTTTTCAGATGGCCCTTTGGACCGGGGGGAAGTGAGACTTCATTGTAGTGCAGATTTCCTTTGCAAGCTTGCTTGGTTGGCCAAAAAGGGCGTATGCGTTTTTTCCTGAATATATTCAGGAAAAAACGCATACGCCCTTTTTGGCCAAGTGCATCATTGTGGACGTTCTGCCTCTTTTCCTATGCTTTCAATGCAATTCCAGTCTACCTCCTGAAATCGGTTTCCTGCAATTCTGCCCCGCTTTCAAGTCCTCTTGGCAGCCTTACTTCAGTCTATTTTTGGACGATAGCTGTCATTTATAACTCTGCAGGTTTGTGAATTACAGTGCCCCTGAGCTCCTTTCTTCAACTCGCTATCTTGTGACCTGGCCGCAACACCGCAGGATGGCTTCAGGCCCTAATCTGGTTCCGGCACGGCACGCTGAGCCTTTGGTTAATTCCTCTTCCTGGTGGGAAATGAGAGTTAAATTTGCCCGTCCAGACACCTCCAGCTAGTCTCTCATTGGTTCTCGCTATTCCTGTTCATCTTCCGCAGAAATTGCAAACTGTGCCAAACAGGAGGTTAAAGGCGCTGACTCTCCAAGTGGGGAGAGTGTTAGTAAACCGTCTGGAATGTTGCACCCGAGTACCAGGGGAGGAAAACTGAGACATATTTGAACACGTCTCCCGTTCACATGGTTGATCATACTTGGGTTCCACATGCATGTTTTAGCTGAAGGAAGAATACCTTAAACCTGGAGAGTTGAGACCCGTGGAATGGGTACCATGCAATATGACTTCAAAGGGTCTTCATTTGCTCACCGAACCTCTCCAATCATATCACTGCTGCGTTTATGCCCCTGTACACATGCTTGATTCTCTTTTGGAGACATAGCAATCCATAGGTTTTACGATACTTACTAGTCAGGTACATTCTTAGGCGTTTAATATGCGGTGTTGAGTCCATTTCGTTGAGCAAGGAGTAGCTCTTGTCTATTCCATATTTGACTTAAGGAACTTTATCTGTGCTCATTTCAATCTCTGGTTTTATGCAGCACCCCAACTCACCTTTACCCTTAAGCAAGCATAAGTTGGTTTTCTAAATTTGAGACCCTGTTCTGTTCTGTAATTCAGTTCCTGTGTAGCCAAGTTTACATTCCGTGTATTACTGATATCTTATGATGTTTCTTTTTCTGTGTGACTTATTTCAGTTAGAATCATCATACCTGAATCCACTCATTGTGATGCTAAGGGCCTGATGACATAGATTTCATTGCTGAGTGATATTGCTTTGTAAGTAAATACCACAACTTCTTTATCCATTTTTCACTTTCTGCGATGTTGAACTTGTACTGTAAACGAGGTTCTTGTAAACAGAGGCGTCCCAAACTTTGGGGTGGCTGTGTCTTTTTGATTTTAATTTCCCTAAGCTATAGGACCATAAGTGGCAGTGCCCTAGGCTCTGTTGCTTTGTTTTTTAGATGTTTCAGGAAACACCACACACTTCTCCCGAGTGTCTGTTGGCAATTTACATCCCGCCCATCAGCATAACAAGGCTCCCAGTTCTCCATGGCCTGTCCTGCCTTTCTGGATTTTACACTTTTTTCAGATGGCCCTTTTGACTGGGGGGAAGTGAGACTTCATTGTAGTGCAGATTTCCTTTGCAAGCTTGCTTGGTTGGCCAAAAAGGGCGTATGCGTTTTTTCCTGAATATATTCAGGAAAAAACGCATACGCCCTTTTTGGCCAAGTGCATCATTGTGGACGTTCTGCCTCTTTTCCTATGCTTTCAATGCAATTCCAGTCTACCTCCTGAAATCGGTTTCCTGCAATTCTGCCCCGCTTTCAAGTCCTCTTGGCAGCCTTACTTCAGTCTATTTTTGGACGATAGCTGTCATTTATAACTCTGCAGGTTTGTGAATTACAGTGCCCCTGAGCTCCTTTCTTCAACTCGCTTTCTTTTGAGCTGGCCGCAACACCGCAGGATGGCTTCAGGCCCTAATCTGGTTCCGGCACGGCACGCTGAGCCTTTGGTTAATTCCTCTTCCTGGTGGGAAATGAGAGTTAAATTTGCCCGTCCAGACACCTCCAGCTAGCCTCTCATTGGTTCTCGCTATTCCTGTTCATCTTCCGCAGAAATTGCAAACTGGGCCAAACAGGAGGTTAAAGGGACTGACTCTCCAAGTCGGGAGAGTGTTAGTAAAGCGTCTGGAATGTTGCACCCGAGTACCAGGGGAGGAAAACTGAGACATATTTGAACACGTCTCCCGTTCACATGGTTGATCATACTTGGGTTCCACATGCATGTTTTAGCTGAAGGAAGAATACCTTAATCCTGGAGAGTTGAGACCCGTGTAATGGGTACCATGCAATATGACTTCAAAGGTTCTTCATTTGCTCACCGAACCTCTCCAATCCTATCACTGCTGCGTTTATTCCCCTGTACACACGCTTGATTCTCTTTTGGAGACATAGCAATCCATAGGTTTTAAGATACTTACTAGTCAGGTACATTCTTAGGGGTTTAATATGGGGTTTTGAGTCCATTTCGTTGAGCAAGGAGTAGCTCTTGTCTATTCCATATTTGGCTTAAGGAACTTTATCTGTGCTCATTTCAATCTCTGGTTTTATGCAGCACCCCAACTCACCTTTCCCCTTAAGCAAGCATAAGTTGGTTTTCTAAATTTGAGTCCCTGTTCTGTTCTGGAATGCAGTTCCTGTGTAGCCAAGTTTACATTCCGTGTATTAGTGATATCTTATGATGTTTCTTTTTCTGTGTGACTTATTTCAGTTAGAATCATCGTACCTGAATCCACTCATTATGCTGCTACAGGCCTGATGACATAGATTTCATTGCTGAGTGATACTGCATTGTACGTAAGTACCACAAGTTCTTTATCCATTTTTCACGTTCTGCGATGTTGAACTTGTACTGTAAACGAGGTTCTTGTAAACAGAGGCGTCCCAAACTTTGGGGTGGCTGTGTCTTTTTGATTTTAATTTCCCTAAGCTATAGGACCATAAGTGGCAGTGCCCTAGGCTCTGTTGCTTTGTTTTTTAGATGTTTCAGGAAACACCATACACTTCTCCCGAGTGTCTGTTGGCAATTTACATCCCGCCCATCAGCATAACAAGGCTCCCAGTTCTCCATGGCCTGTCCTGCCTTTCTGGATTTTACACTTTTTTCAGATGGCCCTTTGGACCGGGGGGAAGTGAGACTTCATTGTAGTGCAGATTTCCTTTGCAAGCTTGCTTGGTTGGCCAAAAAGGGCGTATGCGTTTTTTCCTGAATATATTCAGGAAAAAACGCATACGCCCTTTTTGGCCAAGTGCATCATTGTGGACGTTCTGCCTCTTTTCCTATGCTTTCAATGCAATTCCAGTCTACCTCCTGAAATCGGTTTCCTGCAATTCTGCCCCGCTTTCAAGTCCTCTTGGCAGCCTTACTTCAGTCTATTTTTGGACGATAGCTGTCATTTATAACTCTGCAGGTTTGTGAATTACAGTGCCCCTGAGCTCCTTTCTTCAACTCGCTATCTTGTGACCTGGCCGCAACACCGCAGGATGGCTTCAGGCCCTAATCTGGTTCCGGCACGGCACGCTGAGCCTTTGGTTAATTCCTCTTCCTGGTGGGAAATGAGAGTTAAATTTGCCCGTCCAGACACCTCCAGCTAGTCTCTCATTGGTTCTCGCTATTCCTGTTCATCTTCCGCAGAAATTGCAAACTGTGCCAAACAGGAGGTTAAAGGCGCTGACTCTCCAAGTGGGGAGAGTGTTAGTAAACCGTCTGGAATGTTGCACCCGAGTACCAGGGGAGGAAAACTGAGACATATTTGAACACGTCTCCCGTTCACATGGTTGATCATACTTGGGTTCCACATGCATGTTTTAGCTGAAGGAAGAATACCTTAAACCTGGAGAGTTGAGACCCGTGGAATGGGTACCATGCAATATGACTTCAAAGGGTCTTCATTTGCTCACCGAACCTCTCCAATCATATCACTGCTGCGTTTATGCCCCTGTACACATGCTTGATTCTCTTTTGGAGACATAGCAATCCATAGGTTTTACGATACTTACTAGTCAGGTACATTCTTAGGCGTTTAATATGCGGTGTTGAGTCCATTTCGTTGAGCAAGGAGTAGCTCTTGTCTATTCCATATTTGACTTAAGGAACTTTATCTGTGCTCATTTCAATCTCTGGTTTTATGCAGCACCCCAACTCACCTTTACCCTTAAGCAAGCATAAGTTGGTTTTCTAAATTTGAGACCCTGTTCTGTTCTGTAATTCAGTTCCTGTGTAGCCAAGTTTACATTCCGTGTATTACTGATATCTTATGATGTTTCTTTTTCTGTGTGACTTATTTCAGTTAGAATCATCATACCTGAATCCACTCATTGTGATGCTAAGGGCCTGATGACATAGATTTCATTGCTGAGTGATATTGCTTTGTAAGTAAATACCACAACTTCTTTATCCATTTTTCACTTTCTGCGATGTTGAACTTGTACTGTAAACGAGGTTCTTGTAAACAGAGGCGTCCCAAACTTTGGGGTGGCTGTGTCTTTTTGATTTTAATTTCCCTAAGCTATAGGACCATAAGTGGCAGTGCCCTAGGCTCTGTTGCTTTGTTTTTTAGATGTTTCAGGAAACACCATACACTTCTCCCGAGTGTCTGTTGGCAATTTACATCCCGCCCATCAGCATAACAAGGCTCCCAGTTCTCCATGGCCTGTCCTGCCTTTCTGGATTTTACACTTTTTTCAGATGGCCCTTTGGACCGGGGGGAAGTGAGACTTCATTGTAGTGCAGATTTCCTTTGCAAGCTTGCTTGGTTGGCCAAAAAGGGCGTATGCGTTTTTTCCTGAATATATTCAGGAAAAAACGCATACGCCCTTTTTGGCCAAGTGCATCATTGTGGACGTTCTGCCTCTTTTCCTATGCTTTCAATGCAATTCCAGTCTACCTCCTGAAATCGGTTTCCTGCAATTCTGCCCCGCTTTCAAGTCCTCTTGGCAGCCTTACTTCAGTCTATTTTTGGACGATAGCTGTCATTTATAACTCTGCAGGTTTGTGAATTACAGTGCCCCTGAGCTCCTTTCTTCAACTCGCTATCTTGTGACCTGGCCGCAACACCGCAGGATGGCTTCAGGCCCTAATCTGGTTCCGGCACGGCACGCTGAGCCTTTGGTTAATTCCTCTTCCTGGTGGGAAATGAGAGTTAAATTTGCCCGTCCAGACACCTCCAGCTAGTCTCTCATTGGTTCTCGCTATTCCTGTTCATCTTCCGCAGAAATTGCAAACTGTGCCAAACAGGAGGTTAAAGGCGCTGACTCTCCAAGTGGGGAGAGTGTTAGTAAACCGTCTGGAATGTTGCACCCGAGTACCAGGGGAGGAAAACTGAGACATATTTGAACACGTCTCCCGTTCACATGGTTGATCATACTTGGGTTCCACATGCATGTTTTAGCTGAAGGAAGAATACCTTAAACCTGGAGAGTTGAGACCCGTGGAATGGGTACCATGCAATATGACTTCAAAGGGTCTTCATTTGCTCACCGAACCTCTCCAATCATATCACTGCTGCGTTTATGCCCCTGTACACATGCTTGATTCTCTTTTGGAGACATAGCAATCCATAGGTTTTACGATACTTACTAGTCAGGTACATTCTTAGGCGTTTAATATGCGGTGTTGAGTCCATTTCGTTGAGCAAGGAGTAGCTCTTGTCTATTCCATATTTGACTTAAGGAACTTTATCTGTGCTCATTTCAATCTCTGGTTTTATGCAGCACCCCAACTCACCTTTACCCTTAAGCAAGCATAAGTTGGTTTTCTAAATTTGAGACCCTGTTCTGTTCTGTAATTCACTTCCTGTGTAGCCAAGTTTACATTCCGTGTATTACTGATATCTTATGATGTTTCTTTTTCTGTGTGACTTATTTCAGTTAGAATCATCATACCTGAATCCACTCATTGTGATGCTAAGGGCCTGATGACATAGATTTCATTGCTGAGTGATATTGCTTTGTAAGTAAATACCACAACTTCTTTATCCATTTTTCACTTTCTGCGATGTTGAACTTGTACTGTAAACGAGGTTCTTGTAAACAGAGGCGTCCCAAACTTTGGGGTGGCTGTGTCTTTTTGATTTTAATTTCCCTAAGCTATAGGACCATAAGTGGCAGTGCCCTAGGCTCTGTTGCTTTGTTTTTTAGATGTTTCAGGAAACACCACACACTTCTCCCGAGTGTCTGTTGGCAATTTACATCCCGCCCATCAGCATAACAAGGCTCCCAGTTCTCCATGGCCTGTCCTGCCTTTCTGGATTTTACACTTTTTTCAGATGGCCCTTTGGACCGGGGGGAAGTGAGACTTCATTGTAGTGCAGATTTCCTTTGCAAGCTTGCTTGGTTGGCCAAAAAGGGCGTATGCGTTTTTTCCTGAATATATTCAGGAAAAAACGCATACGCCCTTTTTGGCCAAGTGCATCATTGTGGACGTTCTGCCTCTTTTCCTATGCTTTCAATGCAATTCCAGTCTACCTCCTGAAATCGGTTTCCTGCAATTCTGCCCCGCTTTCAAGTCCTCTTGGCAGCCTTACTTCAGTCTATTTTTGGACGATAGCTGTCATTTATAACTCTGCAGGTTTGTGAATTACAGTGCCCCTGAGCTCCTTTCTTCAACTCGCTTTCTTTTGAGCTGGCCGCAACACCGCAGGATGGCTTCAGGCCCTAATCTGGTTCCGGCACGGCACGCTGAGCCTTTGGTTAATTCCTCTTCCTGGTGGGAAATGAGAGTTAAATTTGCCCGTCCAGACACCTCCAGCTAGCCTCTCATTGGTTCTCGCTATTCCTGTTCATCTTCCGCAGAAATTGCAAACTGGGCCAAACAGGAGGTTAAAGGGACTGACTCTCCAAGTCGGGAGAGTGTTAGTAAAGCGTCTGGAATGTTGCACCCGAGTACCAGGGGAGGAAAACTGAGACATATTTGAACACGTCTCCCGTTCACATGGTTGATCATACTTGGGTTCCACATGCATGTTTTAGCTGAAGGAAGAATACCTTAATCCTGGAGAGTTGAGACCCGTGTAATGGGTACCATGCAATATGACTTCAAAGGTTCTTCATTTGCTCACCGAACCTCTCCAATCCTATCACTGCTGCGTTTATTCCCCTGTACACACGCTTGATTCTCTTTTGGAGACATAGCAATCCATAGGTTTTAAGATACTTACTAGTCAGGTACATTCTTAGGGGTTTAATATGGGGTTTTGAGTCCATTTCGTTGAGCAAGGAGTAGCTCTTGTCTATTCCATATTTGGCTTAAGGAACTTTATCTGTGCTCATTTCAATCTCTGGTTTTATGCAGCACCCCAACTCACCTTTCCCCTTAAGCAAGCATAAGTTGGTTTTCTAAATTTGAGTCCCTGTTCTGTTCTGGAATGCAGTTCCTGTGTAGCCAAGTTTACATTCCGTGTATTAGTGATATCTTATGATGTTTCTTTTTCTGTGTGACTTATTTCAGTTAGAATCATCGTACCTGAATCCACTCATTATGCTGCTACAGGCCTGATGACATAGATTTCATTGCTGAGTGATACTGCATTGTACGTAAGTACCACAAGTTCTTTATCCATTTTTCACGTTCTGCGATGTTGAACTTGTACTGTAAACGAGGTTCTTGTAAACAGAGGCGTCCCAAACTTTGGGGTGGCTGTGTCTTTTTGATTTTAATTTCCCTAAGCTATAGGACCATAAGTGGCAGTGCCCTAGGCTCTGTTGCTTTGTTTTTTAGATGTTTCAGGAAACACCATACACTTCTCCCGAGTGTCTGTTGGCAATTTACATCCCGCCCATCAGCATAACAAGGCTCCCAGTTCTCCATGGCCTGTCCTGCCTTTCTGGATTTTACACTTTTTTCAGATGGCCCTTTGGACCGGGGGGAAGTGAGACTTCATTGTAGTGCAGATTTCCTTTGCAAGCTTGCTTGGTTGGCCAAAAAGGGCGTATGCGTTTTTTCCTGAATATATTCAGGAAAAAACGCATACGCCCTTTTTGGCCAAGTGCATCATTGTGGACGTTCTGCCTCTTTTCCTATGCTTTCAATGCAATTCCAGTCTACCTCCTGAAATCGGTTTCCTGCAATTCTGCCCCGCTTTCAAGTCCTCTTGGCAGCCTTACTTCAGTCTATTTTTGGACGATAGCTGTCATTTATAAGTCTGCAGGTTTGTGAATTACAGTGCCCCTGAGCTCCTTTCTTCAACTCGCTTTCTTTTGAGCTGGCCGCAACACCGCAGGATGGCTTCAGGCCCTAATGTGGTTCCGGCACGGCACGCTGAGCCTTTGGTTAATTCCTCTTCCTGGTGGGAAATGAGAGTTAAATTTGCCCGTCCAGACACCTCCAGCTAGCCTCTCATTGGTTCTCGCTATTCCTGTTCATCTTCCGCAGAAATTGCAAACTGGGCCAAACAGGAGGTTAAAGGGACTGACTCTCCAAGTGGGGAGAGTGTTAGTAAAGCGTCTGGAATGTTGCACCCGAGTACCAGGGGAGGAAAACTGAGACATATTTGAACACGTCTCCCGATCACATGGTTGATCATACTCTAGGTTCCACATGCATGTTTTAGCTGAAGGAAGAATACCTTAAACCTAGGTAGTTGAAACCCGTGGAATGGGTACCATTCAATAAGACTTCAAAGGGTCTTCATTTGCTCACCGAACCTCTCCAATCCTATCACTGCTGCGTTTATGCCCCTGTACACATGCTTGATTCTCTTTCGGAGACATAGCAATCATTGGTTTTTAAGACACTTACTAGTCAGGTACATTCTTAGGCGTTTAATATGCGGTGTTGAGTCCATTTCGTTGAGCAAGGAGTAGCTCTTGTCTATTCCATATTTGACTTAAGGAACTTTATCTGTGCTCATTTCAATCTCTGGTTTTATGCAGCACCCCAACTCACCTTTACCCTTAAGCAAGCATAAGTTGGTTTTCTAAATTTGAGACCCTGTTCTGTTTTGGAATTCAGTTCCTGTGTAGCCAAGTTTACATTCCGTGTATTACTGATATCTTATGATGTTTCTTTTTCTGTGTGACTTATTTCAGTTAGAATCATCATACCTGAATCCACTCATTGTGCTGCTAAGGGCCTGATGACATAGAATTCATTGCTGAGTGATATTGCTTTGTAAGTAAATACCACAACTTCTTTATCCATTTTTCTCTTTCTGCGATGTTGAACTTGTACTGTAAACGAGGTTCTTGTAAACAGAGCCGTTCCAAACTTTGGGGTGGCTGTGTCTTTTTGATTTTAATTTCCCTAAGCTATAGGACCATAAGTGGAAGTGCCCTAGGTTCTGTTGGTTTGTTTTTTAGATGTTTCAGGAAACACCATACACTTCTCCCGAGTGGTTGTTGGCAATTTACATCCCGCCCATCAGCATAACAAGGCTCCCAGTTCTCCATGGCCTGTCCTGCCTTTCTGGATTTTACACTTTTTTCAGATGGCCCTTTTGACCGGGGGGAAGTGAGACTTCATTGTAGTGCAGATTTCCTTTGCAAGCTTGCTTGGTTGGCCAAAAAGGGCGTATGCGTTTTTTCCTGAATATATTCAGGAAAAAACGCATACGCCCTTTTTGGCCAAGTGCATCATTGTGGACGTTCTGCCTCTTTTCCTATGCTTTCAATGCAATTCCAGTCTACCTCCTGAAATCGGTTTCCTGCAATTCTGCCCCGCTTTCAAGTCCTCTTGGCAGCCTTACTTCAATGTATTTTTGGACGATAGCTGTCATTTATAACTCTGCAGGTTTGTGAATTACAGTGCCCCTGAGCTCCTTTCTTCAACTCGCTTTCTTTTGAGCTGGCCGCAACACCGCAGGATGGCTTCAGGCCCTAATCTGGTTCCGGTACGGCACGCTGAGCCTTTGGTTATTTCCTGTCCTGGTGCGAAATGAGAGTTAAATTTGCCCGTCCAGACACCTCCAGCTAGCCTCTCATTGGTTCTCGCTATTCCTGTTCATCTTCCGCAGAAATTGCAAACTGGGCCAAACAGGAGGTTAAAGGGACTGACTCTCCAAGTCGGGAGAGTGTTAGTAAAGCGTCTGGAATGTTGCACCCGAGAACCAGGGGAGGAAAACTGAGACATATTTGAACACGTCTCCCGTTCACATGGTTGATCATACTTGGGTTCCACATGCATGTTTTAGCTGAAGGAAGAATACCTTAAACCTGGAGAGTTGAGACCCGTGGAATGGGTACCATGCAATATGACTTCAAAGGGTCTTCATTTGCTCACCGAACCTCTCCAATCCTATCACTGCTGCATTTATGCCCCTGTACACACGCTTGATTCTCTTTTGGAGACATAGCAATCCATAGGTTTTAAGATACTTACTAGTCAGGTACATTCTTCGGGGTTTAATATGGGGTTTTGAGTCCATTTCGTTGAGCAAGGAGTAGCTCTTGTCTATTCCATATTTGGCTTAAGGAACTTTATCTGTGCTCTTTTCAATCTCTGGTTTTATGCAGCACCCCAACTCACCTTTCCCCTTAAGCAAGCATAAGTTGGTTTTCTAAATTTGAGTCCCTGTTCTGTTCTGGAATGCAGTTCCTGTGTAGCCAAGTTTACATTCCGTGTATTAGTGATATCTTATGATGTTTCTTTTTCTGTGTGACTTATTTCAGTTAGAATCATCGTACCTGAATCCACTCATTATGCTGCTACAGGCCTGATGACATAGATTTCATTGCTGAGTGATACTGCATTGTACGTAAGTACCACAAGTTCTTTATCCATTTTTCACGTTCTGCGATGTTGAACTTGTACTGTAAACGAGGTTCTTGTAAACAGAGGCGTCCCAAACTTTGGGGTGGCTGTGTCTTTTTGATTTTAATTTCCCTAAGCTATACGACCATAAGTGGCAGTGCCCTAGGCTCTGTTGCTTTGTTTTTTAGATGTTTCAGGAAACACCATACACTTCTCCTGAGTGTCTGTTGGCAATTTACATCCCGCCCATCAGCATAACAAGGCTCCCAGTTCTCCATGGCCTGTCCTGCCTTTCTGGATTTTACACATTTTTCAGATGGCCCTTTTGACCGGGGGGAAGTGAGACTTCATTGTAGTGCAGATTTCCTTTGCAAGCTTGCTTGGTTGGCCAAAAAGGGCGTATGCGTTTTTTCCTGAATATATTCAGGAAAAAACGCATACGCCCTTTTTGGCCAAGTGCATCATTGTGGACGTTCTGCCTCTTTTCCTATGCTTTCAATGCAATTCCAGTCTACCTCCTGAAATCAGTTTCCTGCAATTCTGCCCCGCTTTCAAGTCCTCTTGGCAGCCTTACTTCAGTCTATTTTTGGACGATAGCTGTCATTTATAACTCTGCAGGTTTGTGAATTACAGTGCCCCTGAGCTCCTTTCTTCAACTCGCTTTCTTTTGAGCTGGACGCAACACCGCAGGATGGCTTCAGGCCCTAATCTGGTTCCGGTACGGCACGCTGAGCCTTTGGTTATTTCCTCTTCCTGGTGGGAAATGAGAGTTAAATTTGCCCGTCCAGACACCTCCAGCTAGCCTCTCATTGGTTCTTGCTATTCCTGTTCATCTTCCGCAGAAATTGCAAACTGGGCCAAAGAGGAGGTTAAAGGGACTGACTCTCCAAGTCGGGAGAGTGTTAGTAAAGCGTCTGGAATGTTGCAGCCGAGTACCAGGGTACGAAAACTGACATATTTGAACACGTCTCCCGTTCACATGGTTGATCATACTTGGGTTCCACATGCATGTTTTAGCTGAAGGAAGAATACCTTAAACCTGGAGAGTTGAGACCCGTGTAATGGGTACCATGCAATATGACTTCAAAGGGTCTTCATTTGCTCACCGAACCTCTCCAATCCTATCACTGCTGCGTTTATGCCCCTGTACACATGCTTGATTCTCTTTCGGAGACATAGCAATCCATAGGTTTTAAGATACTTACTAGTCAGGTACATTCTTAGGCGTTTAATATGCGGTGTTGAGTCCATTTCGTTGAGCAAGGAGTAGCTCTTGTCTATTCCATATTTGACTTAAGGAACTTTATCTGTGCTCATTTCAATCTCTGGTTTTATGCAGCACCCCAACTCACCTTTCCCCTTAAGCAAGCATAAGTTGTTTTTCTAAATTTGAGACCCTGTTCTGTTCTGTAATTCAGTTCCTGTGTAGCCAAGTTTACATTCCGTGTATTACTGATATCTTATGATGTTTCTTTTTCTGTGTGACTTACTTCAGTTAGAATCATCATACCTGAATCCACTCATTGTGCTGCTAAGGGCCTGATGACACAGATTTCATTGCTGAGTGATATTGCTTTGTAAGTAAATACCACAACTTCTTTATCCATTTTTCACTTTCTGCGATGTTGAACTTGTACTGTAAACGAGGTTCTTGTAAACAGAGGCGTCCCAAACTTTGGGGTGGCTGTGTCTTTTTGATTTTAATTTCCATAAGCTATAGGACCATAAGTGGAAGTGCCCTAGGCTCTGTTGCTTTGTTTTTTAGATGTTTCAGGAAACACCATACACTTCTCCCGAGTGTCTGTTGGCAATTTACATCCCGCCCATCAGCATAACAAGGCTCCCAGTTCTCCATGGCCTGTCCTGCCTTTCTGGATTTTACACTTTTTTCAGTTGGCCCTTTTGACCGGGGGGAAGTGAGACTTCATTGTAGTGCAGATTTCCTTTGCAAGCTTGCTTGGTTGGCCAAAAAGGGCGTATGCGTTTTTTCCTGAATATATTCAGGAAAAAACGCATACGCCCTTTTTGGCCAAGTGCATCATTGTGGACGTTCTGCCTCTTTTCCTATGCTTTCAATGCAATTCCAGTCTACCTCCTGAAATCGGTTTCCTGCAATTCTGCCCCGCTTTCAAGTCCTCTTGGCAGCCTTACTTCAGTCTATTTTTGGACGATAGCTGTCATTTATAACTCTGCAGGTTTGTGAATTACAGTGCCCCTGAGCTCCTTTCTTCAACTCGCTTTCTTGTGACCTGGCCGCAACACCGCAGGATGGCTTCAGGCCCTAATCTGGTTCCGGTACGGCACGCTGAGCCTTTGGTTATTTCCTCTTCCTGGTGGGAAATGAGAGTTAAATTTGCCCGTCCAGACACCTCCAGCTAGCCTCTCATTGGTTCTCGCTATTCCTGTTCATCTTCCGCAGAAATTGCAAACTGTGCCAAACAGGAGGTTAAAGGCGCTGACTCTCCAAGTGGGGAGAGTGTTAGTAAAGCGTCTGGAATGTTGCACCCGAGTACCAGGGGAGGAAAACTGAGACATATTTGAACACGTCTCCCGATCACATGGTTGATCATACTTGGGTTCCACATGCATGTTTTAGCTGAAGGAAGAATACCTTAATCCTGGAGAGTTGAGACCCGTGTAATGGGTACCATGCAATATGACTTCAAAGGTTCTTCATTTGCTCACCGAACCTCTCCAATCCTATCACTGCTGCGTTTATTCCCCTGTACACACGCTTGATTCTCTTTTGGAGACATAGCAATCCATAGGTTTTAAGATACTTACTAGTCAGGTACATTCTTAGGGGTTTAATATGGGGTTTTGAGTCCATTTCGTTGAGCAAGGAGTAGCTCTTGTCTATTCCATATTTGGCTTAAGGAACTTTATCTGTGCTCATTTCAATCTCTGGTTTTATGCAGCACCCCAACTCACCTTTCCCCTTAAGCAAGCATAAGTTGGTTTTCTAAATTTGAGTCCCTGTTCTGTTCTGGAATGCAGTTCCTGTGTAGCCAAGTTTACATTCCGTGTATTAGTGATATCTTATGATGTTTCTTTTTCTGTGTGACTTATTTCAGTTAGAATCATCGTACCTGAATCCACTCATTATGCTGCTACAGGCCTGATGACATAGATTTCATTGCTGAGTGATACTGCATTGTACGTAAGTACCACAAGTTCTTTATCCATTTTTCACGTTCTGCGATGTTGAACTTGTACTGTAAACGAGGTTCTTGTAAACAGAGGCGTCCCAAACTTTGGGGTGGCTGTGTCTTTTTGATTTTAATTTCCCTAAGCTATAGGACCATAAGTGGCAGTGCCCTAGGCTCTGTTGCTTTGTTTTTTAGATGTTTCAGGAAACACCATACACTTCTCCCGAGTGTCTGTTGGCAATTTACATCCCGCCCATCAGCATAACAAGGCTCCCAGTTCTCCATGGCCTGTCCTGCCTTTCTGGATTTTACACTTTTTTCAGATGGCCCTTTGGACCGGGGGGAAGTGAGACTTCATTGTAGTGCAGATTTCCTTTGCAAGCTTGCTTGGTTGGCCAAAAAGGGCGTATGCGTTTTTTCCTGAATATATTCAGGAAAAAACGCATACGCCCTTTTTGGCCAAGTGCATCATTGTGGACGTTCTGCCTCTTTTCCTATGCTTTCAATGCAATTCCAGTCTACCTCCTGAAATCGGTTTCCTGCAATTCTGCCCCGCTTTCAAGTCCTCTTGGCAGCCTTACTTCAGTCTATTTTTGGACGATAGCTGTCATTTATAAGTCTGCAGGTTTGTGAATTACAGTGCCCCTGAGCTCCTTTCTTCAACTCGCTTTCTTTTGAGCTGGCCGCAACACCGCAGGATGGCTTCAGGCCCTAATGTGGTTCCGGCACGGCACGCTGAGCCTTTGGTTAATTCCTCTTCCTGGTGGGAAATGAGAGTTAAATTTGCCCGTCCAGACACCTCCAGCTAGCCTCTCATTGGTTCTCGCTATTCCTGTTCATCTTCCGCAGAAATTGCAAACTGGGCCAAACAGGAGGTTAAAGGGACTGACTCTCCAAGTGGGGAGAGTGTTAGTAAAGCGTCTGGAATGTTGCACCCGAGTACCAGGGGAGGAAAACTGAGACATATTTGAACACGTCTCCCGATCACATGGTTGATCATACTCTAGGTTCCACATGCATGTTTTAGCTGAAGGAAGAATACCTTAAACCTAGGTAGTTGAAACCCGTGGAATGGGTACCATTCAATAAGACTTCAAAGGGTCTTCATTTGCTCACCGAACCTCTCCAATCCTATCACTGCTGCGTTTATGCCCCTGTACACATGCTTGATTCTCTTTCGGAGACATAGCAATCATTGGTTTTTAAGACACTTACTAGTCAGGTACATTCTTAGGCGTTTAATATGCGGTGTTGAGTCCATTTCGTTGAGCAAGGAGTAGCTCTTGTCTATTCCATATTTGACTTAAGGAACTTTATCTGTGCTCATTTCAATCTCTGGTTTTATGCAGCACCCCAACTCACCTTTACCCTTAAGCAAGCATAAGTTGGTTTTCTAAATTTGAGACCCTGTTCTGTTTTGGAATTCAGTTCCTGTGTAGCCAAGTTTACATTCCGTGTATTACTGATATCTTATGATGTTTCTTTTTCTGTGTGACTTATTTCAGTTAGAATCATCATACCTGAATCCACTCATTGTGCTGCTAAGGGCCTGATGACATAGAATTCATTGCTGAGTGATATTGCTTTGTAAGTAAATACCACAACTTCTTTATCCATTTTTCTCTTTCTGCGATGTTGAACTTGTACTGTAAACGAGGTTCTTGTAAACAGAGCCGTTCCAAACTTTGGGGTGGCTGTGTCTTTTTGATTTTAATTTCCCTAAGCTATAGGACCATAAGTGGAAGTGCCCTAGGTTCTGTTGGTTTGTTTTTTAGATGTTTCAGGAAACACCATACACTTCTCCCGAGTGGTTGTTGGCAATTTACATCCCGCCCATCAGCATAACAAGGCTCCCAGTTCTCCATGGCCTGTCCTGCCTTTCTGGATTTTACACTTTTTTCAGATGGCCCTTTTGACCGGGGGGAAGTGAGACTTCATTGTAGTGCAGATTTCCTTTGCAAGCTTGCTTGGTTGGCCAAAAAGGGCGTATGCGTTTTTTCCTGAATATATTCAGGAAAAAACGCATACGCCCTTTTTGGCCAAGTGCATCATTGTGGACGTTCTGCCTCTTTTCCTATGCTTTCAATGCAATTCCAGTCTACCTCCTGAAATCGGTTTCCTGCAATTCTGCCCCGCTTTCAAGTCCTCTTGGCAGCCTTACTTCAATGTATTTTTGGACGATAGCTGTCATTTATAACTCTGCAGGTTTGTGAATTACAGTGCCCCTGAGCTCCTTTCTTCAACTCGCTTTCTTTTGAGCTGGCCGCAACACCGCAGGATGGCTTCAGGCCCTAATCTGGTTCCGGTACGGCACGCTGAGCCTTTGGTTATTTCCTGTCCTGGTGGGAAATGAGAGTTAAATTTGCCCGTCCAGACACCTCCAGCTAGCCTCTCATTGGTTCTCGCTATTCCTGTTCATCTTCCGCAGAAATTGCAAACTGGGCCAAACAGGAGGTTAAAGGGACTGACTCTCCAAGTCGGGAGAGTGTTAGTAAAGCGTCTGGAATGTTGCACCCGAGAACCAGGGGAGGAAAACTGAGACATATTTGAACACGTCTCCCGTTCACATGGTTGATCATACTTGGGTTCCACATGCATGTTTTAGCTGAAGGAAGAATACCTTAAACCTGGAGAGTTGAGACCCGTGGAATGGGTACCATGCAATATGACTTCAAAGGGTCTTCATTTGCTCACCGAACCTCTCCAATCCTATCACTGCTGCATTTATGCCCCTGTACACACGCTTGATTCTCTTTTGGAGACATAGCAATCCATAGGTTTTAAGATACTTACTAGTCAGGTACATTCTTCGGGGTTTAATATGGGGTTTTGAGTCCATTTCGTTGAGCAAGGAGTAGCTCTTGTCTATTCCATATTTGGCTTAAGGAACTTTATCTGTGCTCTTTTCAATCTCTGGTTTTATGCAGCACCCCAACTCACCTTTCCCCTTAAGCAAGCATAAGTTGGTTTTCTAAATTTGAGTCCCTGTTCTGTTCTGGAATGCAGTTCCTGTGTAGCCAAGTTTACATTCCGTGTATTAGTGATATCTTATGATGTTTCTTTTTCTGTGTGACTTATTTCAGTTAGAATCATCGTACCTGAATCCACTCATTATGCTGCTACAGGCCTGATGACATAGATTTCATTGCTGAGTGATACTGCATTGTACGTAAGTACCACAAGTTCTTTATCCATTTTTCACGTTCTGCGATGTTGAACTTGTACTGTAAACGAGGTTCTTGTAAACAGAGGCGTCCCAAACTTTGGGGTGGCTGTGTCTTTTTGATTTTAATTTCCCTAAGCTATACGACCATAAGTGGCAGTGCCCTAGGCTCTGTTGCTTTGTTTTTTAGATGTTTCAGGAAACACCATACACTTCTCCTGAGTGTCTGTTGGCAATTTACATCCCGCCCATCAGCATAACAAGGCTCCCAGTTCTCCATGGCCTGTCCTGCCTTTCTGGATTTTACACATTTTTCAGATGGCCCTTTTGACCGGGGGGAAGTGAGACTTCATTGTAGTGCAGATTTCCTTTGCAAGCTTGCTTGGTTGGCCAAAAAGGGCGTATGCGTTTTTTCCTGAATATATTCAGGAAAAAACGCATACGCCCTTTTTGGCCAAGTGCATCATTGTGGACGTTCTGCCTCTTTTCCTATGCTTTCAATGCAATTCCAGTCTACCTCCTGAAATCAGTTTCCTGCAATTCTGCCCCGCTTTCAAGTCCTCTTGGCAGCCTTACTTCAGTCTATTTTTGGACGATAGCTGTCATTTATAACTCTGCAGGTTTGTGAATTACAGTGCCCCTGAGCTCCTTTCTTCAACTCGCTTTCTTTTGAGCTGGACGCAACACCGCAGGATGGCTTCAGGCCCTAATCTGGTTCCGGTACGGCACGCTGAGCCTTTGGTTATTTCCTCTTCCTGGTGGGAAATGAGAGTTAAATTTGCCCGTCCAGACACCTCCAGCTAGCCTCTCATTGGTTCTTGCTATTCCTGTTCATCTTCCGCAGAAATTGCAAACTGGGCCAAAGAGGAGGTTAAAGGGACTGACTCTCCAAGTCGGGAGAGTGTTAGTAAAGCGTCTGGAATGTTGCAGCCGAGTACCAGGGTACGAAAACTGACATATTTGTACACGTCTCCCGTTCACATGGTTGATCATACTTGGGTTCCACATGCATGTTTTAGCTGAAGGAAGAATACCTTAAACCTGGAGAGTTGAGACCCGTGTAATGGGTACCATGCAATATGACTTCAAAGGGTCTTCATTTGCTCACCGAACCTCTCCAATCCTATCACTGCTGCGTTTATGCCCCTGTACACATGCTTGATTCTCTTTCGGAGACATAGCAATCCATAGGTTTTAAGATACTTACTAGTCAGGTACATTCTTAGGCGTTTAATATGCGGTGTTGAGTCCATTTCGTTGAGCAAGGAGTAGCTCTTGTCTATTCCATATTTGACTTAAGGAACTTTATCTGTGCTCATTTCAATCTCTGGTTTTATGCAGCACCCCAACTCACCTTTCCCCTTAAGCAAGCATAAGTTGTTTTTCTAAATTTGAGACCCTGTTCTGTTCTGTAATTCAGTTCCTGTGTAGCCAAGTTTACATTCCGTGTATTACTGATATCTTATGATGTTTCTTTTTCTGTGTGACTTACTTCAGTTAGAATCATCATACCTGAATCCACTCATTGTGCTGCTAAGGGCCTGATGACACAGATTTCATTGCTGAGTGATATTGCTTTGTAAGTAAATACCACAACTTCTTTATCCATTTTTCACTTTCTGCGATGTTGAACTTGTACTGTAAACGAGGTTCTTGTAAACAGAGGCGTCCCAAACTTTGGGGTGGCTGTGTCTTTTTGATTTTAATTTCCATAAGCTATAGGACCATAAGTGGAAGTGCCCTAGGCTCTGTTGCTTTGTTTTTTAGATGTTTCAGGAAACACCATACACTTCTCCCGAGTGTCTGTTGGCAATTTACATCCCGCCCATCAGCATAACAAGGCTCCCAGTTCTCCATGGCCTGTCCTGCCTTTCTGGATTTTACACTTTTTTCAGTTGGCCCTTTTGACCGGGGGGAAGTGAGACTTCATTGTAGTGCAGATTTCCTTTGCAAGCTTGCTTGGTTGGCCAAAAAGGGCGTATGCGTTTTTTCCTGAATATATTCAGGAAAAAACGCATACGCCCTTTTTGGCCAAGTGCATCATTGTGGACGTTCTGCCTCTTTTCCTATGCTTTCAATGCAATTCCAGTCTACCTCCTGAAATCGGTTTCCTGCAATTCTGCCCCGCTTTCAAGTCCTCTTGGCAGCCTTACTTCAGTCTATTTTTGGACGATAGCTGTCATTTATAACTCTGCAGGTTTGTGAATTACAGTGCCCCTGAGCTCCTTTCTTCAACTCGCTTTCTTGTGACCTGGCCGCAACACCGCAGGATGGCTTCAGGCCCTAATCTGGTTCCGGTACGGCACGCTGAGCCTTTGGTTATTTCCTCTTCCTGGTGGGAAATGAGAGTTAAATTTGCCCGTCCAGACACCTCCAGCTAGCCTCTCATTGGTTCTCGCTATTCCTGTTCATCTTCCGCAGAAATTGCAAACTGTGCCAAACAGGAGGTTAAAGGCGCTGACTCTCCAAGTGGGGAGAGTGTTAGTAAAGCGTCTGGAATGTTGCACCCGAGTACCAGGGGAGGAAAACTGAGACATATTTGAACACGTCTCCCGATCACATGGTTGATCATACTCTGGGTTCCACATGCATGTTTTAGCTGAAGGAAGAATACCTAAAACCTGGAGAGTTGAAACCCGTGGAATGGGTACCATGCAATATGACTTCAAAGGGTCTTCATTTGCTCACCGAACCTCTCCAATCCTATCACTGCTGCGTTTATGCCCCTGTACACATGCTTGATTCTCTTTCGGATACATAGCAATCCATAGGTTTTAAGATACTTACTAGTCAGGTACATTCTTAGGCGTTTAATATGCGGTGTTGAGTCCATTTCGTTGAGCAAGGAGTAGCTCTTGTCTATTCCATATTTGGCTTAAGGAACTTTATCTGTGCTCATTTCAATCTCTGGTTTTATGCAGCACCCCAACTCACCTTTCCCCTTAAGCAAGCATAAGTTGGTTTTCTAAATTTGAGAACCTGTTCTGTTTTGGAATTCAGTTCCTGTGTAGCCAAGTTTACATTCCGTGTATTAGTGATATCTTATGATGTTTCTTTTTCTGTGTGACTTATTTCAGTTAGAATCATCGTACCTGAATCTACTCATTATGCTGCTACGGGCCTGATGACAAAGTTTTCATTGCTGAGTGACACTGCATTGTACGTAAGTACCACAAGTTCTTTATCCATTTTTCACTTTCTGCGATGGTGAACTTGTACTGTAAACGAGGTTCTTGTAAACAGAGCCGTTCCAAACTTTGGGGTGGCTGTGTCTTTTTGATTTTAATTTTCCTAAGCTATAGGACCATAAGTGGAAGTGCCCTAGGCTCTGTTGCTTTGTTTTTTAGATGTTTCAGGAAACACCATACACTTCTCCCAAGTGTCTGTTGGCAATTTACATCCCGTCCATCAGCATAACAAGGCTCCCAGTTCTCAATGGCCTGTTGCCTTTCTGGATTTTACACTTTTTTCAGATGGCCCTTTTGACCAGGGGGAAGTGAGACTTCATTGTAGTGCAGATTTCCTTTGCAAGCTTGCTTGGTTGGCCAAAAAGGGCGTATGCGTTTTTTCCTGAATATATTCAGGAAAAAACGCATACGCCCTTTTTGGCCAAGTGCATCATTGTGGACGTTCTGCCTCTTTTCCTATGCTTTCAATGCAATTCCAGTCTACCTCCTGAAATCGGTTTCCTGCAATTCTGCCCCGCTTTCAAGTCCTCTTGGCAGCCTTACTTCAGTCTATTTTTGGACGATAGCTGTCATTTATAACTCTGCAGGTTTGTGAATTACAGTGCCCCTGAGCTCCTTTCTTCAACTTGCTTTCTTGTGACCTGGCCGCAACACCGCAGGATGGCTTCAGACCCTAATCTGGTTCCGGACCGGCATGCTGAGCCTTTGGTTAATTCCTCTTCCTGGTGGGAATTGAGAGTTAAATTTGCCCGTTCAGACACCTCCAGCTAGTCTCTCATTGGTTCTCGCTATTCCTGTTCATCTTCCGCAGAAATTGCAAACTGGGCCAAACAGGAAGTTAAAGGGACTGACTCTCCAAGTGGGGAGAGTGTTAGTAAAGCGTCTGGAATGTTGCACCCGAGTACCAGGGGAGGAAAACTGAGACATATTTGAACACGTCTCCCGATCACATGGTTGATCATACTCTAGGTTCCACATGCATGTTTTAGCTGAAGGAAGAATACCTTAAACCTGGGTATTTGAAACCCGTGGAATGGGTACCATGCAATATGACTTCAAAGGGTCTTCATTTGCTCACCGAACCTCTCCAATCCTATCACTGCTGCGTTTATGCCCCTGTACACATGCTTGATTCTCTTTCGGAGACATAGCAATCCATAGGTTTTAAGATACTTACTAGTCAGGTACATTCTTAGGCGTTTAATATGCGGTGTTGAGTCCATTTCGTTGAGCAAGGAGTAGCTCTTGTCTATTCCATATTTGACTTAAGGAACTTTATCTGTGCTCATTTCAATCTCTGGTTTTATGCAGCACCCCAACTCACCTTTACCCTTAAGCAAGCATAAGTTGTTTTTCTAAATTTGAGACCCTATTCTGTTCTGTAATTCAGTTCCTGTGTAGCCAAGTTTCCATTCAGTGTATTACTGATATCTTATGATGTTTCTTTTTCTGTGTGACTTATTTCAGTTAGAATCATCATACCTGAATCCACTCATTGTGCTGCTAAGGGCCTGATGACATAGATTTCATTGCTGAGTGATATTGCTTTGTAAGTGAATACCACAACTTCTTTATCCATTTTTCACTTTCTGCGATGTTGAACTTGTACTGTAAACAAGGTTCTTGTAAACAGAGCTGTTCCAAACTTTGGGGTGGCTGTGTCTTTTTGATTTTAATTTCCCTAAGCTATAGGACCATAAGTGGAAGTGCCCTAGGCTCTGTTGCTTTGTTTTTTAGATGTTTCAGGAAACACCATACACTTCTCCCAAGTGTCTGTTGGCAATTTACATCCCGCCCATCAGCATAACAAGGCTCCCAGTCCTCCATAGCCTGTTGCCTTTCTGGATTTTACACTTTTTTCAGATGACCCTTTTGACCGGGGGGAAGTGAGACTTCATTGTAGTGCAGATTTCCTTTGCAAGCTTGCTTGGTTGGCCAAAAAGGGTGTATGCGTTTTTTCCTGAATATATTCAGGAAAAAACGCATACGCCCTTTTTGGCCAAGTGCATCATTGTGGACGTTCTGCCTCTTTTCCTATGCTTTCAATGCAATTCCAGTCTACCTCCTGAAATCGGTTTCCTGCAATTCTGCCCCGCTTTCAAGTCCTCTTGGCAGCCTTACTTCAGTCTATTTTTGGACGATAGCTGTCATTTATAACTCTGCAGGTTTGTGAATTACAGTGCCCCTGAGCTCCTTTCTTCAACTCGCTTTCTTGTGACCTGGCCGCAACACCGCAGGATGGCTTCAGGCCCTAATCTGGTTCCGGCCCGGCATGCTGAGCCTTTGGTTAATTCCTCTTCCTGGTGGGAAATGAGAGTTAAATTTGCCCGTCCAGACACCTCCAGCTAGCCTCTCATTGGTTCTCGCTATTCCTGTTCATCTTCCGCAGAAATTGCAAACTGGGCCAAACAGGAGGTTAAAGGGACTGACTCTCCAAGTGGGGAGAGTGTTAGTTAAGCGTCTGGAATGTTGCACCCGAGTACCAGGGGAGGAAAAGTGAGACATATTTGAACACGTCTCCCGTTCACATGGTTGATCATACTTGGGTTCCACATGCATGTTTTAGCTGAAGGAAGAATACCTTAAACCTGGAGAGTTGAGACCCGTGTAATGGGTACCATGCAATATGACTTCAAAGGGTCTTCATTTGCTCACCGAACCTCTCCAATCCTATCACTGCTGCGTTTATGCCCCTGTACACATGCTTGATTCTCTTTTGGAGACATAGCAATCCATAGGTTTTACGATACTTACTAGTCAGGTACATTCTTAGGCGTTTAATATGGGGTGTTGAGTCCATTTCGTTGAGCAAGGAGTAGCTCTTGTCTATTCCATATTTGACTTAAGGAACTTTATCTGTGCTCATTTCAATCTCTGGTTTTATGCAGCACCCCAACTCACCTTTACCCTTAAGCAAGCATAAGTTGGTTTTCTAAATTTGAGACCCTGTTCTGTTCTGTAATTCAGTTCCTGTGTAGCCAAGTTTACATTCCGTGTATTACTGATATCTTATGATGTTTCTTTTTCTGTGTGACTTATTTCAGTTAGAATCATCATACCTGAATCCACTCATTGTGCTGCTAAGGGCCTGATGACACAGATTTCATTGCTGAGTGATATTGCTTTGTAAGTAAATACCACAACTTCTTTATCCATTTTTCACTTTCTGCGATGTTGAACTTGTACTGTAAACGAGGTTCTTGTAAACAGAGCCGTTCCAAACTTTGGGGTGGCTGTGTCTTTTTGATTTTAATTTCTCTAAGCTATAGGACCATAAGTGGAAGTGCCCTAGGTTTTGTTGCTTTGTTTTTTAGATGTTTCAGGAAACACCATACACTTCTCCCGAGTGGTTGTTGGCAATTTACATCCCGCCCATCAGCATAACAAGGCTCCCAGTTCTCCATGGCCATTCCTGCCTTTCTGGATTTTACACTTTTTTCAGATGGCCCTTTTGACCGGGGGGAAGTGAGACTTCATTGTAGTGCAGATTTCCTTTGCAAGCTTGCTTGGTTGGCCAAAAAGGGCGTATGCGTTTTTTCCTGAATATATTCAGGAAAAAACGCATACGCCCTTTTTGGCCAAGTGCATCATTGTGGACGTTCTGCCTCTTTTCCTATGCTTTCAATGCAATTCCAGTCTACCTCCTGAAATCGGTTTCCTGCAATTCTGCCCCGCTTTCAAGTCCTCTTGGCAGCCTTACTTCAGTCTATTTTTGGACGATAGCTGTCATTTATAACTCTGCAGGTTTGTGAATTACAGTGCCCCTGAGCTCCTTTCTTCAACTTGCTTTCTTGTGACCTGGCCGCAACACCGCAGGATGGCTTCAGGCCCTAATCTGGTTCCGGCACGGCACGCTGAGCCTTTGGTTATTTCCTCTTCCTGGTGGGAAATGAGAGTTAAATTTGCCCGTCCAGACACCTTCAGCTAGCCTCTCATTGGTTCTCGCTATTCCTGTTCATCTTCCGCAGAAATTGCAAACTGGGCCAAACAGGAGGTTAAAGGCGCTGACTCTCCAAGTGGGGAGAGTGTTAGTAAAGCGTCTGGACTGTTGCACCCGAGTACCAGGGGAGGAAAACTGAGACATATTTGAACACGTCTCCCGTTCACATGGTTGATCATACTTGGGTTCCACATGCATGTTTTAGCTGAAGGAAGAATACCTTAAACCTGGAGAGTTGAGACCCGTGTAATGGGTACCATGCAATATGACTTCAAAGGGTCTTCATTTGCTCACCGAACCTCTCCAATCCTATCACTGCTGCGTTTATGCCCCTGTACACATGCTTGATTCTCTTTCGGAGACATAGCAATCCATAGGTTGTACGATACTTACTAGTCAGGTACATTCTTAGGCATTTAATATGCGGTGTTGAGTCCATTTCGTTGAGCAAGGAGTAGCTCTTGTCTATTCCATATTTGACTTAAGGAACTTTATCTGTGCTCATTTCAATCTCTGGTTTTATGCAGCACCCCAACTCACCTTTACCCTTAAGCAAGCATAAGTTGGTTTTCTAAATTTGAGACCCTGTTCTGTTCTGTAATTCAGGTCCTGTGTAGCCAAGTTTACATTCCGTGTATTACTGATATCTTATGATGTTTCTTTTTCTGTGTGACTTATTTCAGTTAGAATCATCATACCTGAATCCACTCATTGTGCTGCTAAGGGCCTGATGACATAGATTTCATTGCTGAGTGATATTGCTTTGTAAGTGAATACCACAACTTCTTTATCCGTTTTTCACTTTCTGCGATGTTGAACTTGTACTGTAAACGAGGTTCTTGTAAACAGAGCTGTTCCAAACTTTGGGGTGGCTGTGTCTTTTTGATTTTAATTTCCCTAAGCTATAGGACCATAAGTGGAAGTGCCCTAGGCTCTGTTGCTTTGTTTTTTAGATGTTTCAGGAAACACCATACACTTCTCCCCAGTGGTTGTTGGCAATTTACATCCCGCCCATCAGCATAACAAGGCTCCCAGTTCTCAATGGCCTGTTGCCTTTCTGGATTTTACACTTTTTTCAGATGGCCCTTTTGACCGGGGGGAAGTGAGACTTCATTGTAGTGCAGATTTCCTTTGCAAGCTTGCTTGGTTGGCCAAAAAGGGCGTATGCGTTTTTTCCTGAATATATTCAGGAAAAAACGCATACGCCCTTTTTGGCCAAGTGCATCATTGTGGACGTTCTGCCTCTTTTCCTATGCTTTCAATGCAATTCCAGTCTACCTCCTGAAATCGGTTTCCTGCAATTCTGCCCCGCTTTCAAGTCCTCTTGGCAGCCTTACTTCAGTCTATTTTTGGACGATAGCTGTCATTTATAACTCTGCAGGTTTGTGAATTACAGTGCCCCTGAGCTCCTTTCTTCAACTTGCTTTCTTGTGACCTGGCCGCAACACCGCAGGATGGCTTCAGGCCCTAATCTGGTTACGGCATGGCACGCTGAGCCTTTGGTTATTTCCTCTTCCTGGTGGGAAATGAGAGTTAAATTTGCCCGTCCAGACACCTTCAGCTAGCCTCTCATTGGTTCTCGCTATTCCTGTTCATCTTCCGCAGAAATTGCAAACTTGGCCAAACAGGAGGTTAAAGGCGCTGACTCTCCAAGTGGGGAGAGTGTTAGTAAAGCGTCTGGAATGTTGCACCCGAGTACCAGGGGAGGAAAACTGAGACATATTTGAACACGTCTCCCGTTCACATGGTTGATCATACTTGGGTTCTACATGCATGTTTTAGCTGAAGGAAGAATACCTTAAACCTGGAGAGTTGAGACCCGTGTAATGGGTACCATGCAATATGACTTCAAAGGGTCTTCATTTGCTCACCGAACCTCTCCAATCCTATCACTGCTGCGTTTATGCCCCTGTACACATGCTTGATTCTCTTTCGGAGACATAGCAATCCATAGGTTTTACGATACTTACTAGTCAGGTACATTCTTAGGCGTTTAATATGCGGTGTTGAGTCCATTTCGTTGAGCAAGGAGTAGCTCTTGTCTATTCCATATTTGACTTAAGGAACTTTATCTGTGCTCATTTCAATCTCTGGTTTTATGCAGCACCCCAACTCACCTTTACCCTTAAGCAAGCATAAGTTGGTTTTCTAAATTTGAGACCCTGTTCTGTTCTGTAATTCAGTTCCTGTGTAGCCAAGTTTCCATTCCGTGTATTACTGATATCTTATGATGTTTCTTTTTCTGTGTGACTTATTTCAGTTAGAATCATCATACCTGAATCCACTCATTGTGATGCTAAGGGCCTGATGACATAGATTTCATTGCTGAGTGATATTGCTTTGTAAGTAAATACCACAACTTCTTTATCCATTTTTCACTTTCTGCGATGTTGAACTTGTACTGTAAACGAGGTTCTTGTAAACAGAGGCGTCCCAAACTTTGGGGTGGCTGTGTCTTTTTGATTTTAATTTCCCTAAGCTATAGGACCATAAGTGGCAGTGCCCTAGGCTCTGTTGCTTTGTTTTTTAGATGTTTCAGGAAACACCATAGACTTCTCCCGAGTGTCTGTTGGCAATTTACATCCCACCCATCAGCATAACAAGGCTCCAAGTTCTCCATGGCCTGTCCTGCCTTTCTGGATTTTACACTTTTTTCAGATGGCCCTTTTGACCGGGGGGAAGTGAGACTTCATTGTAGTGCAGATTTCCTTTGCAAGCTTGCTTGGTTGGCCAAAAAGGGCGTATGCGTTTTTTCCTGAATATATTCAGGAAAAAACGCATACGCCCTTTTTGGCCAAGTGCATCATTGTGGACGTTCTGCCTCTTTTCCTATGCTTTCAATGCAATTCCAGTCTACCTCCTGAAATCGGTTTCCTGCAATTCTGCCCCGCTTTCAAGTCCTCTTGGCAGCCTTACTTCAGTCTATTTTTGGACGATAGCTGTCATTTATAACTCTGCAGGTTTGTGAATTACAGTGCCCCTGAGCTCCTTTCTTCAACTCGCTTTCTTGTGACCTGGCCGCAACACCGCAGGATGGCTTCAGGCCCTAATCTGGTTCCGGCCCGGCATGCTGAGCCTTTGGTTAATTCCTCTTCCTGGTGGGAAATGAGAGTTAAATTTGCCCGTCCAGACACCTCCAGCTAGCCTCTCATTGGTTCTCGCTATTCCTGTTCATCTTCCGCAGAAATTGCAAACTGGGCCAAACAGGAAGTTAAAGGGACTGACTCTCCAAGTGGGGAGAGTGTTAGTAAAGCGTCTGGAATGTTGCACCCGAGTACCAGGGGAGGAAAACTGAGACATATTTGAACATGTCTCCCGATCACATGGTTGATCATACTCTAGGTTCCACATGCATGTTTTAGCTGAAGGAAGAATACCTTAAACCTGGGTAGTTGAAACCCGTGGAATGGGTACCATGCAATATGACTTCAAAGGGTCTTCATTTGCTCACCGAACCTCTCCAATCCTATCACTGCTGCGTTTATGCCCCTGTACACATGCTTGATTCTCTTTCGGAGACATAGCAATCCATAGGTTTTAAGATACTTACAAGTCAGGTACATTCTTAGGCGTTTAATATGCGATGTTGAGTCCATTTCGTTGAGCAAGGAGTAGCTCTTGTCTATTCCATATTTGGCTTAAGGAACTTTATCTGTGCTCATTTCAATCTCTGGTTTTATGCAGCACCCCAACTCACCTTTACCCTTAAGCAAGCATAAGTTGGTTTTCTAAATTTGAGACCCTGTTCTGTTCTGTAATTCAGTTCCTGTGTAGCCAAGTTTACATTCCGTGTATTACTGATATCTTATGATGTTTCTTTTTCTGTGTGACTTATTTCAGTTAGAATCATCATACCTGAATCCACTCATTGTGCTGCTAAGGGCCTGATGACATAGATTTCATTGCTGAGTGATATTGCTTTGTAAGTAAATACCACAACTTCTTTATCCATTTTTCACTTTCTGCGATGTTGAACTTGTACTGTAAACGAGGTTCTTGTAAACAGAGCCATTCCAAACTTTGGGGTGGCTGTGTCTTTTTGATTTTAATTTCCCTAAGCTATAGGACCATAAGTGGAAGTGCCCTAGGTTCTGTTGCTTTGTTTTTTAGATGTTTCAGGAAACACCATACACTTCTCCCGAGTGGTTGTTGGCAATTTACATCCCGCCCATCAGCATAACAAGGCTCCCAGTTCTCCATGGCCTGTCCTGCCTTTCTGGATTTTACACTTTTTTCAGATGGCCCTTTTGACCGGGGGGAAGTGAGACTTCATTGTAGTGCAGATTTCCTTTGCAAGCTTGCTTGGTTGGCCAAAAAGGGCGTATGCGTTTTTTCCTGAATATATTCAGGAAAAAACGCATACGCCCTTTTTGGCCAAGTGCATCATTGTGGACGTTCTGCCTCTTTTCCTATGCTTTCAATGCAATTCCAGTCTACCTCCTGAAATCGGTTTCCTGCAATTCTGCCCCGCTTTCAAGTCCTCTTGGCAGCCTTACTTCAGTCTATTTTTGGACGATAGCTGTCATTTATAACTCTGCAGGTTTGTGAATTACAGTGCCCCTGAGCTCCTTTCTTCAACTCGCTTTCTTGTGACCTGGCCGCAACACCGCAGGATGGCTTCAGGCCCTAATCTGGTTACGGCATGGCACGCTGAGCCTTTGGTTATTTCCTCTTCCTGGTGGGAAATGAGAGTTAAATTTGCCCGTCCAGACACCTTCAGCTAGCCTCTCATTGGTTCTCGCTATTCCTGTTCATCTTCCGCAGAAATTGCAAACTTGGCCAAACAGGAGGTTAAAGGCGCTGACTCTCCAAGTGGGGAGAGTGTTAGTAAAGCGTCTGGACTGTTGCACCCGAGTACCAGGGGAGGAAAACTGAGACATATTTGAACACGTCTCCCGTTCACATGGTTGACCATACTTGGGTTCCACATGCATGTTTTAGCTGAAGGAAGAATACCTTAAACCTGGAGAGTTGAGACCCGTGTAATGGGTACCATGCAATATGACTTCAAAGGGTCTTCATTTGCTCACCGAACCTCTCCAATCCTATCACTGCTGCGTTTATGCCCCTGTACACATGCTTGATTCTCTTTCGGAGACATAGCAATCCATAGGTTGTACGATACTTACTAGTCAGGTACATTCTTAGGCATTTAATATGCGGTGTTGAGTCCATTTCGTTGAGCAAGGAGTAGCTCTTGTCTATTCCATATTTGACTTAAGGAACTTTATCTGTGCTCATTTCAATCTCTGGTTTTATGCAGCACCCCAACTCACCTTTACCCTTAAGCAAGCATAAGTTGGTTTTCTAAATTTGAGACCCTGTTCTGTTCTGTAATTCAGTTCCTGTGTAGCCAAGTTTACATTCCGTGTATTACTGATATCTTATGATGTTTCTTTTTCTGTGTGACTTATTTCAGTTAGAATCATCATACCAGAATCCACTCATTGTGATGCTAAGGGCCTGATGACATAGATTTCATTGCTGAGCGATATTGCTTTGTAAGTAAATACCACAACTTCTTTATCCATTTTTCACTTTCTGCGATGTTGAACTTGTACTGTAAACGAGGTTCTTGTAAACAGAGGCGTCCCAAACTTTGGGGTGGCTGTGTCTTTTTGATTTTAATTTCCCTAAGCTATAGGACCATAAGTGGCAGTGCCCTAGGCTCTGTTGCTTTGTTTTTTAGATGTTTCAGGAAACACCATAGACTTCTCCCGAGTGTCTGTTGGCAATTTACATCCCGCCCATCAGCATAACAAGGCTCCCAGTTCTCCATGGCCTGTCCTGCCTTTCTGGATTTTACACTTTTTTCAGATGGCCCTTTTGACCAGGGGGAAGTGAGACTTCATTGTAGTGCAGATTTCCTTTGCAAGCTTGCTTGGTTGGCCAAAAAGGGCGTATGCGTTTTTTCCTGAATATATTCAGGAAAAAACGCATACGCCCTTTTTGGCCAAGTGCATCATTGTGGACGTTCTGCCTCTTTTCCTATGCTTTCAATGCAATTCCAGTCTACCTCCTGAAATCGGTTTCCTGCAATTCTGCCCCGCTTTCAAGTCCTCTTGGCAGCCTTACTTCAGTCTATTTTTGGACGATAGCTGTCATTTATAACTCTGCAGGTTTGTGAATTACAGTGCCCCTGAGCTCCTTTCTTCAACTCGCTTTCTTGTGACCTGGCCGCAACACCGCAGGATGGCTTCAGGCCCTAATCTGGTTCCGGCCCGGCACGCTGAGCCTTTGGTTAATTCCTCTTCCTGGTGGGAAATGAGAGTTAAATTTGCCCATCCAGACACCTCCAGCTAGCCTCTCATTGGTTCTCGCTATTCCTGTTCATCTTCCGCAGAAATTGCAAACTGGGCCAAACAGGAGGTTAAAGGGACTGACTCTCCAAGTGGGGAGAGTGTTAGTAAAGCGTCTGGAATGTTGCACCCGAGTACCAGGGGAGGAAAACTGAGACATATTTGAACATGTCTCCCGATCACATGGTTGATCATACTCTAGGTTCCACATGCATGTTTTAGCTGAAGGAAGAATACCTTAAACCTGGGTAGTTGAAACCCGTGGAATGGGTACCATGCAATATGACTTCAAAGGGTCTTCATTTCCTCACCGAACCTCTCCAATCCTATCACTGCTGCGTTTATGCCCCTGTACACATGCTTGATTCTCTTTCGGAGACATAGCAATCCATAGGTTTTAAGATACTTACAAGACAGGTACATTCTTAGGCGTTTAATATGCGGTGTTGAGTCCATTTCGTTGAGCAAGGAGTAGCTCTTGTCTATTCCATATTTGGCTTAAGGAACTTTATCTGTGCTCATTTCAATCTCTGATTTTATGCAGCACCCCAACTCACCTTTACCCTTAAGCAAGCATAAGTTGGTTTTCTAAATTTGAGACCCTGTTCTGTTCTGTAATTCAGTTCCTGTGTAGCCAAGTTTCCATTCAGTGTATTACTGATATCTTATGATGTTTCTTTTTCTGTGTGACTTATTTCAGTTAGAATCATCATACCTGAATCCACTCATTGTGCTGCTAAGGGCCTGATGACATAGATTTCATTGCTGAGTGATATTGCTTTGTAAGTGAATACCACAACTTCTTTATCCATTTTTCACTTTCTGCGATGTTGAACTTGTACTGTAAACGAGGTTCTTGTAAACAGAGCCGTTCCAAACTTTGGGGTGGCTGTGTCTTTTTGATTTTAATTTCCCTAAGCTATAGGACCATAAGTGGAAGTGCCCTAGGCTCTGTTGCTTTGTTTTTTAGATGTTTCAGGAAACACCATACACTTCTCCCAAGTGTCTGTTGGCAATTTACATCCCGCCCATCAGCATAACAAGGCTCCCAGTTCTCAATGGCCTGTTGCCTTTCTGGATTTTACACTTTTTTCAGATGGCCCTTTTGACCGGGCGGAAGTGAGACTTCATTGTAGTGCAGATTTCCTTTGCAAACTTGCTTGGTTGGCCAAAAAGGGCGTATGCGTTTTTTCCTGAATATATTCAGGAAAAAACGCATACGCCCTTTTTGGCCAAGTGCATCATTGTGGACGTTCTGCCTCTTTTCCTATGCTTTCAATGCAATTCCAGTCTACCTTCTGAAATTGGTTTCCTGCAATTCTGCCCCGCTTTCAAGTCCTCTTGGCAGCCTTACTTCCGTCTATTTTTGGACGATAGCTGTCATTTATAACTCTGCAGGTTTGTGAATTACAGTGCGCCTGAGCTCCTTTCTTCAACTCGATTTCTTGTGACCTGGCCGCAACACCGCAGGATGGCTTCAGGCCCTAATCTGGTTCCGGCCCGGCACGCTGAGCCTTTGGTTAATTCCTCTTCCTGGTGGGAAATGAGAGTTAAATTTGCCCGTCCAGACACCTCCAGCTAGCCTCACATTGGTTCTCGCTATTCCTGTTCATCTTCCGCAGAAATTGCAAACTGGGCCAAACAGGAGGTTAAAGGGACTGACTCTCCAAGTGGGGAGAGTGTTAGTAAAGCGTCTGGAATGTTGCACCCGAGTACCAGGGGAGGAAAACTGAGACATATTTGAACACGTCTCCCTATCACATGGTTGATCATACTCTAGGTTCCACATGCATGTTTTAGCTGAAGGAAGAATACCTTAAACCTGGGTAGTTGAAACCCGTGGAATGGGTACCATGCAATATGACTTCAAAGGGTCTTCATTTGCTCACCGAACCTCTCCAATCCTATCACTGCTGCATTTATGCCCCTGTACACATGCTTGATTCTCTTTCGGAGACATAGCAATCCATAGGTTTTAAGATACTTACTAGTCAGGTATATTCTTAGGCGTTTAATATGGGGTGTTGAGTCCATTTCGTTGAGCAAGGAGTAGCTCTTGTCTATTCCATATTTGGCTTAAGGAACTTTATCTGTGCTCATTTCAATCTCTGGTTTTATGCAGCACCCCAACTCACCTTTACCCTTAAGCAAGAATAAGTTGGTTTTCTAAATTTGAGACCCTGTTCTGTTCTGTAATTCAGTTCCTGTGTAGCCAAGTTTCCATTCCGTGTATTACTGATATCTTATGATGTTTCTTTTTCTGTGTGACTTATTTCAGTTAGAATCATCATACCTGAATCCACTCATTGTGCTGCTAAGGGCCTGATGACACAGATTTCATTGCTGAGTGATATTGCTTTGTAAGTAAATACCACCACTTCTTATCCATTTTTCACTTTCTGCGATGTTGAACTTGTACTGTAAACGAGGTTCTTGTAAACAGAGCCGTTCCAAACTTTGGGGTGGCTGTGTCTTTTTGATTTTAATTTCCCTAAGCTATAGGACCATAAGTGGAAGTGCCCTAGGTTCTGTTGCTTTGTTTTTTAGATGTTTCAGGAAACACCATACACTTCTCCCGAGTGGTTGTTGGCAATTTACATCCCGCCCATCAGCATAACAAGGCTCCCAGTTCTCCATGGCCTGTCCTGCCTTTCTGGATTTTACACTTTTTTCAGATGGCCCTTTTGACCGGGGGGAAGTGAGACTTCATTGTAGTGCAGATTTCCTTTGCAAGCTTGCTTGGTTGGCCAAAAAGGGCGTATGCGTTTTTTCCTGAATATATTCAGGAAAAAACGCATACGCCCTTTTTGGCCAAGTGCATCATTGTGGACGTTCTGCCTCTTTTCCTATGCTTTCAATGCAATTCCAGTCTACCTCCTGAAATCGGTTTCCTGCAATTCTGCCCCGCTTTCAAGTCCTCTTGGCAGCCTTACTTCCGTCTATTTTTGGACGATAGCTGTCATTTATAACTCTGCAGGTTTGTGAATTACAGTGCCCCTGAGCTCCTTTCTTCAACTCGCTTTCTTGTGACCTGGCCGCAACACCGCAGGATGGCTTCAGGCCCTAATCTGGTTCCGGCCCGGCACGCTGAGCCTTTGGTTAATTCCTCTTCCTGGTGGGAAATGAGAGTTAAATTTGCCCGTCCAGACACCTCCAGCTAGCCTCTCATTGGTTCTCGCTATTCCTGTTCATCTTCCGCAGAAATTGCAAACTGGGCCAAACAGGAGGTTAAAGGGACTGACTCTCCAAGTCGGGAGAGTGTTAGTAAAGCGTCTGGAATGTTGCACCCGAGTACCAGGGGAGGAAAACTGAGACATATTTGAACACGTCTCCCGTTCACATGGTTGATCATACTTGGGTTCCACATGCATGTTTTAGCTGAAGGAAGAATATCTTAAACCTGGAAAGTTAAGACCCGTGTAATGGGTACCATGCAATATGACTTCAAAGGGTCTTCATTTGCTCACCGAACCTCTCCAATCCTATCACTGCTGCGTTTATGCCCCTGTACACATGCTTGATTCTCTTTCGGAGACATAGCAATCCATAGGTTTTACGATACTTACTAGTCAGGTACATTCTTAGGCGTTTAATATGCGGTGTTGAGTCCATTTCGTTGAGCAAGGAGTAGCTCTTGTCTATTCCATATTTGACTTAAGGAACTTTATCTGTGCTCATTTCAATCTCTGGTTTTATGCAGCACCCCAACTCACCTTTACCCTTAAGCAAGCATAAGTTGGTTTTCTAAATTTGAGACCCTGTTCTGTTCTGTAATTCAGTTCCTGTGTAGCCAAGTTTACATTCCGTGTATTACTGATATCTTATGATGTTTCTTTTTCTGTGTGACTTATTTCAGTTAGAATCATCATACCTGAATCCACTCATTGTGATGCTAAGGGCCTGAGACATAGATTTCATTGCTGAGTGATATTGCTTTGTAAGTAAATACCACAACTTCTTTATCCATTTTTCACTTTCTGCGATGTTGAACTTGTACTGTAAACGAGGTTCTTGTAAACAGAGGTGTCCCAAACTTTGGGGTGGCTGTGTCTTTTTGATTTTAATTTCCCTAAGCTATAGGACCATAATTGGCTGTTCCCTAGGCTCTGTTGCTTTGTTTTTTAGATGTTTCAGGAAACACCATACACTTCTCCAGAGTGTCTGTTGGCAATTTACATCCCGCCCATCAGCATAACAAGGCTCCCAGTTCTCCATGGCCTGTCCTGCCTTTCTGGATTTTACACTTTTTTCAGATGGCCCTTTTGACCGGGGGGAAGTGAGACTTCATTGTAGTGCAGATTTCCTTTGCAAGCTTGCTTGGTTGGCCAAAAAGGGCGTATGGTTTTTTCCTGAATATATTCAGGAAAAAACGCATACGCCCTTTTTGGCCAAGTGCATCACTGTGGACGTTCTGCCTCTTTTCCTATGCTTTCAATGCAATTCCAGTCTACCTCCTGAAATCGGTTTCCTGCAATTCTGCCCCGCTTTCAAGTCCTCTTGGCAGCCTTACTTCAGTCTATTTTTGGACGATAGCTGTCATTTATAACTCTGCAGGTTTGTGAATTACAGTGCCCCTGAGCTCCTTTCTTCAACTCGCTTTCTTGTGACCTGGCCGCAACACCGCAGGATGGCTTCAGGCCCTAATCTGGTTCCGGCCCGGCACGCTGAGCCTTTGGTTAATTCCTCTTCCTGGTGGGAAATGAGAGTTAAATTTGCCCGTCCAGACACCTTCAGCTAGCCTCTCATTGGTTCTCGCTATTCCTGTTCATCTTCCGCAGAAATTGCAAACTTGGCCAAACAGGAGGTTAAAGGCGCTGACTCTCCAAGTGGGGAGAGTGTTAGTAAAGCGTCTGGAATGTTGCACCCGAGTACCAGGGGAGGAAAACTGAGACATATTTGAACACGTCTCCCGTTCACATGGTTGACCATACTTGGGTTCCACATGCATGTTTTAGCTGAAGGAAGAATACCTTAAACCTGGAGAGTTGAGACCCGTGTAATGGGTACCATGCAATATGACTTCAAAGGGTCTTCATTTGCTCACCGAACCTCTCCAATCCTATCACTGCTGCGTTTATGCCCCTGTACACATGCTTGATTCTCTTTCGGAGACATAGCAATCCATAGGTTGTACGATACTTACTAGTCAGGTACATTCTTAGGCATTTAATATGCGGTGTTGAGTCCATTTCGTTGAGCAAGGAGTAGCTCTTGTCTATTCCATATTTGACTTAAGGAACTTTATCTGTGCTCATTTCAATCTCTGGTTTTATGCAGCACCCCAACTCACCTTTACCCTTAAGCAAGCATAAGTTGGTTTTCTAAATTTGAGACCCTGTTCTGTTCTGTAATTCAGTTCCTGTGTAGCCAAGTTTACATTCCGTGTATTACTGATATCTTATGATGTTTCTTTTTCTGTGTGACTTATTTCAGTTAGAATCATCATACCAGAATCCACTCATTGTGATGCTAAGGGCCTGATGACATAGATTTCATTGCTGAGCGATATTGCTTTGTAAGTAAATACCACAACTTCTTTATCCATTTTTCACTTTCTGCGATGTTGAACTTGTACTGTAAACGAGGTTCTTGTAAACAGAGGCGTCCCAAACTTTGGGGTGGCTGTGTCTTTTTGATTTTAATTTCCCTAAGCTATAGGACCATAAGTGGCAGTGCCCTAGGCTCTGTTGCTTTGTTTTTTAGATGTTTCAGGAAACACCATAGACTTCTCCCGAGTGTCTGTTGGCAATTTACATCCCGCCCATCAGCATAACAAGGCTCCCAGTTCTCCATGGCCTGTCCTGCCTTTCTGGATTTTACACTTTTTTCAGATGGCCCTTTTGACCAGGGGGAAGTGAGACTTCATTGTAGTGCAGATTTCCTTTGCAAGCTTGCTTGGTTGGCCAAAAAGGGCGTATGCGTTTTTTCCTGAATATATTCAGGAAAAAACGCATACGCCCTTTTTGGCCAAGTGCATCATTGTGGACGTTCTGCCTCTTTTCCTATGCTTTCAATGCAATTGCAGTCTACCTCCTGAAATCGGTTTCCTGCAATTCTGCCCCGCTTTCAAGTCCTCTTGGCAGCCTTACTTCAGTCTATTTTTGGACGATAGCTGTCATTTATAACTCTGCAGGTTTGTGAATTACAGTGCCCCTGAGCTCCTTTCTTCAACTCGCTTTCTTGTGACCTGGCCGCAACACCGCAGGATGGCTTCAGGCCCTAATCTGGTTCCGGCCCGGCACGCTGAGCCTTTGGTTAATTCCTCTTCCTGGAGGGAAATGAGAGTTAAATTTGCCCATCCAGACACCTCCAGCTAGCCTCTCATTGGTTCTCGCTATTCCTGTTCATCTTCCGCAGAAATTGCAAACTGGGCCAAACAGGAGGTTAAAGGGACTGACTCTCCAAGTGGGGAGAGTGTTAGTAAAGCGTCTGGAATGTTGCAGCCGAGTACCAGGGGAGGAAAACTGAGACATATTTGAACATGTCTCCCGATCACATGGTTGATCATACTCTAGGTTCCACATGCATGTTTTAGCTGAAGGAAGAATACCTTAAACCTGGGTAGTTGAAACCCGTGGAATGGGTACCATGCAATATGACTTCAAAGGGTCTTCATTTCCTCACCGAACCTCTCCAATCCTATCACTGCTGCGTTTATGCCCCTGTACACATGCTTGATTCTCTTTCGGAGACATAGCAATCCATAGGTTTTAAGATACTTACAAGACAGGTACATTCTTAGGCGTTTAATATGCGGTGTTGAGTCCATTTCGTTGAGCAAGGAGTAGCTCTTGTCTATTCCATATTTGGCTTAAGGAACTTTATCTGTGCTCATTTCAATCTCTGATTTTATGCAGCACCCCAACTCACCTTTACCCTTAAGCAAGCATAAGTTGGTTTTCTAAATTTGAGACCCTGTTCTGTTCTGTAATTCAGTTCCTGTGTAGCCAAGTTTCCATTCAGTGTATTACTGATATCTTATGATGTTTCTTTTTCTGTGTGACTTATTTCAGTTAGAATCATCATACCTGAATCCACTCATTGTGCTGCTAAGGGCCTGATGACATAGATTTCATTGCTGAGTGATATTGCTTTGTAAGTGAATACCACAACTTCTTTATCCATTTTTCACTTTCTGCGATGTTGAACTTGTACTGTAAACGAGGTTCTTGTAAACAGAGCCGTTCCAAACTTTGGGGTGGCTGTGTCTTTTTGATTTTAATTTCCCTAAGCTATAGGACCATAAGTGGAAGTGCCCTAGGCTCTGTTGCTTTGTTTTTTAGATGTTTCAGGAAACACCATACACTTCTCCCAAGTGTCTGTTGGCAATTTACATCCCGCCCATCAGCATAACAAGGCTCCCAGTTCTCAATGGCCTGTTGCCTTTCTGGATTTTACACTTTTTTCAGATGGCCCTTTTGACCGGGCGGAAGTGAGACTTCATTGTAGTGCAGATTTCCTTTGCAAACTTGCTTGGTTGGCCAAAAAGGGCGTATGCGTTTTTTCCTGAATATATTCAGGAAAAAACGCATACGCCCTTTTTGGCCAAGTGCATCATTGTGGACGTTCTGCCTCTTTTCCTATGCTTTCAATGCAATTCCAGTCTACCTTCTGAAATTGGTTTCCTGCAATTCTGCCCCGCTTTCAAGTCCTCTTGGCAGCCTTACTTCCGTCTATTTTTGGATGATAGCTGTCATTTATAACTCTGCAGGTTTGTGAATTACAGTGCGCCTGAGCTCCTTTCTTCAACTCGATTTCTTGTGACCTGGCCGCAACACCGCAGGATGGCTTCAGGCCCTAATCTGGTTCCGGCCCGGCACGCTGAGCCTTTGGTTAATTCCTCTTCCTGGTGGGAAATGAGAGTTAAATTTGCCCGTCCAGACACCTCCAGCTAGCCTCACATTGGTTCTCGCTATTCCTGTTCATCTTCCGCAGAAATTGCAAACTGGGCCAAACAGGAGGTTAAAGGGACTGACTCTCCAAGTGGGGAGAGTGTTAGTAAAGCATCTGGAATGTTGCACCCGAGTACCAGGGGAGGAAAACTGAGACATATTTGAACACGTCTCCCGATCACATGGTTGATCATACTCTAGGTTCCACATGCATGTTTTAGCTGAAGGAAGAATACCTTAAACCTGGGTAGTTGAAACCCGTGGAATGGGTACCATGCAATATGACTTCAAAGGGTCTTCATTTGCTCACCGAACCTCTCCAATCCTATCACTGCTGCATTTATGCCCCTGTACACATGCTTGATTCTCTTTCGGAGACATAGCAATCCATAGGTTTTAAGATACTTACTAGTCAGGTATATTCTTAGGCGTTTAATATGGGGTGTTGAGTCCATTTCGTTGAGCAAGGAGTAGCTCTTGTCTATTCCATATTTGGCTTAAGGAACTTTATCTGTGCTCATTTCAATCTCTGGTTTTATGCAGCACCCCAACTCACCTTTACCCTTAAGCAAGAATAAGTTGGTTTTCTAAATTTGAGACCCTGTTCTGTTCTGTAATTCAGTTCCTGTGTAGCCAAGTTTCCATTCCGTGTATTACTGATATCTTATGATGTTTCTTTTTCTGTGTGACTTATTTCAGTTAGAATCATCATACCTGAATCCACTCATTGTGCTGCTAAGGGCCTGATGACACAGATTTCATTGCTGAGTGATATTGCTTTGTAAGTAAATACCACCACTTCTTATCCATTTTTCACTTTCTGCGATGTTGAACTTGTACTGTAAACGAGGTTCTTGTAAACAGAGCCGTTCCAAACTTTGGGGTGGCTGTGTCTTTTTGATTTTAATTTCCCTAAGCTATAGGACCATAAGTGGAAGTGCCCTAGGTTCTGTTGCTTTGTTTTTTAGATGTTTCAGGAAACACCATACACTTCTCCCGAGTGGTTGTTGGCAATTTACATCCCGCCCATCAGCATAACAAGGCTCCCAGTTCTCCATGGCCTGTCCTGCCTTTCTGGATTTTACACTTTTTTCAGATGGCCCTTTTGACCGGGGGGAAGTGAGACTTCATTGTAGTGCAGATTTCCTTTGCAAGCTTGCTTGGTTGGCCAAAAAGGGCGTATGCGTTTTTCCCTGAATATATTCAGGAAAAAACGCATACGCCCTTTTTGGCCAAGTGCATCATTGTGGACGTTCTGCCTCTTTTCCTATGCTTTCAATGCAATTCCAGTCTACCTCCTGAAATCGGTTTCCTGCAATTCTGCCCCGCTTTCAAGTCCTCTTGGCAGCCTTACTTCAGTCTAGTTTTGGACGATAGCTGTCATTTATAACTCTGCAGGTTTGTGAATTACAGTGCCCCTGAGCTCCTTTCTTCAACTCGCTTTCTTGTGACCTGGCCGCAACACCGCAGGATGGCTTCAGGCCCTAATCTGGTTCCGGCCCGGCCCGCTGAGCCTTTGGTTAATTCCTCTTCCTGGTGGGAAATGAGAGTTAAATTTGCCCGTCCAGACACCTCCAGCTAGCCTCTCATTGGTTCTCGCTATTCCTGTTCATCTTCCGCAGAAATTGCAAACTGGGCCAAACAGGAGGTTAAAGGGACTGACTCTCCAAGTCGGGAGAGTGTTAGTAAAGCGTCTGGAATGTTGCACCCGAGTACCAGGGGAGGAAAACTGAGACATATTTGAACACGTCTCCCGTTCACATGGTTGATCATACTTGGGTTCCACATGCATGTTTTAGCTGAAGGAAGAATATCTTAAACCTGGAAAGTTAAGACCCGTGTAATGGGTACCATGCAATATGACTTCAAAGGGTCTTCATTTGCTCACCGAACCTCTCCAATCCTATCACTGCTGCGTTTATGCCCCTGTACACATGCTTGATTCTCTTTCGGAGACATAGCAATCCATAGGTTTTACGATACTTACTAGTCAGGTACATTCTTAGGCGTTTAATATGCGGTGTTGAGTCCATTTCGTTGAGCAAGGAGTAGCTCTTGTCTATTCCATATTTGACTTAAGGAACTTTATCTGTGCTCATTTCAATCTCTGGTTTTATGCAGCACCCCAACTCACCTTTACCCTTAAGCAAGCATAAGTTGGTTTTCTAAATTTGAGACCCTGTTCTGTTCTGTAATTCAGTTCCTGTGTAGCCAAGTTTACATTCCGTGTATTACTGATATCTTATGATGTTTCTTTTTCTGTGTGACTTATTTCAGTTAGAATCATCATACCTGAATCCACTCATTGTGATGCTAAGGGCCTGATGACATAGATTTCATTGCTGAGTGATATTGCTTTGTAAGTAAATACCACAACTTCTTTATCCATTTTTCACTTTCTGCGATGTTGAACTTGTACTGTAAACGAGGTTCTTGTAAACAGAGGTGTCCCAAACTTTGGGGTGGCTGTGTCTTTTTGATTTTAATTTCCCTAAGCTATAGGACCATAATTGGCTGTTCCCTAGGCTCTGTTGCTTTGTTTTTTAGATGTTTCAGGAAACACCATACACTTCTCCAGAGTGTCTGTTGGCAATTTACATCCCGCCCATCAGCATAACAAGGCTCCCAGTTCTCCATGGCCTGTCCTGCCTTTCTGGATTTTACACTTTTTTCAGATGGCCCTTTTGACCGGGGGGAAGTGAGACTTCATTGTAGTGCAGATTTCCTTTGCAAGCTTGCTTGGTTGGCCAAAAAGGGCGTATGGTTTTTTCCTGAATATATTCAGGAAAAAACGCATACGCCCTTTTTGGCCAAGTGCATCACTGTGGACGTTCTGCCTCTTTTCCTATGCTTTCAATGCAATTCCAGTCTACCTCCTGAAATCGGTTTCCTGCAATTCTGCCCCGCTTTCAAGTCCTCTTGGCAGCCTTACTTCAGTCTATTTTTGGACGATAGCTGTCATTTATAACTCTGCAGGTTTGTGAATTACAGTGCCCCTGAGCTCCTTTCTTCAACTCGCTTTCTTGTGACCTGGCCGCAACACCGCAGGATGGCTTCAGGCCCTAATCTGGTTCCGGCCCGGCACGCTGAGCCTTTGGTTAATTCCTCTTCCTGGTGGGTAATGAGAGTTAAATTTGCCCGTCCAGACACCTCCAGCTAGCCTCTCATTGGTTCTCGCTATTCCTGTTCATCTTCTGCAGAAATTGCAAACTGGGCCAAACAGGAGGTTAAAGGGACTGACTCTCCAAGTGGGGAGAGTGTTAGTAAAGTGTCTGGAATGTTGCACCCGAGTACCAGGGGAGGAAAACTGAGACATATTTGAACACGTCTCCCGATCACATGGTTGATCATACTCTAGGTTCCACATGCATGTTTTAGCTGAAGGAAGAATACCTTAAACCTGGGTAGTTGAAACCCGTGGAATGGGTACCATGCAATATGAGTTCAAAGGGTCTTCATTTGCTCACCGAACCTCTCCAATCCTATCACTGCTGCGTTTATGCCCCTGTACACATGCCTGATTCTCTTTCGGAGACATAGCAATCCATAGGTTTTAAGATACTTACTAGTCAGGTACATTCTTAGGCGTTTAATATGGGGTGTTGAGTCCATTTCGTTGAGCAAGGAGTAGCTCTAGTCTATTCCATATTTGGCTTAAGGAACTTTATCTGTGCTCATTTCAATCTCTGGTTTTATGCAGCACCCCAACTCACCTTTACCCTTATGCAAGAATAAGTTGGTTTTCTAAATTTGAGACCCTGTTCTGTTCTGTAATTCAGTTCCTGTGTAGCCAAGTTTCCATTCCGTGTATTACTGATATCTTATATTGTTTCTTTTTCTGTGTGACTTATTTCAGTTAGAATCATCATACCTGAATCCACTCACTGTGCTGCTAAGTGCCTGATGACACAGATTTCATTGCTGAGTGATATTGCTTTGTAAGTAAATACCACAACTTCTTTATCCATTTTTCACTTTCTGCAATGTTGAACTTGTACTCTAAACGAGGTTCTTGTAAACAGAGCTGTTCCAAACTTTGGGGTGGCTGTGTCTTTTTGATTTTAATTTCCCTAAGCTATAGGACCATAAGTGGAAGTGCCCTAGGTTCTGTTGCTTTGTTTTTTAGATGTTTCAGGAAACACCATACACTTCTCCCGAGTGGTTGTTGGCAGTTTCCATCCCGCCCATCAGCATAACAAGGCTCCCAGTTCTCCATGGCCTGTCCTGCCTTTCTGGACTTTACACTTTTTTCAGATGGCCCTTTTGACCGGGGGGAAGTGAGACTTCATTGTAGTGCAGATTTCCTTTGCAAGCTTGTTTGGTTGGCCAAAAAGGGCGTATGCGTTTTTTCCTGAATATATTCAGGAAAAAACGCATACGCCCTTTTTGGCCAAGTGCATCATTGTGGACGTTCTGCCTCTTTTCCTATGCTTTCAATGCAATTCCAGTCTACCTCCTGAAATCGGTTTCCTGCAATTCTGCCCCGCTTTCAAGTCCTCTTGGCAGCCTTACTTCAGTCTATTTTTGGACGATAGCTGTCATTTATAACTCTGCAGGTTTGTGAATTACAGTGCCCCTGAGCTCCTTTCTTCAACTCGATTTCTTGTGACCTGGCCGCAACACCGCAGGATGGCTTCAGGCCCTAATCTGGTTCCGGCCCGGCATGCTGAGCCTTTGGTTAATTCCTCTTCCTGGTGGGAAATGAGAGTTAAATTTGCCCGTCCAGACACCTCCAGCTAGTCTCTCATTGGTTCTCGCTATTCCTGTTCATCTTCCGCAGAAATTGCAAACTGGGCCAAACAGGAGGTTAAAGGGACTGACTCTCCAAGTCGGGAGAGTGTTAGTAAAGCGTCTGGAATGTTGCACCCGAGTACCAGGGGAGGAAAACTGAGACATATTTGAACACGTCTCCCGATCACATGGTTGATCATACGCTAGGTTCCACATGCATGTTTTAGCTGAAGGAAGAATACCTTAAACCTGGGTAGTTGAAACCCGTGGAATGGGTACCATGCAATATGACTTCAAAGGGTCTTCATTTGCTCACCGAACCTCTCCAATCCTATCACTGCTGCGTTTATGCCCCTGTACACATGCTTGATTGTCTTTCGGAGACATAGCAATCCATAGGTTTTAAGATACTTACTAGCCAGGTACATTCTTAGGCGTTTAATATGCGGTGTTGAGTCCATTTCGTTGAGCAAGGAGTAGCTCTTGTCTATTCCATATTTGACTTAAGGAACTTTATCTGTGCTCATTTCAATCTCTGGTTTTATGCAGCACCCCAACTCACCTTTACCCTTAAGCAAGCATAAGTTGGTTTTCTAAATTTGAGTCCCTGTTCTGTTCTGTAATTCAGTTCCTGTGTAGCCAAGTTTCCATTCCGTGTATTACTGATATCTTATGATGTTTCTTTTTCTGTGTGACTTACTTCAGTTAGAATCATCATACCTGAATCCACTCATTGTGCTGCTAAGGGCCTGATGACACAGATTTCATTGCTGAGTGATATTGCTTTGTAAGTAAATACCACAACTTCTTTATCCATTTTTCACTTTCTGCAATGTAGAACTTGTACTGTAAACGAGGTTCTTGTAAACAGAGCCGTTGCAAACTTTGGGGTGGCTGTGTCTTTTTGATTTTAATTACCCTAAGCTATAGGACCATAAGTGGAAGTGCCCTAGGTTCTGTTGCTTTGTTTTTTAGATGTTTCAGGAAACACCATACACTTCTCCCGAGTGGTTGTTGGCAATTTACATACCGCCCATCAGCATAACAAGGCTCCCAGTTCTCCATGGCCTGTCCTGCCTTTCTGGATTTTACACTTTTTTCAGATGGCCCTTTTGACCGGGGGGAAGTGAGACTTCATTGTAGTGCAGATTTCCTTTGCAAGCTTGCTTGATTGCCCAAAAGGGGCGTATGCGTTTTTTCCTGAATATATTCAGGAAAAAACGCATACGCCCTTTTTGGCCAAGTGCATCATTGTGGACGTTCTGCCTCTTTTCCTATGCTTTCAATGCAATTCCAGTCTACCTCCTGAAATCGGTTTCCTGCAATTCTGCCCCGCTTTCAAGTCCTCTTGGCAGCCTTACTTCAGTGTATTTTTGGACGATAGCTGTCATTTATAACTCTGCAGGTTTGTGAATTACAGTGCCCCTGAGCTCCTTTCTTCAACTCGCTTTCTTTTGAGCTGGCCGCAACACCGCAGGATGGCTTCAGGCCCTAATCTGGTTCCGGTACGGCACGCTGAGCCTTTGGTTATTTCCTCTTCCTGGTGGGAAATGAGAGTTAAATTTGCCCGTCCAGAAACCTCCAGCTAGCCTCTCATTGGTTCTCGCTATTCCTGTTCATCTTCCGCAGAAATTGCAAACTGGGCCAAACAGGAGGTTAAAGGCGCTGACTCTCCAAGTCGGGAGAGTGTTAGTAAAGCGTCTAGAATGTTGCACCCGAGTACCAGGGGAGGAAAACTGAGACATATTTGAACACGTCTCCCGTTCACATGGTTGATCATACTTGGGTTCCACATGCATGTTTTAGCTGAAGGAAGAATACCTTAAACCTGGAGAGTTGAGACCCGTGTAATGGGTACCATGCAATATGACTTCAAAGGGTCTTCATTTGCTCACCGAACCTCTCCAATCCTATCACTGCTGCGTTTATGCCCCTGTACACATGCTTGATTCTCTTTTGGAGACATAGCAATCCATAGGTTTTAAGATACTTACTAGTCAGGTACATTCTTAGGCGTTTAATATGGGGTGTTGAGTCCATTTCGTTGAGCAAGGAGTAGCTCTTGTCTATTCCATATTTGGCTTAAGGAACTTTATCTGTGCTCATTTCAATCTCTGGTTTTATGCACCACCCCAACTCACCTTTCCCCTTAAGCAAGCATAAGTTGGTTTTCTAAATTTGAGACCCTGTTCTGTTCTGTAATTCAGTTCCTGTGTAGCCAAGTTTACATTCCGTGTATTAGTGATATCTTATGATGTTTCTTTTTCTGTGTGACTTATTTCAGTTAGAATCATCGTACCTGAATCCACTCATTGTGCTGCTAAGGGCCTGATGACACAGATTTCATTGCTGAGTGATATTGCTTTGTAAGTAAATACCACAACTTCTTTATCCATTTTTCACTTTCTGTGATGTTGAACTTGTACTGTAAACGAGGTTCTTGTAAACAGAGCCGTTCCAAACTTTGGGGTGGCTGTGTCTTTTTGATTTTAATTTCCCTAAGCTATAGGACCATAAGTGGAAGTGCCCTACGTTCTGTTGCTTTGTTTTTTACATGTTTCAGGAAACACCATACACTTCTCCCGAGTGGTTGTTGGCAATTTACATCCCGCCCATCAGCATAACAAGGCTCCCAGTTCTCCATGGCCTGTCTTGTCTTTCTGGATTTTACACTTTTTTCAGATGGCCCTTTTGACCGGGGGGAAGTGAGACTTCATTGTAGTGCAGATTTCCTTTGCAAGCTTGCTTGGTTGGCCAAAAATGGCGTATGCGTTTTTTCCTGAATATATTCAGGAAAAAACGCATACGCCCTTTTGGGCCAAGTGCATCATTGTGGACGTTCTGCCTCTTTTCCTATGCTTTCAATGCAATTCCAGTCTACCTCCTGAAATCGGTTTCCTGCATTTCTGCCCCGCTTTCAAGTCCTCTTGGCAGCCTTACTTCAGTCTATTTTTGGACGATAGCTGTCATTTATAACTCTGCAGGTTTGTGAATTACAGTGCCCCTGAGCTCCTTTCTTCAACTCGCTTTCTTGTGACCTGGCCGCAACACCGCAGGATGGCTTCAGGCCCTAATCTGGTTCTGGCACGGCACGCTGAGCCTTTGGTTAATTCCTCTTCCTGGTGGGAAATGAGAGTTAAATTTGCCCGTCCAGACACCTCCAGCTAGTCTCTCATTGGTTCTCGCTATTCCTGTTCATCTTCCGCAGAAATTGCAAACTGGGCCAAACAGGAGGTTAAAGGGACTGACTCTCCAAGTCGGGAGAGTGTTAGTAAAGCGTCTGGAATGTTGCACCCGAGTACCAGGGGAGGAAAACTGAGACATATTTGAACACGTCTCCCGATCACATGGTTGATCATACTCTAGGTTCCACATGCATGTTTTAGCTGAAGGAAGAATACCTTAAACCTGGAGAGTTGAGACCCCTGTAATGCGTACCATGCAATATGACTTCAAAGGGTCTTCATTTGCTCACCGAACCTCTCCAATCCTATCACTGCTGCGTTTATGCCCATGTACACATGCTTGATTCTCTTTTGGAGACATAGCAATCCATAGGTTTTCCGATACTTACTAGTCAGGTACATTCTTAGGCGTTTAATATGCGGTGTTGAGTCCATTTCGTTGAGCAAGGAGTAGCTCTTGTCTATTCCATATTTGACTTAAGGAACTTTATCTGTGCTCATTTCAATCTCTGGTTTTATGCAGCACCCCAACTCACCTTTCCCCTTAAGCAAGCATAAGTTGTTTTTCTAAATTTGAGACCCTGTTCTGTTCTGTAATTCAGTTCCTGTGTAGCCAAGTTTACATTCCGTGTATTACTGATATCTTATGATGTTTCTTTTCTGTGTGACTTATTTCAGTTAGAATCATCATACCTGAATCCACTCATTGTGCTGCTATGGGCCTGATGACACAGATTTCATTGCTGAGTGATATTGCTTTGTAAGTAAATACCACAACTTCTTTATCCATTTTTCACTTTCTGCGATGTTGAACTTGTACTGTAAACGAGGTTCTTGTAAACAGAGTCGTCCCAAACTTTGGGGTGGCTGTGTCTTTTTGATTTTAATTTCCCTAAGCTATAGGACCATAAGTGGCAGTGCCCTAGGCTCTGTTGCTTTGTTTTTTAGATGTTTCAGGAAACACCATACACTTCTCCCGAGTGTCTGTTGGCAATTTACATCCCGCCCATCAGCATAACAAGGCTCCCAGTTGTCCATGGCCTGTCCTGCCTTTCTGGATTTTACACTTTTTTCAGATGGCCCTTTTGACCGGGGGGAAGTGAGACTTCATTGTAGTGCAGATTTCCTTTGCAAGCTTGCTTGGTTGGCCAAAAAGGGCGTATGCGTTTTTTCCTGAATATATTCAGGAAAAAACGCATACGCCCTTTTTGGCCAAGTGCATCATTGTGGACGTTCTGCCTCTTTTCCTATGCTTTCAATGCAATTCCAGTCTACCTCCTGAAATCGGTTTCCTGCAATTCTGCCCCGCTTTCAAGTCCTCTTGGCAGCCTTACTTCAGTCTATTTTTGGACGATAGCTGTCATTTATAACTCTGCAGGTTTGTGAATTACAGTGCCCCTGAGCTCCTTTCTTCAACTCGCTTTCTTGTGACCTGGCCGCAACACCGCAGGATGGCTTCAGGCCCTAATCTGGTTCCGGCACGGCACGCTGAGCCTTTGGTTAATTCCTCTTCCTGGTGGGAAATGAGAGTTAAATTTGCCCGTCCAGACACCTCCAGCTAGTCTCTCATTGGTTCTCACTATTCCTGTTCATCTTCCGCAGAAATTGCAAACTGGGCCAAACAGGAGGTTAAAGGGACTGACTCTCCAAGTCGGAAGAGTGTTAGTAAAGCATCTGGAATGTTGCACCCGAGTACCAGGGGAGGAAAACTGAGACATATTTGAACACGTCTCCCGTTCACATGGTTGATCATACTCTGGGTTCCACATGCATGTTTTAGCTGAAGGAAGAATACCTTAAACCTGGAGAGTTGAGACCCGTGTAATGGGTACCATGCAATATGACTTCAAAGGGTCTTCATTTGCTCACCGAACCTCTCCAATCCTATCACTGCTGCGTTTATGCCCCTGTACACATGCTTGATTCTCTTTCGGAGACATAGCAATCCATAGGTTTTAAGATACTTACTAGTCAGGTACATTCTTAGGCGTTTAATATGCGGTGTTGAGTCCATTTCGTTGAGCAAGGAGTAGCTCTTGTCTATTCCATATTTGACTTAAGGAACTTTATCTGTGCTCATTTCAATCTCTGGTTTTATGCAGCACCCCAACTCACCTTTCCCCTTAAGCAAGAATAAGTTGTTTTTCTAAATTTGAGACCCTGTTCTGTTCTGTAATTCAGTTCCTGTGTAGCCAAGTTTACATTCCGTGTATTACTGATATCTTATGATGTTTCTTTTCTGTGTGACTTATTTCAGTTAGAATCATCATACCTGAATCCACTCATTGTGCTGCTATGGGCCTGATGACACAGATTTCATTGCTGAGTGATATTGCTTTGTAAGTAAATACCACAACTTCTTTATCCATTTTTCACTTTCTGCGATGTTGAACTTGTACTGTAAACGAGGTTCTTGTAAACAGAGCCGTTCCAAACTTTGGGGTGGCTGTGTCTTTTTGAATTTAATTTCCCTAAGCTATAGGACCATAAGTGGAAGTGCCCTAGGCTCTGTTGCTTTGTTTTTTAGATGTTTCAGGAAACACCATACACTTCTCCCGAGTGGTTGTTGGCAATTTACATCCCGCCCATCAGCATAACAAGGCTCCCAGTTCTCCATGGCCTGTCCTGCCTTTCTGGATTTTACACTTTTTTCAGATGGCCCTTTTGACCGGGGGGAAGTGAGACTTCATTGTAGTGCAGATTTCCTTTGCAAGCTTGCTTGGTTGGCCAAAAAGGGCGTATGCGTTTTTTCCTGAATATATTCAGGAAAAAACGCATACGCCCTTTTTGGCCAAGTGCATCATTGTGGACGTTCTGCCTCTTTTCCTATGCTTTCAATGCAATTCCAGTCTACCTCCTGAAATCGGTTTCCTGCAATTCTGCCCTGCTTTCAAGTCCTCTTGGCAGCCTTACTTCAGTCTATTTTTGGACGATAGCTGTCATTTATAACTCTGCAGGTTTGTGAATTACAGTGCCCCTGAGCTCCATTCTTCAACTCGCTTTCTTGTGACCTGGCCGCAACACCACAGGATGGCTTCAGGCCCTAATCTGGTTCTGGCACGGCACGCTGAGCCTTTGGTTAATTCCTCTTCCTGGTGGGAAATGAGAGTTAAATTTGCCCGTCCAGACACCTCCAGCTAGCCTCTCATTGGTTCTCGCTATTCCTGTTCATCTTCCGGAGAAATTGCAAACTGGGCCAAACAGGAGGTTAAAGGGACTGACTCTCCAAGTCGGGAGAGTGTTAGTAAAGCGTCTGGAATGTTGCACCCGAGTACCAGGGTACGAAAACTGAGACATATTTGAACACGTCTCCCGATCACATGGTTGATCATACTCTAGGTTCCACATGCATGTTTTAGCTGAAGGAAGAATACCTTAAACCTGGGTGGTTGAAACCCGTGGAATGGGTACCATGCAATATGACTTCAAAGGGTCTTCATTTGCTCACCGAACCTCTCCAATCCTATCACTGCTGCGTTTATGCCCCTGTACACATGCTTGATTCTCTTTCGGAGACATAGCAATCCATAGGTTTTAAGATACTTACTAGTCAGGTACATTCTTAGGCGTTTAATATGCGGTGTTGAGTCCATTTCGTTGAGCAAGGAGTAGCTCTTGTCTATTCCATATTTGGCTTAAGGAACTTTATCTGTGCTCATTTCAATCTCTGGTTTTATGCAGCACCCCAACTCACCTTTACCCTTAAGCAAGCATAAGTTGGTTTTCTAAATTTGAATCCCTGTTCTGTTCTGTAATTCAGTTCCTGTGTAGCCAAGTTTACATTCCGTGTATTACTGATATCTTATGATGTTTCTTTTTCTGTGTGACTTACTTCAGTTAGAATCATCATACCTGAATCCACTCATTGTGCTGCTACGGGCCTGATGACACAGATTTCATTGCTGAGTGATATTGCTTTGTAAGTAAATACCACAACTTCTTTATCCATTTTTCACTTTCTGCGATGTTGAACTTGTACTGTAAACGAGGTTCTTGTAAACAGAGCCGTTCCAAACTTTGGGGTGGCTGTGTCTTTTTGATTTTAATTTCCCTAAGCTATAGGACCATAAGTGGAAGTGCCCTAGGTTCTGTTGCTTTGTTTTTTAGATGTTTCAGGAAACACCATACACTTCTCCCGAGTGTCTGTTGGCAATTTACATCCCGCCCATCAGCATAACATGGCTCCCAGTTGTCCATGGCCTGTCCTGCCTTTCTGGATTTTACACTTTTTTCAGATGGCCCTTTTGACCGGGGGGAAGTGAGACTTCATTGTAGTGCAGATTTCCTTTGCAAGCTTGCTTGGTTGGCCAAAAAGGGCGTATGCGTTTTTTCCTGAATATATTCAGGAAAAAACGCATACGCCCTTTTTGGCCAAGTGCATCACTGTGGACGTTCTGCCTCTTTTCCTATGCTTTCAATGCAATTCCAGTCTACCTCCTGAAATCGGTTTCCTGCAATTCTGCCCCGCTTTCAAGTCCTCTTGGCAGCCTTACTTCAGTCTATTTTTGGACGATAGCTGTCATTTATAACTCTGCAGGTTTGTGAATTACAGTGCCCCTGAGCTCCTTTCTTCAACTCGCTTTCTTGTGACCTGGCCGCAACACCGCAGGATGGCTTCAGGCCCTAATCTGGTTCCGGTACGGCACGCTGAGCCTTTGGGTATTTCCTCTTCCTGGTGGGAAATGAGAGTTAAATTTGCCCGTCCAGACACCTCCAGCTAGCCTCTCATTGGTTCTCGCTATTCCTGTTCATCTTCCGCAGAAATTGCAAACTGGGCCAAACAGGAGGTTAAAGGCGCTGACTCTCCAAGTGGGGAGAGTGTTAGTAAAGCGTCTGGAATGTTGCACCCGAGTACCAGGGGAGGAAAACTGAGACATATTTGAACACGTCTCCCGTTCACATGGTTGATCATACTTGGGTTCCACATGCATGTTTTAGCTGAAGGAAGAATACCTTAAAACTGGAGAGTTGAGACCCGTGGAATGGGTACCATGCAATATGACTTCAAAGGGTCTTCATTTGCTCACCGAACCTCTCCAATCCTATCACTGCTGCGTTTATGCCCCTGTACACACGCTTGATTCTCTTTTGGAGACATAGCAATCCATAGGTTTTAAGATACTTACTAGTCAGGTACATTCTTAGGCGTTTAATATGGGGTGTTGAGTCCATTTCGATGAGCAAGGAGTAGCTCTTGTCTATTCCATATTTGGCTTAAGGAACTTTATCTGTGCTCATTTCAATCTCTGGTTTTATGCAGCACCCCAACTCACCTTTCCCCTTAAACAAGCATAAGTTGGTTTTCTAAATTTGAGACCCTGTTCTGTTTTGGAATGCAGTTCCTGTGTAGCCAAGTTTACATTCCGTGTATTAGTGATATCTTATGATGTTTCTTTTTCTGTGTGACTTATTTCAGTTAGAATCATCGTACCTGAATCCACTCATTATGCTGCTACGGGCCTGATGACATAGATTTCATTGCTGAGTGATACTGTATTGTACGTAAGTACCACAAGTTCTTTATCCATTTTTCACTTTCTGTGATATTGAACTTGTATGGTAAACGAGGTTCTTGTAAACGGAGGCGTCCCAAACTTTGGGGTGGCTGTGTCTTTTTGATTTTAATTTCCCTAAGCTATAGGACCATAAGTGGAAGTGCCCTAGGCTCTGTTGCTTTGTTTTTTAGATGTTTCAGGAAACACCATACACTTCTCCCAAGTGTCTGTTGGCAATTTACATCCCGCCCATCAGCATAACAAGGCTCCCAGTTCTCCATGGCCTGTCCTGCCTTTCTGGATTTTACACTTTTTTCAGATGGCCCTTTTGACCGGGGGGAAGTGAGACTTCATTGTAGTGCAGATTTCCTTTGCAAGCTTCCTTGGTTGGCCAAAAAGGGCGTATGCGTTTTTTCCTGAATATATTCAGGAAAAAACGCATACGCCCTTTTTGGCCAAGTGCATCATTGTGGACGTTCTGCCTCTTTTCCTATGCTTTCAATGCAATTCCAGTCTACCTCCTGAAATCGGTTTCCTGCAATTCTGCCCCGCTTTCAAGTGCTCTTGGCAGCCTTACTTCAGTGTATTTTTGGACGATAGCTGTCATTTATAACTCTGCAGGTTTGTGAATTACAGTGCCCCTGAGCTCCTTTCTTCAACTTGCTTTCTTGTGACCTGGCCGCAACACCGCAGGATGGCTTCAGGCCCTAATCTGGTTCCGGCACGGCACGCTGAGCCTTTGGTTATTTCCTCTTCCTGGTGGGAAATGAGAGTTAAATTTGCCCGTCCAGACACCTCCAGCTAGTCTCTCATTGGTTCTCACTATTCCTGTTCATCTTCCGCAGAAATTGCAAACTGGGCCAAACAGGAGGTTAAAGGCGCTGACTCTCCAAGTGGGGAGAGTGTTAGTAAAGCGTCTGGAATGTTGCACCCGAGTACCAGGGGAGGAAAACTGAGACATATTTGAACACGTCTCCCGTTCACATGGTTGATCATACTTGGGTTCCACATGCATGTTTTAGCTGAAGGAAGAATACCTTAAACCTGGAGAGTTAAGACCAGTGTAATGGGTACCATGCAATATGACTTCAAAGGGTCTTCATTTGCTCACCGAACCTCTCCAATCCTATCACTGCTGCGTTTATGCCCCTGTACACATGGTTGATTCTCTTTCGGAGACATAGCAATCCATAGGTTTTAAGATACTTACTAGTCAGGTACATTCTTAGGCGTTTAATATGGGGTGTTGAGTCCATTTCGTTGAGCAAGGAGTAGCTCTTGTCTATTCCATATTTGGCTTAAGGAACTTTATCTGTGCTCATTTCAATCTCTGGTTTTATGCAGCACCCCAACTCACCTTTACCCTTAAGCAAGCATAAGTTGGTTTTCTAAATTTGAGACCCTGTTCTGTTCTGTAATTCAGTTCCTGTGTAGCCAAGTTTCCATTCCGTGTATTACTGATATCTTATGATGTTTCTTTTTCTGTGTGACTTATTTCAGTTAGAATCATCGTACCTGAATCCACTCATTATGCTGCTACGGGCCTGATGACATAGATTTCATTGCTGAGTGATACTGCATTGTACGTAAGTACCACAAGTTCTTTATCCATTTTTCACTTTCTGCGATGTTGAACTTGTACTGTAAACGAGGTTCTTGTAAACAGAGGCGTCCCAAACTTTGGGGTGGCTGTGTCTTTTTGATTTTAATTTCCCTAAGCTATAGGACCATAAGTGGCAGTGCCCTAGGCTCTGTTGCTTTGTTTTTTAGATGTTTCAGGAAACACCATACACTTCTCCCAAGTGTCTGTTGGCAATTTACATCCCGCCCATCAGCATAACAAGGCTCCCAGTTCTCCATGGCCTGTCCTGCCTTTCTGGATTTTACACTTTTTTCAGATGGCCCTTTTGACCGGGGGGAAGTGAGACTTCATTGTAGTGCAGATTTCCTTTGCAAGCTTGCTTGGTTGGCCAAAAAGGGCGTATGCGTTTTTTCCTGAATATATTCAGGAAAAAACGCATACGCCCTTTTTGGCCAAGTGCATCATTGTGGACGTTCTGCCTCTTTTCCTATGCTTTCAATGCAATTCCAGTCTACCTCCTGAAATCGGTTTCCTGCAATTCTGCCCCGCTTTCAAGTCCTCTTGGCAGCCTTACTTCAGTCTATTTTTGGACGATAGCTGTCATTTATAACTCTGCAGGTTTGTGAATTACAGTGCCCCTGAGCTCCTTTCTTCAACTTGCTTTCTTGTGACCTGGCCGCAACACCGCAGGATGGCTTCAGGCCCTAATCTGGTTCCGGTACGGCACGCTGAGCCTTTGGTTATTTCCTCTTCCTGGTGGGAAATGAGAGTTAAATTTGCCCGTCCAGACACCTCCAGCTAGCCTCTCATTGGTTCTTGCTATTCCTGTTCATCTTCCGCAGAAATTGCAAACTGGGCCAAACAGGAGGTTAAAGGGACTGACTCTCCAAGTGGGGAGAGTGTTAGTAAAGCGTCTGGAATGTTGCACCCGAGTACCAGGGTACGAAAACTGACATATTTGAACACGTCTCCCGATCACATGGTTGATCATACTCTAGGTTCCACATGCATGTTTTAGCTGAAGGAAGAATACCTTAAACCTGGGTAGTTGAAACCCGTGGAATGGGTACCATGCAATATGACTTCAAAGGGTCTTCATTTGCTCACCGAACCTCTCCAATCCTATCACTGCTGCGTTTATGCCCCTGTACACACGCTTGATTCTCTTTTGGAGACATAGCAATCCATAGGTTTTAAGATACTTACTAGTCAGGTACATTCTTAGGCGTTTAATATGCGGTGTTGAGTCCATTTCGTTGAGCAAGGAGTAGCTCTTGTCTATTCCATATTTGACTTAATGAACTTTATCTGTGCTCATTTCAATCTCTGGTTTTATGCAGCACCCCAACTCACCTTTACCCTTAAGCAAGCATAAGTTGGTTTTCTAAATTTGAATCCCTGTTCTGTTCTGTAATTCAGTTCCTGTGTAGCCAAGTTTCCATTCCGTGTATTACTGATATCTTATGATGTTTCTTTTTCTGTGTGACTTACTTCAGTTAGAATCATCATACCTGAATCCACTCATTGTGCTGCTAAGGGCCTGATGACACAGATTTCATTGCTGAGTGATATTGCTTTGTAAGTAAATACCACAACTTCTTTATCCATTTTTCACTTTCTGCGATGTTGAACTTGTACTTTAAACGAGGTTCTTGTAAACAGAGCCGTTCCAAACTTTGGGGTGGCTGTGTCTTTTTGATTTTAATTTCCCTAAGCTATAGGACCATAAGTGGAAGTGCCCTAGGTTCTGTTGCTTTGTTTTTTAGATGTTTCAGGAAACACCATACACTTCTCCCGAGTGTCTGTTGGCAATTTACATCCCGGCCATCAGCATAACAAGGCTCCCAGTTCTCCATGGCCTGTCCTGCCTTTCTGGATTTTACACTTTTTTCAGATGGCCCTTTTGACCGGGGGGAAGTGAGACTTCATTGTAGTGCAGATTTCCTTTGCAAGCTTGCTTGGTTGGCCAAAAAGTGCGTATGCGTTTTTTCCTGAATATATTCAGGAAAAAACGCATACGCCCTTTTTGGCCAAGTGCATCATTGTGGACGTTCTGCCTCTTTTCCTATGCTTTCAATGCAATTCCAGTCTACCTCCTGAAATCGGTTTCCTGCAATTCTGCCCCGCTTTCAAGTCCTCTTGGCAGCCTTACTTCAGTCTATTTTTGGACGATAGCTATCATTTATAAGTCGGCAGGTTTGTGAATTACAGTGCCCCTGAGCTCCTTTCTTCAACTCGCTTTCTTGTGACCTGGCCGCAACACCGCAGGATGGCTTCAGGCCCTAATCTGGTTCTGGCACGGCACGCTGAGCCTTTGGTTAATTCTTCTTCCTGGTGGGAAATGAGAGTTAAATTTGCCCGTCCAGATACCTCCAGCTAGTCTCTTATTGGTTCTCGCTATTCCTGTTCATCTTCCGCAGAAATTGCAAACTGGGCCAAACAGGAGGTTAAAGGGACTGACTCTCCAAGTCGGGAGAGTGTTAGTAAAGCGTCTGGAATGTTGCACCCGAGTACCAGGGGAGGAAAACTGAGACATATTTGAACACGTCTCCCGATCACATGGTTGATCATACTCTAGGTTCCACATGCATGTTTTAGCTGAAGGAAGAATACCTTAAACCTGAAGAGTTGAGACCCGTGTAATGCGTACCATGCAATATGACTTCAAAGGGTCTTCATTTGCTCACCGAACCTCTCCAATCCTATCACTGCTGCGTTTATGCCACTGTACACATGCTTGATTCTCTTTTGGAGACATAGCAATCCATAGGTTTTCCGATACATACTAGTCAGGTACATTCTTAGGCGTTTAATATGCGGTGTTGAGTCCATTTCGTTGAGCAAGGAGTAGCTCTTGTCTATTCCATATTTGACTTAAGGAACTTTATCTGTGCTCATTTCAATCTCTGGTTTTATGCAGCAACCCAACTCACCTTTCCCCTTAAGCAAGAATAAGTTGGTTTTCTAAATTTGAGACCCTGTTCTGTTCTGTAATTCAGTTCCTGTGTAGCCAAGTTTACATTCCGTGTATTACTGATATCTTATGATGTTTCTTTTCTGTGTGACTTATTTCAGTTAGAATCATCATACCTGAATCCACTCATTGTGCTGCTACGGGACTGATGACACAGATTTCATTGCTGAGTGATATTGCTTTGTAAGTAAATACCACAACTTCTTTATCCATTTTTCACTTTCTGCGATGTTGAACTTGTACTTTAAACGAGGTTCTTGTAAACAGAGCCGTTCGAAAGTTTGGGGTGGCTGTGTCTTTTTGATTTTAAATTCCCTAAGCTATAGGACCATAAGTGGCAGTGCCCTAGGCTCTGTTGCTTTGTTTTTTAGATGTTTCAGGAAACACCATACACTTCTCCCGAGTGTCTGTTGGCAATTTACATCCCGCCCATCAGCATAACAAGGCTCCCAGTTGTCCATGGCCTGTCCTGCCTTTCTGGATTTTACACTTTTTTCAGATGGCCCTTTTGACCGGGGGGAAGTGAGACTTCATTGTAGTGCAGATTTCCTTTGCAAGCTTGCTTGGTTGGCCAAAAAGGGCGTATGCGTTTTTTCCTGAATATATTCAGGAAAAAACGCATACGCCCTTTTTGGCCAAGTGCATCATTGTGGACGTTCTGCCTCTTTTCCTATGCTTTCAATGCAATTCCAGTCTACCTCCTGAAATCGGTTTCCTGCAATTCTGCCCCGCTTTCAAGTCCTCTTGGCAGCCTTACTTCAGTCTATTTTTGGACGATAGCTGTCATTTATAACTCTGCAGGTTTGTGAATTACAGTGCCCCTGAGCTCCTTTCTTCAACTCGCTTTCTTGTGACCTGGCCGCAACACCGCAGGATGGCTTCAGGCCCTAATCTGGTTCCGGCACGGCACGCTGAGCCTTTGGTTAATTCCTCTTCCTGGTGGGAAATGAGAGTTAAATTTGCCCGTCCAGACACCTCCAGCTAGCCTCTCATTGGTTCTCGCTATTCCTGTTCATCTTCCGCAGAAATTGCAAACTGGGCCAAACAGGAGGTTAAAGGCGCTGACTCTCCAAGTGGGGAGAGTGTTAGTAAAGCGTCTGGAATGTTGCACCCGAGTACCAGGGGAGGAAAACTGAGACATATTTGAACACGTCTCCCATTCACATGGTTGATCATACTTGGGTTCCACATGCATGTTTTAGCTGAAGGAAGAATACCTTAAACCTGGAGAGTTGAGACCCGTGTAATGGGTACCATGCAATATGACTTCAAAGGGTCTTCATTTGCTCACCGAACCTCTCCAATCCTATCACTGCTGCGTTTATGCCCCTGTACACACGCTTGATTCTCTTTTGGAGACATAGCAATCCATAGGTTTTAAGATACTTACTAGTCAGGTACATTCTTAGGCGTTTAATATGGGGTGTTGAGTCCATTTCGTTGAGCAAGGAGTAGCTCTTGTCTATTCCATATTTGGCTTAAGGAACTTTATCTGTGCTCATTTCAATCTCTGGTTTTATGCAGCACCCCAACTCACCTTTACCCTTAAGCAAGCATAAGTTGGTTTTCTAAATTTGAGACCCTGTTCTGTTCTGTAATTCAGTTCCTGTGTAGCCAAGTTTACATTCCGTGTATTAGTGATATCTTATGATGTTTCTTTTTCTGTGTGACTTATTTCAGTTAGAATCATCGTACCTGAATCCACTCATTGTGCTGCTAAGGGCCTGATGACACAGATTTCATTGCTGAGTGATATTGCTTTGTAAGTAAATACCACAACTTCTTTATCCATTTTTCACTTTCTGCGATGTTGAACTTGTACTGTAAACGAGGTTCTTGTAAACAGAGCCGTTCCAAACTTTGGGGTGGCTGTGTCTTTTTGATTTTAATTTCCCTAAGCTATAGGACCATAAGTGGAAGTGCCCTAGGTTCTGTTGCTTTGTTTTTTACATGTTTCAGGAAACAGCATACACTTCTCCCGAGTGGTTGTTGGCAATTTACATCCCGCCCATCAGCATAACAAGGCTCCCAGTTCTCCATGGCCTGTCTTGTCTTTCTGGATTTTACACTTTTTTCAGATGGCCCTTTTGACCGGGGGGAAGTGAGACTTCATTGTAGTGCAGATTTCCTTTGCAAGCTTGCTTGGTTGGACAAAAAGGGCGTATGCGTTTTTTCCTGAATATATTCAGGAAAAAACGCATACGCCCTTTTTGGCCAAGTGCATCATTGTGGACGTTCTGCCTCTTTTCCTATGCTTTCAATGCAATTCCAGTCTACCTCCTGAAATCGGTTTCCTGCAATTCTGCCCCGCTTTCAAGTCCTCTTGGCAGCCTTACTTCAGTCTAGTTTTGGACGATAGCTGTCATTTATAAGTCTGCAGGTTTGTGAATTACAGTGCCCCTGAGCTCCTTTCTTCAACTTGCTTTCTTGTGACCTGGCCGCAACACCGCAGGATGGCTTCAGGCCCTAATCTGGTTCCGGCACGGCACGCTGAGCCTTTGGTTATTTCCTCTTCCTGGTGGGAAATGAGAGTTAAATTTGCCCGTCCAGACACCTCCAGCTAGTCTCTCATTGGTTCTCACTATTCCTGTTCATCTTCCGCAGAAATTGCAAACTGGGCCAAACAGGAGGTTAAAGGCGCTGACTCTCCAAGTGGGGAGAGTGTTAGTAAAGCGTCTGGAATGTTGCACCCGAGTACCAGGGGAGGAAAACTGAGACATATTTGAACACGTCTCCCGTTCACATGGTTGATCATACTTGGGTTCCACATGCATGTTTTAGCTGAAGGAAGAATACCTTAAACCTGGAGAGTTAAGACCAGTGTAATGGGTACCATGCAATATGACTTCAAAGGGTCTTCATTTGCTCACCGAACCTCTCCAATCCTATCACTGCTGCGTTTATGCCCCTGTACACATGGTTGATTCTCTTTCGGAGACATAGCAATCCATAGGTTTTAAGATACTTACTAGTCAGGTACATTCTTAGGCGTTTAATATGGGGTGTTGAGTCCATTTCGTTGAGCAAGGAGTAGCTCTTGTCTATTCCATATTTGGCTTAAGGAACTTTATCTGTGCTCATTTCAATCTCTGGTTTTATGCAGCACCCCAACTCACCTTTACCCTTAAGCAAGCATAAGTTGGTTTTCTAAATTTGAGACCCTGTTCTGTTCTGTAATTCAGTTCCTGTGTAGCCAAGTTTCCATTCCGTGTATTACTGATATCTTATGATGTTTCTTTTTCTGTGTGACTTATTTCAGTTAGAATCATCGTACCTGAATCCACTCATTATGCTGCTACGGGCCTGATGACATAGATTTCATTGCTGAGTGATACTGCATTGTACGTAAGTACCACAAGTTCTTTATCCATTTTTCACTTTCTGCGATGTTGAACTTGTACTGTAAACGAGGTTCTTGTAAACAGAGGCGTCCCAAACTTTGGGGTGGCTGTGTCTTTTTGATTTTAATTTCCCTAAGCTATAGGACCATAAGTGGCAGTGCCCTAGGCTCTGTTGCTTTGTTTTTTAGATGTTTCAGGAAACACCATACACTTCTCCCAAGTGTCTGTTGGCAATTTACATCCCGCCCATCAGCATAACAAGGCTCCCAGTTCTCCATGGCCTGTCCTGCCTTTCTGGATTTTACACTTTTTTCAGATGGCCCTTTTGACCGGGGGGAAGTGAGACTTCATTGTAGTGCAGATTTCCTTTGCAAGCTTGCTTGGTTGGCCAAAAAGGGCGTATGCGTTTTTTCCTGAATATATTCAGGAAAAAACGCATACGCCCTTTTTGGCCAAGTGCATCATTGTGGACGTTCTGCCTCTTTTCCTATGCTTTCAATGCAATTCCAGTCTACCTCCTGAAATCGGTTTCCTGCAATTCTGCCCCGCTTTCAAGTCCTCTTGGCAGCCTTACTTCAGTCTATTTTTGGACGATAGCTGTCATTTATAACTCTGCAGGTTTGTGAATTACAGTGCCCCTGAGCTCCTTTCTTCAACTTGCTTTCTTGTGACCTGGCCGCAACACCGCAGGATGGCTTCAGGCCCTAATCTGGTTCCGGTACGGCACGCTGAGCCTTTGGTTATTTCCTCTTCCTGGTGGGAAATGAGAGTTAAATTTGCCCGTCCAGACACCTCCAGCTAGCCTCTCATTGGTTCTTGCTATTCCTGTTCATCTTCCGCAGAAATTGCAAACTGGGCCAAACAGGAGGTTAAAGGGACTGACTCTCCAAGTGGGGAGAGTGTTAGTAAAGCGTCTGGAATGTTGCACCCGAGTACCAGGGTACGAAAACTGACATATTTGAACACGTCTCCCGATCACATGGTTGATCATACTCTAGGTTCCACATGCATGTTTTAGCTGAAGGAAGAATACCTTAAACCTGGGTAGTTGAAACCCGTGGAATGGGTACCATGCAATATGACTTCAAAGGGTCTTCATTTGCTCACCGAACCTCTCCAATCCTATCACTGCTGCGTTTATGCCCCTGTACACACGCTTGATTCTCTTTTGGAGACATAGCAATCCATAGGTTTTAAGATACTTACTAGTCAGGTACATTCTTAGGCGTTTAATATGCGGTGTTGAGTCCATTTCGTTGAGCAAGGAGTAGCTCTTGTCTATTCCATATTTGACTTAATGAACTTTATCTGTGCTCATTTCAATCTCTGGTTTTATGCAGCACCCCAACTCACCTTTACCCTTAAGCAAGCATAAGTTGGTTTTCTAAATTTGAATCCCTGTTCTGTTCTGTAATTCAGTTCCTGTGTAGCCAAGTTTCCATTCCGTGTATTACTGATATCTTATGATGTTTCTTTTTCTGTGTGACTTACTTCAGTTAGAATCATCATACCTGAATCCACTCATTGTGCTGCTAAGGGCCTGATGACACAGATTTCATTGCTGAGTGATATTGCTTTGTAAGTAAATACCACAACTTCTTTATCCATTTTTCACTTTCTGCGATGTTGAACTTGTACTTTAAACGAGGTTCTTGTAAACAGAGCCGTTCCAAACTTTGGGGTGGCTGTGTCTTTTTGATTTTAATTTCCCTAAGCTATAGGACCATAAGTGGAAGTGCCCTAGGTTCTGTTGCTTTGTTTTTTAGATGTTTCAGGAAACACCATACACTTCTCCCGAGTGTCTGTTGGCAATTTACATCCCGGCCATCAGCATAACAAGGCTCCCAGTTCTCCATGGCCTGTCCTGCCTTTCTGGATTTTACACTTTTTTCAGATGGCCCTTTTGACCGGGGGGAAGTGAGACTTCATTGTAGTGCAGATTTCCTTTGCAAGCTTGCTTGGTTGGCCAAAAAGTGCGTATGCGTTTTTTCCTGAATATATTCAGGAAAAAACGCATACGCCCTTTTTGGCCAAGTGCATCATTGTGGACGTTCTGCCTCTTTTCCTATGCTTTCAATGCAATTCCAGTCTACCTCCTGAAATCGGTTTCCTGCAATTCTGCCCCGCTTTCAAGTCCTCTTGGCAGCCTTACTTCAGTCTATTTTTGGACGATAGCTATCATTTATAAGTCGGCAGGTTTGTGAATTACAGTGCCCCTGAGCTCCTTTCTTCAACTCGCTTTCTTGTGACCTGGCCGCAACACCGCAGGATGGCTTCAGGCTCTAATCTGGTTCTGGCACGGCACGCTGAGCCTTTGGTTAATTCTTCTTCCTGGTGGGAAATGAGAGTTAAATTTGCCCGTCCAGATACCTCCAGCTAGTCTCTTATTGGTTCTCGCTATTCCTGTTCATCTTCCGCAGAAATTGCAAACTGGGCCAAACAGGAGGTTAAAGGGACTGACTCTCCAAGTCGGGAGAGTGTTAGTAAAGCGTCTGGAATGTTGCACCCGAGTACCAGGGGAGGAAAACTGAGACATATTTGAACACGTCTCCCGATCACATGGTTGATCATACTCTAGGTTCCACATGCATGTTTTAGCTGAAGGAAGAATACCTTAAACCTGAAGAGTTGAGACCCGTGTAATGCGTACCATGCAATATGACTTCAAAGGGTCTTCATTTGCTCACCGAACCTCTCCAATCCTATCACTGCTGCGTTTATGCCACTGTACACATGCTTGATTCTCTTTTGGAGACATAGCAATCCATAGGTTTTCCGATACATACTAGTCAGGTACATTCTTAGGCGTTTAATATGCGGTGTTGAGTCCATTTCGTTGAGCAAGGAGTAGCTCTTGTCTATTCCATATTTGACTTAAGGAACTTTATCTGTGCTCATTTCAATCTCTGGTTTTATGCAGCAACCCAACTCACCTTTCCCCTTAAGCAAGAATAAGTTGGTTTTCTAAATTTGAGACCCTGTTCTGTTCTGTAATTCAGTTCCTGTGTAGCCAAGTTTACATTCCGTGTATTACTGATATCTTATGATGTTTCTTTTCTGTGTGACTTATTTCAGTTAGAATCATCATACCTGAATCCACTCATTGTGCTGCTACGGGACTGATGACACAGATTTCATTGCTGAGTGATATTGCTTTGTAAGTAAATACCACAACTTCTTTATCCATTTTTCACTTTCTGCGATGTTGAACTTGTACTTTAAACGAGGTTCTTGTAAACAGAGCCGTTCGAAAGTTTGGGGTGGCTGTGTCTTTTTGATTTTAAATTCCCTAAGCTATAGGACCATAAGTGGCAGTGCCCTAGGCTCTGTTGCTTTGTTTTTTAGATGTTTCAGGAAACACCATACACTTCTCCCGAGTGTCTGTTGGCAATTTACATCCCGCCCATCAGCATAACAAGGCTCCCAGTTGTCCATGGCCTGTCCTGCCTTTCTGGATTTTACACTTTTTTCAGATGGCCCTTTTGACCGGGGGGAAGTGAGACTTCATTGTAGTGCAGATTTCCTTTGCAAGCTTGCTTGGTTGGCCAAAAAGGGCGTATGCGTTTTTTCCTGAATATATTCAGGAAAAAACGCATACGCCCTTTTTGGCCAAGTGCATCATTGTGGACGTTCTGCCTCTTTTCCTATGCTTTCAATGCAATTCCAGTCTACCTCCTGAAATCGGTTTCCTGCAATTCTGCCCCGCTTTCAAGTCCTCTTGGCAGCCTTACTTCAGTCTATTTTTGGACGATAGCTGTCATTTATAACTCTGCAGGTTTGTGAATTACAGTGCCCCTGAGCTCCTTTCTTCAACTCGCTTTCTTGTGACCTGGCCGCAACACCGCAGGATGGCTTCAGGCCCTAATCTGGTTCCGGCACGGCACGCTGAGCCTTTGGTTAATTCCTCTTCCTGGTGGGAAATGAGAGTTAAATTTGCCCGTCCAGACACCTCCAGCTAGCCTCTCATTGGTTCTCGCTATTCCTGTTCATCTTCCGCAGAAATTGCAAACTGGGCCAAACAGGAGGTTAAAGGCGCTGACTCTCCAAGTGGGGAGAGTGTTAGTAAAGCGTCTGGAATGTTGCACCCGAGTACCAGGGGAGGAAAACTGAGACATATTTGAACACGTCTCCCATTCACATGGTTGATCATACTTGGGTTCCACATGCATGTTTTAGCTGAAGGAAGAATACCTTAAACCTGGAGAGTTGAGACCCGTGTAATGGGTACCATGCAATATGACTTCAAAGGGTCTTCATTTGCTCACCGAACCTCTCCAATCCTATCACTGCTGCGTTTATGCCCCTGTACACACGCTTGATTCTCTTTTGGAGACATAGCAATCCATAGGTTTTAAGATACTTACTAGTCAGGTACATTCTTAGGCGTTTAATATGGGGTGTTGAGTCCATTTCGTTGAGCAAGGAGTAGCTCTTGTCTATTCCATATTTGGCTTAAGGAACTTTATCTGTGCTCATTTCAATCTCTGGTTTTATGCAGCACCCCAACTCACCTTTACCCTTAAGCAAGCATAAGTTGGTTTTCTAAATTTGAGACCCTGTTCTGTTCTGTAATTCAGTTCCTGTGTAGCCAAGTTTACATTCCGTGTATTAGTGATATCTTATGATGTTTCTTTTTCTGTGTGACTTATTTCAGTTAGAATCATCGTACCTGAATCCACTCATTGTGCTGCTAAGGGCCTGATGACACAGATTTCATTGCTGAGTGATATTGCTTTGTAAGTAAATACCACAACTTCTTTATCCATTTTTCACTTTCTGCGATGTTGAACTTGTACTGTAAACGAGGTTCTTGTAAACAGAGCCGTTCCAAACTTTGGGGTGGCTGTGTCTTTTTGATTTTAATTTCCCTAAGCTATAGGACCATAAGTGGAAGTGCCCTAGGTTCTGTTGCTTTGTTTTTTACATGTTTCAGGAAACAGCATACACTTCTCCCGAGTGGTTGTTGGCAATTTACATCCCGCCCATCAGCATAACAAGGCTCCCAGTTCTCCATGGCCTGTCTTGTCTTTCTGGATTTTACACTTTTTTCAGATGGCCCTTTTGACCGGGGGGAAGTGAGACTTCATTGTAGTGCAGATTTCCTTTGCAAGCTTGCTTGGTTGGACAAAAAGGGCGTATGCGTTTTTTCCTGAATATATTCAGGAAAAAACGCATACGCCCTTTTTGGCCAAGTGCATCATTGTGGACGTTCTGCCTCTTTTCCTATGCTTTCAATGCAATTCCAGTCTACCTCCTGAAATCGGTTTCCTGCAATTCTGCCCCGCTTTCAAGTCCTCTTGGCAGCCTTACTTCAGTCTAGTTTTGGACGATAGCTGTCATTTATAAGTCTGCAGGTTTGTGAATTACAGTGCCCCTGAGCTCCTTTCTTCAACTCGCTTTCTTGTGAGCTGGCCGCAACACCGCAGGATGGCTTCAGGCCCTAATCTGGTTCCGGCACGGCACGCTGAGCCTTTGGTTAATTCCTCTTCCTGGTGGGAAATGAGAGTTAAATTTGCCCGTCCAGACACCTCCAGCTAGTCTCTCATTGGTTCTCGCTATTCCTGTTCATCTTCCGCAGAAATTGCAAACTGGGCCAAACAGGAGGTTAAAGGGACTGACTCTCCAAGTCGGAAGAGTGTTAGTAAAGCGTCTGGAATGTTGCACCCGAGTACCAGGGGAGGAAAACTGAGACATATTTGAACACGTCTCCCATTCACATGGATGATCATACTCTGGGTTCCACATGCATGTTTTAGCTGAAGGAAGAATACCTTAAACCTGGAGAGTTGAGACCCGTGGAATGGATACCATGCAATATGACTTCAAAGGGTCTTCATTTGCTCACCGAACCTCTCCAATCCTATCACTGCTGCGTTTATGCCCCTGTACACACGCTTGATTCTCTTTTGGAGACATAGCAATCCATAGGTTTTAAGATACTTACTAGTCAGGTACATTCTTAGGCGTTTAATATGCGGTGTTGAGTCCATTTCGTTGAGCAAGGAGTAGCTCTTGTCTATTCCATATTTGGCTTAAGGAACTTTATCTGTGCTCATTTCAATCTCTGGTTTTATGCAGCACCCCAACTCACCTTTACCCTTAAGCAAGCATAAGTTGGTTTTCTAAATTTGAGACCCTGTTCTGTTTTGGAATTCAGTTCCTGTGTAACCAAGTTTACATTCCGTGTATTACTGATATCTTATGATGTTTCTTTTTCTGTGTGACTTATTTCAGTTAGAATCATCGTACCTGAATCCACTCATTGTGCTGCTAAGGGCCTGATGACACAGATTTCATTGCTGAGTGATATTGCTTTGTAAGTAAATACCACAACTTCTTTATCCATTTTTCACTTTCTGCGATGTTGAACTTGTACTGTAAACGAGGTTCTTGTAAACAGATCCGTTCCAAACTTTGGGGTGGCTCTGTCTTTTTGATTTTAATTTCCCTAAGCTATAGGACCATAAGTGGAAGTGCCCTAGGTTCTGTTGCTTTGTTTTTTACATGTTTCAGGAAACAGCATACACTTCTCCCGAGTGGTTGTTGGCAATTTACATCCCGCCCATCAGCATAACAAGGCTCCCAGTTCTCCATGGCCTGTCTTGTCTTTCTGGATTTTACACTTTTTTCAGATGGCCCTTTTGACCGGGGGGAAGTGAGACTTCATTGTAGTGCAGATTTCCTTTGCAAGCTTGCTTGGTTGGCCAAAAAGGGCGTATGCGTTTTTTCCTGAATATATTCAGGAAAAAACGCATACGCCCTTTTTGGCCAAGTGCATCATTGTGGACGTTCTGCCTCTTTTCCTATGCTTTCAATGCAATTCCAGTCTACCTCCTGAAATCGGTTTCCTGCAATTCTGCCCCGCTTTCAAGTCCTCTTGGCAGCCTTACTTCAGTCTATTTTTGGACGATAGCTGTCATTTATAAGTCTGCAGGGTTGTGAATTACAGTGTCCCTGAGCTCCTTTCTTCAACTCGCTTTCTTGTGACCTGGCCGCAACACCGCAGGATGGCTTCAGGCCCTAATCTGGTTCTGGCACGGCACGCTGAGCCTTTGGTTAATTCCTCTTCCTGGTGGGAAATGAGAGTTAAATTTGCCCGTCCAGACACCTCCAGCTAGTCTCTCATTGGTTCTCGCTATTCCTGTTCATCTTCCGCAGAAATTGCAAACTGGGCCAAACAGGAGGTTAAAGGGACTGACTCTCCAAGTCGGGAGAGTGTTAGTAAAGCGTCTGGAATGTTGCACCCGAGTACCAGGGGAGGAAAACTGAGACATATTTGAACACGTCTCCCGATCACATGGTTGATCATACTCTAGGTTCCACATGCATGTTTTAGCTGAAGGAAGAATACCTTAAACCTGGGTATTTGAAACCCGTGGAATGGGTACCATGCAATATGACTTCAAAGGGTCTTCATTTGCTCACCGAACCTCTCCAATCCTATCACTGCTGCGTTTATGCCCCTGTACACACGCTTGATTCTCTTTTGGAGACATAGCAATCCATAGGTTTTAAGATACTTACTAGTCAGGTACATTCTTAGGCGTTTAATATGCGGTGTTGAGTCCATTTCGTTGAGCAAGGAGTAGCTCTTGTCTATTCCATATTTGGCTTAAGGAACTTTATCTGTGCTCATTTCAATCTCTGGTTTTATGCAGCACCCCAACTCACCTTTACCCTTAAGCAAGCATAAGTTGGTTTTCTAAATTTGAGTCCCTGTTCTGTTCTGTAACTCAGTTCCTGTGTAGCCAAGTTTACATTCCGTGTATTACTGATATCTTATGATGTTTCTTTTTCTGTGTGACTTACTTCAGTTAGAATCATCATACCTGAATCCACTCATTGTGCTGCTAAGGGCCTGATGACACAGATTTCATTGCTGAGTGATATTGCTTTGTAAGTAAATACCACAACTTCTTTATCCATTTTTCACTTTCTGCGATGTTGAACTTGTACTGTAAACGAGGTTCTTGTAAACAGAGCCGTTCCAAACTTTGGGGTGGCTGTGTCTTTTTGATTTTAATTTCCCTAAGCTATAGGACCATAAGTGGAAGTGCCCTAGGCTCTGTTGCTTTGTTTTTTAGATGTTTCAGGAAACACCATACACTTCTCCCGAGTGTCTGTTGGCAATTTACATCCCGCCCATCAGCATAACAAGGCTCCCAGTTCTCCATGGCCTGTCTTGCCTTTCTGGATTTTACACTTTTTTCAGATGGCCCTTTTGACCGGGGGGAAGTGAGACTTCATTGTAGTGCAGATTTCCTTTGCAAGCTTGCTTGGTTGGCCAAAAAGGGCGTATGCGTTTTTTCCTGAATATATTCAGGAAAAAACGCATACGCCCTTTTTGGCCAAGTGCATCATTGTGGACGTTCTGCCTCTTTTCCTATGCTTTCAATGCAATTCCAGTCTACCTCCTGAAATCGGTTTCCTGCAATTCTGCCCCGCTTTCAAGTCCTCTTGGCAGCCTTACTTCAGTCTATTTTTGGACGATAGCTGTCATTTATAAGTCTGCAGGTTTGTGAATTACAGTGTCCCTGAGCTCCTTTCTTCAACTCGCTTTCTTGTGACCTGGCCGCAACACCGCAGGATGGCTTCAGGCCCTAATCTGGTTCTGGCACGGCACGCTGAGCCTTTGGTTAATTCCTCTTCCTGGTGGGAAATGAGAGTTAAATTTGCCCGTCCAGACACCTCCAGCTAGTCTCTCATTGGTTCTCGCTATTCCTGTTCATCTTCCGCAGAAATTGCAAACTGGGCCAAACAGGAGGTTAAAGGGACTGACTCTCCAAGTCGGGAGAGTGTTAGTAAAGCGTCTGGAATGTTGCACCCGAGTACCAGGGGAGGAAAACTGAGACATATTTGAACACGTCTCCCGATCACATGGTTGATCATACTCTAGGTTCCACATGCATGTTTTAGCTGAAGGAAGAATACCTTAAACCTGGGTATTTGAAACCCGTGGAATGGGTACCATGCAATATGACTTCAAAGGGTCTTCATTTGCTCACCGAACCTCTCCAATCCTATCACTGCTGCGTTTATGCCCCTGTACACACGCTTGATTCTCTTTCGGAGACATAGCAATCCATAGGTTTTACGATACTTACTAGTCAGGTACATTCTTAGGCGTTTAATATGCGGTGTTGAGTCCATTTCGTTGAGCAAGGAGTAGCTCTTGTCTATTCCATATTTGGCTTAAGGAACTTTATCTGTGCTCATTTCAATCTCTGGTTTTATGCAGCACCCCAACTCACCTTTCCCCTTAAGCAAGCATAAGTTGGTTTTCTAAATTTGAGACCCTGTTCTGTTCTGTAATTCAGTTCCTGTGTAGCCAAGTTTACATTCCGTGTATTACTGATATCTTATGATGTTTCTTTTTCTGTGTGACTTACTTCAGTTAGAATCATCATACCTGAATCCACTCATTGTGCTGCTAAGGGCCTGATGACACAGATTTCATTGCTGAGTGATATTGCTTTGTAAGTAAATACCACAACTTCTTTATCCATTTTTCACTTTCTGCGATGTTGAACTTGTACTGTAAACGAGGTTCTTGTAAACAGAGCCGTTCCAAACTTTGGGGTGGCTGTGTCTTTTTGATTTTAATTTCCCTAAGCTATAGGACCATAAGTGGAAGTGCCCTAGGTTCTGTTGCTTTGTTTTTTAGATGTTTCAGGAAACACCATACACTTCTCCCGAGTGGTTGTTGGCAATTTACATCCCGCCCATCAGCATAACAAGGCTGCCAGTTCTCCATGGCCTGTCCTGCCTTTCTGGATTTTACACTTTTTTCAGATGGCCCTTTTGACCGGGGGGAAGTGAGACTTCATTGTAGTGCAGATTTCCTTTGCAAGCTTGCTTGGTTGGCCAAAAAGGGCATATGCGTTTTTTCCTGAATATATTCAGGAAAAAACGCATATGCCCTTTTTGGCCAAGTGCATCATTGTGGACGTTCTGCCTCTTTTCCTATGCTTTCAATGCAATTCCAGTCTACCTCCTGAAATCGGTTTCCTGCAATTCTGCCCCGCTTTCAAGTCCTCTTGGCAGCCTTACTTCAGTCTATTTTTGGACGATACCTGTCATTTATAACTCTGCAGGTTTGTGAATTACAGTGCCCCTGAGCTCCTTTCTTCAACTCGCTTTCTTTTCAGCTGGCTGCAACACCGCAGGATGGCTTCAGGCCCTAATCTGGTTCCGGTACGGCACGCTGAGCCTTTGGTTATTTCCTCTTCCTGGTGGGAAATGAGAGTTAAATTTGCCCGTCCAGACACCTCCAGCTAGTCTCTCATTGGTTCTCGCTATTCCTGTTCATCTTCCGCAGAAATTGCAAACTGGGCCAAACAGGAGGTTAAAGGCGCTGACTCTCCAAGTCGGGAGAGTGTTAGTAAAGCGTCTGGAATGTTGCACCCGAGTACCAGGGGAGGAAAACTGAGACATATTTGAACACGTCTCCCGTTCACATGGTTGATCATACTTGGGTTCCACATGCATGTTTTAGCTGAAGGAAGAATACCTTAAACCTGGAGAGTTGAGACCCGTGGAATGGGTACCATGCAATATGACTTCAAAGGGTCTTCATTTGCTCACCGAACCTCTCCAATCCTATCACTGCTGCGTTTATGCCCCTGTACACACGCTTGATTCTCTTTTGGAGACATAGCAATCCATAGGTTTTAAGATACTTACTAGTCAGGTACATTCTTAGGCGTTTAATATGGGGTGTTGAGTCCATTTCGTTGAGCAAGGAGTAGCTCTTGTCTATTCCATATTTGGCTTAAGGAACTTTATCTGTGCTCATTTCAATCTCTGGTTTTATGCAGCACCCCAACTCACCTTTACTCTTAAGCAAGCATAAGTTGGTTTTCTAAATTTGAGACCCTGTTCTGTTTTGGAATTCAGTTCCTGTGTAGCCAAGTTTACATTCGGTGTATTAGTGATATCTTATGATGTTTCTTTTTCTGTGTGACTTATTTCAGTTAGAATCATCGTACCTGAATCCACTCATTGTGCTGCTAAGGGCCTGATGACACAGATTTCATTGCTGAGTGATATTGCTTTGAAAGTAAATACCACAACTTCTTTATCCATTTTTCACTTTCTGCGATGTTGAACTTGTACTGTAAACGAGGTTCTTGTAAACAGATCCGTTCCAAACTTTGGGGTGGCTCTGTCTTTTTGATTTTAATTTCCCTAAGCTATAGGACCATAAGTGGAAGTGCCCTAGGTTCTGTTGCTTTGCTTTTTACATTTTTCAGGAAACAGCATACAATTCTCCCGAGTGGTTGTTGGCAATTTACATCCCGCCCATCAGCATAACAAGGCTCCCAGTTCTCCATGGCCTGTCCTGCCTTTCTGGATTTTACACTTTTTTCAGATGGCCCTTTTGACCGGGGGGAAGTGAGACTTCATTGTAGTGCAGATTTCCTTTGCAAGCTTGCTTGGTTGGCCAAAAAGGGCGTATGCGTTTTTTCCTGAATATATTCAGGAAAAAACGCATACGCCCTTTTTGGCCAAGTGCATCATTGTGGACGTTCTGCCTCTTTTCCTATGCTTTCAATGCAATTCCAGTCTACCTCCTGAAATTGGTTTCCTGCAATTCTGCCCCGCTTTCAAGTCCTCTTGGCAGCCTTACTTCAGTCTATTTTTGGACGATAGCTGTCATTTATAACTCTGCAGGTTTGTGAATTACAGTGCCCCTGAGCTCCTTTCTTCAACTCGCTTTCTTGTGACCTGGCCGCAACACCGCAGGATGGCTTCAGGCCCTAATCTGGTTCCGGCACGGCACGCTGAGCCTTTGGTTAATTCCTCTTCCTGGTGGGAAATGAGAGTTAAATTTGCCCGTCCAGACACCTCCAGCTAGTCTCTCATTGGTTCTCGCTATTCCTGTTCATCTTCCGCAGAAATTGCAAACTGGGCCAAACAGGAGGTTAAAGGCGCTGACTCTCCAAGTCGGGAGAGTGTTAGTAAAGCGTCTGGAATGTTGCACCCGAGTACCAGGGGAGGAAAACTGAGACATATTTGAACACGTCTCCCGTTCACATGGTTGATCATACTTGGGTTCCACATGCATGTTTTAGCTGAAGGAAGAATACCTTAAACCTGGAGAGTTGAGACCCGTGTAATGCGTACCATGCAATATGACTTCAAAGGGTCTTCATTTGCTCACCGAACCTCTCCAATCCTATCACTGCTGCGTTTATGCCCCTGTACACATGCTTGATTCTCTTTGAGACATAGCAATCCATAGGTTTTCCGATACTTACTAGTCAGGTACATTCTTAGGCGTTTAATATGCGGTGTTGAGTCCATTTCGTTGAGCAAGGAGTAGCTCTTGTCTATTCCATATTTGACTTAAGGAACTTTATCTGTGCTCATTTCAATCTCTGGTTTTATGCAGCACCCCAACTCACCTTTACCCTTAAGCAAGCATAAGTTGTTTTTCTAAATTTGAGACCCTGTTCTGTTCTGTAATTCAGTTCCTGTGTAGCCAAGTTTACATTCCGTGTATTACTGATATCTTATGATGTTTCTTTTCTGTGTGACTTATTTCAGTTAGAATCATCATACCTGAATCCACTCATTGTGCTGCTACGGGCCTGATGACACAGATTTCATTGCTGAGTGATATTGCTTTGTAAGTAAATACCACAACTTCTTTATCCATTTTTCACTTTCTGCGATGTTGAACTTGTACTGTAAACGAGGTTCTTGTAAACAGAGCCGTTCGAAAGTTTGGGGTGGCTGTGTCTTTTTGATTTTAATTTCCCTAAGCTATAGGACCATAAGTGGCAGTGCCCTAGGCTCTGTTGCTTTGTTTTTTAGATGTTTCAGGAAACACCATACACTTCTCCCGAGTGTCTGTTGGCAATTTACATCCCGCCCATCAGCATAACAAGGCTCCCAGTTCTCCATGGCCTGTCCTGCCTTTCTGGATTTTACACTTTTTTCAGATGGCCCTTTTGACCGGGGGGAAGTGAGACTTCATTGTAGTGCAGATTTCCTTTGCAAGCTTGCTTGGTTGGCCAAAAAGGGCGTATGCGTTTTTTCCTGAATATATTCAGGAAAAAACGCATACGCCCTTTTTGGCCAAGTGCATCATTGTGGACGTTCTGCCTCTTTTCCTATGCTTTCAATGCAATTCCAGTCTACCTCCTGAAATCGGTTTCCTGCAATTCTGCCCCGCTTTCAAGTCCTCTTGGCAGCCTTACTTCAGTCTATTTTTGGACGATAGCTGTCATTTATAACTCTGCAGGTTTGTGAATTACAGTGCCCCTGAGCTCCTTTCTTCAACTCGCTTTCTTGTGACCTGGCCGCAACACCGCAGGATGGCTTCAGGCCCTAATCTGGTTCCGGTACGGCACGCTGAGCCTTTGGTTATTTCCTCTTCCTGGTGGGAAATGAGAGTTAAATTTGCCCGTCCAGACACCTCCAGCTAGCCTCTCATTGGTTCTCGCTATTCCTGTTCATCTTCCGCAGAAATTGCAAACTGGGCCAAACAGGAGGTTAAAGGCGCTGACTCTCCAAGTGGGGAGAGTGTTAGTAAAGCGTCTGGAATGTTGCACCCGAGTACCAGGGGAGGAAAACTGAGACATATTTGAACACGTCTCCCGTTCACATGGTTGATCATACTTGGGTTCCACATGCATGTTTTAGCTGAAGGAAGAATACCTTAAACCTGGAGAGTTGAGACCCGTGTAATGGGTACCATGCAATATGACTTCAAAGGGTCTTCATTTGCTCACCGAATCTCTCCAATCCTATCACTGCTGCGTTTATGCCCCTGTACACATGCTTGATTCTCTTTTGGAGACATAGCAATCCATAGGTTTTACGATACTTACTAGTCAGGTACATTCTTAGGCGTTTAATATGCGGTGTTGAGTCCATTTCGTTGAGCAAGGAGTAGCTCTTGTCTATTCCATATTTGACTTAAGGAACTTTATCTGTGCTCATTTCAATCTCTGGTTTTATGCAGCACCCCAACTCACCTTTACCCTTAAGCAAGCATAAGTTGGTTTTCTAAATTTGAGACCCTGTTCTGTTCTGTAATTCAGTTCCTGTGTAGCCAAGTTTACATTCCGTGTATTACTGATATCTTATGATGTTTCTTTTTCTGTGTGACTTATTTCAGTTAGAATCATCATACCTGAATCCACTCATTGTGATGCTAAGGGCCTGATGACATAGATTTCATTGCTGAGTGATATTGCTTTGTAAGTAAATACCACAGCTTTATCCATTTTTCACTTTCTGCGATGTTGAACATGTACTGTAAACGAGGTTCTTGTAAACAGAGGCGTCCCAAACTTTGGGGTGGCTGTGTCTTTTTGATTTTAATTTCCCTAAGCTATAGGACCATAAGTGGAAGTGCCCTAGGTTCTGTTGCTTTGTTTTTTAGATGTTTCAGGAAACACCATACACTTCTCCCGAGTGTCTGTTGGCAATTTCCATCCCGCCCATCAGCATAACAAGGCTCCCAGTTCTCCATGGCCTGTCCTGCCTTTCTGGATTTTACACTTTTTTCAGATGGCCCTTTTGACCGGGGGGAAGTGAGACTTCATTGTAGTGCAGATTTCCTTTGCAAGCTTGCTTGGTTGTCCAAAAAGGGCGTATGCGTTTTTTCCTGAATATATTCAGGAAAAAACGCATACGCCCTTCTTGGCCAAGTGCATCATTGTGGACGTTCTGCCTCTTTTCCTATGCTTTCAATGCAATTCCAGTCTACCTCCTGAAATCGGTTTCCTGCAATTCTGCCCCGCTTTCAAGTCCTCTTGGCAGCCTTACTTCAGTCTATTTTTGGACGATAGCTGTCATTTATAACTCTGCAGGTTTGTGAATTACAGTGCCCCTGAGCTCCTTTCTTCAACTCGCTTTCTTGTGACCTGGCCGCAACACCGCAGGATGGCTTCAGGCCCTAATCTGGTTCCGGCACGGCACGCTGAGCCTTTGGTTATTTCCTCTTCCTGGTGGGAAATGAGAGTTAAATTTGCCCGTCCAGACACCTCCAGCTAGTCTCTCATTGGTTCTCGCTATTCCTGTTCATCTTCCGCAGAAATTGCAAACTGGGCCAAACAGGAGGTTAAAGGTGCTGACTCTCCAAGTGGGGAGAGTGTTAGTAAAGCGTCTGGAATGTTGCACCCGAGTACCAGGGGAGGAAAACTGAGACATATTTGAACACGTCTCCCGTTCACATGGTTGATCATACTTGGGTTCCACATGCATGTTTTAGCTGAAGGAAGAATACCTTAAACCTGGAGAGTTGAGACCCGTGTAATGGGTACCATGCAATATGACTTCAAAGGGTCTTCATTTGCTCACCGAACCTCTCCAATCCTATCACTGCTGCGTTTATGCCCCTGTACACATGCTTGATTCTCTTTCGGAGACATAGCAATCCATAGGTTTTACGATACTTACTAGTCAGGTACATTCTTAGGCGTTTAATATGCGGTGTTGAGTCCATTTCGTTGAGCAAGGAGTAGCTCTTGTCTATTCCATATTTGACTTAAGGAACTTTATCTGTGCTCATTTCAATCTCTGGTTTTATGCAGCACCCCAACTCACCTTTACCCTTAAGCAAGCATAAGTTGGTTTTCTAAATTTGAGACCCTGTTCTGTTCTGTAATTCAGTTCCTGTGTAGCCAAGTTTACATTCCGTGTATTACTGATATCTTATGATGTTTCTTTTTCTGTGTGACTTAGTTCAGTTAGAATCATCATACCTGAATCCACTCATTGTGATGCTAAGGGCCTGATGACACAGATTTCATTGCTGAGTGATATTGCTTTGTAAGTAAATACCACAACTTTATCCATTTTTCACTTTCTGCGATGTTGAACTTGTACTGTAAACGAGGTTCTTGTAAACAGAGACGTCCCAAAGTTTGGGGTGGCTGTGTCTTTTTGATTTTAATTTCCCTAAGCTATAGAACCATAAGTGGCAGTTCCCTAGGCTGTGTTGCTTTGTTTTTTAGATGTTTCAGGAAACACCATACACTTCTCCTGAGTGTCTGTTGGCAATTTACATCCCGCCCATCAGCATAACAAGGCTACCAGTTCTCCAAGGCCTGTCCTGCCTTTCTGGATTTTACACTTTTTTCAGATGGCCCTTTGGACCGGGGGGAAGTGAGACTTCATTGTAGTGCAGATTTCCTTTGCAAGCTTGCTTGGTTGGCCAAAAAGGGCGTATGTGTTTTTTCCTGAATATATTCAGGAAAAAACGCATACGCCCTTTTTGGCCAAGTGCATCATTGTGGACGTTCTGCCTCTTTTCCTATGCTTTCAATGCAATTCCAGTCTACCTCCTGAAATCGGTTTCCTGCAATTCTGCCCCGCTTTCAAGTCCTCTTGGCAGCCTTACTTCAGTCTATTTTTGGACGATAGCTGTCATTTATAACTCTGCAGGTTTGTGAATTACAGTGCCCCTGAGCTCCTTTCTTCAACTCGCTTTCTTGTGACCTGGCCGCAACACCGCAGGATGGCTTCAGGCCCTAATCTGGTTACGGCCCGGCATGCTGAGCCTTTGGTTAATTCCTCTTCCTGGTGGGAAATGAGAGTTAAATTTGCCCGTTCAGACACCTCCAGCTAGTCTCTCATTGGTTCTCGCTATTCCTGTTCATCTTCCGCAGAAATTGCAAACTGGGCCAAACAGGAGGTTAAAGGGACTGACTCTCCAAGTCGGGAGAGTTTTAGTAAAGCGTCTGGAATGTTGCACCCGAGTACCAGGGGAGGAAAACTGAGACATATTTGAACACGTCTCCCGTTCACATGGTTGATCATACTTGGGTTCCACATGCATGTTTTAGCTGAAGGAAGAATACCTTAAACCTGGAGAGTTGAGACCCGTGAAATGGGTACCATGCAGTATGACTTCAAAGGGTCTTCATTTGCTCACCGAACCTCTCCAATCCTATCACTGCTGCGTTTATGCCCCTGTACACACGCTTGATTCTCTTTTTGAGACATAGCAATCCATAGGTTTTAAGATACTTACTAGTCAGGTACATTCTTAGGCGTTTAATATGGGGTGTTGAGTCCATTTCGTTGAGCAAGGAGTAGCTCTTGTCTATTCCATATTTGACTTAAGGAACTTTATCTGTGCTCATTTCAATCTCTGGTTTTATGCAGCACCCCAACTCACCTTTACCCTTAAGCAAGCATAAGTTGGTTTTCTAAATTTGAGACCCTGTTCTGTTTTGGAATGCAGTTCCTGTGTAGCCAAGTTTACATTCCGTGTATTACTGATATCTTATGATGTTTCTTTTTCTGTGTGACTTATTTCAGTTAGAATCATCATACCTGAATCCACTCATTATGCTGCTACGGGCCTGATGACATAGATTTCATTGCTGAGTGATACTGCATTGTACGTAAGTACCACAAGTTCTTTATCCATTTTTCAGTTTCTGTGATATTGAACCTGTACGGTAAACGAGGTTTTTGTAAACGGAGGCGTCCCAAACTTTGGGGTGGCTGTGTCTTTTTGATTTTAATTTCCCTAAGCTATAGGACCATAAGTGGAAGTGCCCTAGGCTCTGTTGCTTTGTTTTTTAGATGTTTCAGGAAACACCATACACTTCTCCCGATTGGTTGTTGGCAATTTACATCCCGCCCATCAGCATAACAAGGCTCCCAGTTCTCCATGGCCTGTCCTGCCTTTCTGGATTTTACACTTTTTTCAGATGGCCCTTTTGACCGGGGGGAAGTGAGACTTCATTGTAGTGCAGATTTCCTTTGCAAGCTTGCTTGGTTGGCCAAAAAGGGCGTATGCGTTTTTTCCTGAATATATTCAGGAAAAAACGCATACGCCCTTTTTGGCCAAGTGCATCATTGTGGACGTTCTGCCTCTTTTCCTATGCTTTCAATGCAATTCCAGTCTACCTCCTGAAATCGCTTTCCTGCAATTCTGCCCCGCTTTCAAGTCCTCTTGGCAGCCTTACTTCAGTCTATTTTTGGACGATAGCTGTCATTTATAACTCTGCAGGTTTGTGAATTACAGTGCCCCTGAGCTCCTTTCTTCAACTCGCTTTCTTTTGAGCTGGCCGCAACACCGCAGGATGGCTTCAGGCCCTAATCTGGTTCTGGTACGGCATGCTGAGCCTTTCGTTATTTCCTCTTCCTGGTGGGAAATGAGAGTTAAATTTGCCCGTCCAGACACCTCCAGCTAGCCTCTCATTGGTTCTCGCTATTCCTGTTCATCTTCCGCAGAAATTGCAAACTGGGCCAAACAGGAGGTTAAAGGCGCTGACTCTCCAAGTGGGGAGAGTGTTAGTAAAGCGTCTGGAATGTTGCACCCGAGTACCAGGGGAGGAAAACTGAGACATATTTGAACACGTCTCCCGATCACATGGTTGATCATACTCTGGGTTCCACATGCATGTTTTAGCTGAAGGAAGAATACCTAAAACCTGGGTAGTTGAAACCCCTGGAATGGGTACCATGCAGTATGACTTCAAAGGGTCTTCATTTGCTCACCGAACCTCTCCAATCCTATCACTGCTGCGTTTATGCCCCTGTACACATGCTTGATTCTCTTTCGGAGACATAGCAATCCATAGGTTTTAAGATACTTACTAGTCAGGTACATTCTTAGGCGTTTAATATGCGGTGTTGAGTCCATTTCGTTGAGCAAGGAGTAGCTCTTGTCTATTCCATATTTGGCTTAAGGAACTTTATCTGTGCTCATTTCAATCTCTGGTTTTATGCAGCACCCCAACTCACCTTTCCCCTTAAGCAAGCATAAGTTGGTTTTCTAAATTTGAGAACCTGTTCTGTTTTGGAATTCAGTTCCTGTGTAGCCAAGTTTACATTCCGTGTATTAGTGATATCTTATGATGTTTCTTTTTCTGTGTGACTTATTTCAGTTAGAATCATCGTACCTGAATCTACTCATTATGCTGCTACGGGCCTGATGACATAGATTTCATTGCTGAGTGATACTGCATTGTACGTACGTACCTCAAGTTCTTTATCCATTTTTCACTTTCTGCGATGTTGAACTTGTACTGTAAACGAGGTTCTTGTAAACAGAGCCGTTCCAAACTTTGGGGTGGCTGTGTCTTTTTGATTTTAATTTCCCTAAGCTATAGGACCATAAGTGGAAGTGCCCTAGGCTCTGTTGCTTTGTTTTTTAGATGTTTCAGGAAACACCATACACTTCTCCCAAGTGTCTGTTGGCAATTTACATCCCGCCCATCAGCATAACAAGGCTCCCAGTTCTCAATGGCCTGTTGCCTTTCTGGATTTTACACTTTTTTCAGATGGCCCTTTTGACTGGGGGGAAGTGAGACTTCATTGTAGTGCAGATTTCCTTTGCAAGCTTGCTTGGTTGGCCAAAAAGGGCGTATGCGTTTTTTCCTGAATATATTCAGGAAAAAACGCATACGCCCTTTTTGGCCAAGTGCATCATTGTGGACGTTCTGCCTCTTTTCCTATGCTTTCAATGCAATTCCAGTCTACCTCCTGAAATCGGTTTCCTGCAATTCTGCCCCGCCTCCAAGTCCTCTTGGCAGGCTTACTTCAGTCTATTTTTGGACGATAGCTGTCATTTATAACTCTGCAGGTTTGTGAATTACAGTGCCCCTGAGTTCCTTTCTTCAACTCGCTTTCTTGTGACCTGGCCGCAACACCGCAGGATGGCTTCAGGCCCTAATCTGGTTCCGGCACGGCACGCTGAGCCTTTGGTTAATTCCTCTACCTGGTGGGAAATGAGAGTTAAATTTGCCCGTCCAGACACCTCCAGCTAGTCTCTCATTGGTTCTCGCTATTCCTGTTCATCTTCCGCAGAAATTGCAAACTGGGCCAAACAGGAGGTTAAAGGGACTGACTCTCCAAGTGGCGAGAGTGTTAGTAAAGCGTCTGGAATGTTGCACCCGAGTACCAGGGGAGGAAAACTGAGACATATTTGAACACGTCTCCTGATCACATGGTTGATCATACTCTAGGTTCCACATGCATGTTTTAGCTGAAGGAAGAATACCTTAAACCTGGGTAGTTGAAACCCGTGGAATGGGTACCATGCAATATGACTTCAAAGGGTCTTCATTTGCTCACCGAACCTCTCCAATCCTATCACTGCTGCGTTTATGCCCCTGTACACATGCTTGATTCTCTTTCAGAGACATAGCAATCCATAGGTTTTAAGATACTTACTAGTCAGGAACATTCTTAGGCGTTTAATATGGGGTGTTGAGTCCATTTCGTTGAGCAAGGAGTAGCTCTTGTCTATTCCATATTTGGCTTAAGGAACTTTATCTGTGCTCATTTCAATCTCTGGTTTTATGCAGCACCCCAACTCACCTTTACCCTTAAGCAAGAATAAGTTGGTTTTCTAAATTTGAGACCCTGTTCTGTTCTGTAATTCAGTTCCTGTGTAGCCAAGTTTACATTCCATGTATTACTGATATCTTATGATGTTTCTTTTTCTGTGTGACTTATTTCAGTTAGAATTATCATACCTGAATCCACTCATTGTGCTGCTAAGGGCCTGATGACACAGATTTCATTGCTGAGTGATATTGCTTTGTAAGTAAATACCACAACTTCTTTATCCATTTTTCACTTTCTGCGATGTTGAACTTGTACTGTAAACGAGGTTCTTGTAAACAGAGGCGTCCCAAACTTTGGGGTGGCTGTGTCTTTTTGATTTTAATTTCCCTAAGCTATAGGACCATAAGTGGCAGTGCCCTAGGCTCTGTTGCTTTGTTTTATAGATGTTTCAGGAAACACCATACACTTCTCCCGAGTGTCTGTTGGCAATTTACATCCCGCCCATCAGCATAACAAGGCTCCCAGTTCTCCATGGCCTGTCCTGCCTTTCTGGATTTTACACTTTTTTCAGATGGCCCTTTTGACCGGGGGGAAGTGAGACTTCATTGTAGTGCAGATTTCCTTTGCAAGCTTGCTTGGTTGGCCAAAAAGGGCGTATGCGTTTTTTCCTGAATATATTCAGGAAAAAACGCATACGCCCTTTTTGGCCAAGTGCATCATTGTGGACGTTCTGCCTCTTTTCCTATGCTTTCAATGCAATTCCAGTCTACCTCCTGAAATCGGTTTCCTGCAATTCTGCCCCGCTTTCAAGTCCTCTTGGCAGCCTTACTTCAGTCTATTTTTGGACGATAGCTGTCATTTATAACTCTGCAGGTTTGTGAATTACAGTGCCCCTGAGCTCCTTTCTTCAACTCGCTTTCTTGTGACCTGGCCGCAACACCGCAGGATGGCTTCAGGCCCTAATCTGGTTCCGGCACGGCACGCTGAGCCTTTGGTTATTTCCTCTTCCTGGTGGGAAATGAGAGTTAAATTTGCCCGTCCAGAAACCTCCAGCTAGTCTCTCATTGGTTCTCGCTATTCCTGTTCATCTTCCGCAGAAATTGCAAACTGGGCCAAACAGGAGGTTAAAGGCGCTGACTCTCCAAGTCGGGAGAGTGTTAGTAAAGCGTCTGGAATGTTGCACCCGAGTACCAGGGGAGGAAAACTGAGACATATTTGAACACGTTTCCCATTCACATGGTTGATCATACTTGGGTTCCACATGCATGTTTTAGCTGAAGGAAGAATACCTTAAACCTGGAGAGTTGAGACCCGTGGAATGGGTACCATGCAATATGACTTCAAAGGGTCTTCATTTGCTCACCGAACCTCTCCAATCCTATCACTGCTGCGTTTATGCCCCTGTACACATGCTTGATTCTCTTTTGGAGACATAGCAATCCATAGGTTTTAAGATACTTACAAGTCAGGTACATTCTTAGGCGTTTAATATGCGGTGTTGAGTCCATTTCGTTGAGCAAGGAGTAGCTCTTGTCTATTCCATATTTGACTTAAGGAACTTTATCTGTGCTCATTTCAATCTCTGGTTTTATGCAGCACCCCAACTCACCTTTACCCTTAAGCAAGCATAAGTTGGTTTTCTAAATTTGAGACCCTGTTCTGTTCTGTAATTCAGTTCCTGTGTAGCCAAGTTTACATTCCGTGTATTACTGATATCTTATGATGTTTCTTTTTCTGTGTGACTTATTTCAGTTAGAATCATCATACCTGAATCCACTCATTGTGATGCTAAGGGCCTGATGACATAGATTTCATTGCTGAGTGATATTGCTTTGTAAGTGAATACCACAACTTCTTTATCCATTTTTCACTTTCTGCGATGTTGAACTTGTACTGTAAACGAGGTTCTTGTAAACAGAGGCGTCCCAAACTTTGGGGTGGCTGTGTCTTTTTGATTTTAATTTCCCTAAACTATAGGACCATAAGTGGCAGTGCCCTAGGCTCTGTTGCTTTGTTTTTTAGATGTTTCAGGAAACACCATACACTTCTCCCGAGTGTCTGTTGGCAATTTACATCCCGCCCATCAGCATAACAAGGCTCCCAGTTCTCCATGGCCTGTCCTGCCTTTCTGGATTTTACACTTTTTTCAGATGGCCCTTTTGACCGGGGGGAAGTGAGACTTCATTGTAGTGCAGATTTCCTTTGCAAGCTTGCTTGGTTGGCCAAAAAGGGCGTATGCGTTTTTTCCTGAATATATTCAGGAAAAAACGCATACGCCCTTTTTGGCCAAGTGCATCATTGTGGACGTTCTGCCTCTTTTCCTATGCTTTCAATGCAATTTCAGTCTACCTCCTGAAATCTGTTTCCTGCAATTCTGCCCCGCTTTCAAGTCCTCTTGGCAGCCTTACTTCAGTCTATTTTTGGACGATAGCTGTCATTTATAACTCTGCAGGTTTGTGAATTACAGTGCCCCTGAGCTCCTTTCTTCAACTCGCTTTCTTGTGACCTGGCCGCAACACCGCAGGATGGCTTCAGGCCCTAATCTGGTTCTGGCACGGCACGCTGAGCCTTTGGTTATTTCCTCCTCCTGGTGGGAAATGAGAGTTAAATTTGCCCGTCCAGACACCTCCAGCTAGCCTCTCATTGGTTCTCGCTATTCCTGTTCATCTTCCGCAGAAATTGCAAACTGTGCCAAACAGGAGGTTAAAGGCGCTGACTCACCAAGTGGGGAGAGTGTTAGTAAAGCGTCTGGAATGTTGCACCCGAGTACCAGGGGAGGAAAACTGAGACATATTTGAACACGTCTCCCGATCACATGGTTGATCATACTCTGGGTTCCACATGCATGTTTTAGCTGAAGGAAGAATACCTTAAACCTGGGTAGTTGAAACCCGTGGAATGGGTACCATGCAATATGACTTCAAAGGGTCTTCATTTGCTCACCGAACCTCTCCAATCCTATCACTGCTGCGTTTATGCCCCTGTACACATGCTTGCTTCTCTTTCGGAGACATAGCAATCTATAGGTTTTAAGATACTTACTAGTCAGGTACATTCTTAGGCGTTTAATATGCGGTGTTGATTCCATTTCGTTGAGCAAGGAGTAGCTCTTGTCTATTCCATATTTGGCTTAAGGAACTTTATCTGTGCTCATTTCAAGCTCTGGTTTTATGCAGCACCCCAACTCACCTTTACCCTTAAGCAAGCATAAGTTGGTTTTCTAAATTTGAGACCCTGTTCTGTTCTGTAATTCAGTTCCTGTGTAGCCAAGTTTACATTCCGTGTATTACTGATATCTTATGATGTTTCTTTTTCTGTGTGACTTATTTCAGTTAGAATCATCATACCTGAATCCACTCATTGTGCTGCTAAGGGCCTTATGACACAGATTTCATTGCTGAGTGATATTGCTTTGTAAGTAAATACCACAACTTCTTTATCCATTTTTCACTTTCTGCGATGTTGAACTTGTACTGTAAACGAGGTTCTTGTAAACAGAGGCGTCCCAAACATTGGGGTGGCTGTGTCTTTTTGATTTTAATTTCCCTAAGCTATAGGACCATAAGTGGAAGTGCCCTAGGTTCTGTTGCTTTGTTTTTTAGATGTTTCAGGAAACACCATACACTTCTCCCGAGTGGTTGTTGGCAATTTACATCCCGCCCATCAGCATAAGAAGGCTCCCAGTTCTCCATGGCCTGTCGTTCCTTTCTGGATTTTACACTTTTTTCAGATCGCCCTTTTGACTGGGGGGAAGTGAGACTTCATTGTAGTGCAGATTTCCTTTGCAAGCTTGCTTGGTTGGCCAAAAAGGGCGTATGCGTTTTTTCCTGAATATATTCAGGAAAAAACGCATACGCCCTTTTTGGCCAAGTGCATCATTGTGGACGTTCTGCCTCTTTTCCTATGCTTTCAATGCAATTCCCGTCTACCTCCTGAAATCGGTTTCCTGCAATTCTGCCCCGCTTTCAAGTCCTCTTGGCAGCCTTACTTCAGTTTATTTTTGGACGATAGCTGTCATTTATAACTCTGCAGGTTTGTGAATTACAGTTCCCCTGAGCTCCTTTCTTCAACTCGCTTTCTTTTGAGCTGGCCGCAACACCGCAGGATGGCTTCAGGCCCTAATCTGGTTCCGGTACGGCACGCTGAGCCTTTGGTTATTTCCTCTTCCTGTTGGGAAATGAGAGTTAAATTTGCCCGTCCAGACACCTCCAGCTAGCCTCTCATTGGTTCTCACTATTCCTGTTCATCTTCCGCAGAAATTGCAAACTGGGCCAAACAGGAGGTTAAAGGGACTGACTCTCCAAGTAGGGAGAGTGTTAGTAAAGCGTCTGGAATGTTGCACCCGAGTACCAGGGGAGGAAAACTGAGACATATTTGAACACGTCTCCCGTTCACATGGTTGATCATACTCTGGGTTCCACATGCATGTTTTAGCTGAAGGAAGAATACCTTAAACCTGGAGAGTTGAGACCCGTGTAATGGGTACCATGCAATATGACTTCAAAGGGTCTTCATTTGCTCACCGAACCTCTCCAATCCTATCACTGCTGTGTTTATGTCCCTGTACACATGCTTGATTCTCTTTCAGAGACATAGCAATCCATAGGTTTTAAGATACTTACTAGTCAGGTACATTCTTAGGCGTTTAATATGCGGTGTTGAGTCCATTTCGTTGAGCAAGGAGTAGCTCTTGTCTATTCCATATTTGACTTAAGGAACTTTATCTGTGCTCATTTCAATCTCTGGTTTTATGCAGCACCCCAACTCACCTTTACCCTTAAGCAAGCATAAGTTGGTTTTCTAAATTTGAGACCCTGTTCTGTTCTGTAATTCAGTTCCTGTGTAGCCAAGTTTACATTCCGTGTATTACTGATATCTTATGATGTTTCTTTTTCTGTGTGACTTACTTCAGTTAGAATCATCATACCTGAATCCACTCATTGTGCTGCTAAGGGCCTGATGACACAGATTTCATTGCTGAGTGATATTGCTTTGTAAGTAAATACCACAACTTCTTTATCCATTTTTCACTTTCTGCGATGTTGAACTTGTACTGTAAACGAGGTTCTTGTAAACAGAGGCGTCCCAAACTTTGGGGTGGCTGTGTCTTTTTGATTTTAATTTCCCTAAGCTATAGGACCATAAGTGGAAGTGCCCTAGGTTCTGTTGCTTTGTTTTTTAGATGTTTCAGGAAACACCATACACTTCTCCCGAGTGGTTGTTGGCAATTTACATCCCGCCCATCAGCATAACAAGGCTCCCAGTTCTCCATGGCCTGTCCTGCCTTTCTGGATTTTACACTTTTTTCAGATGGCCCTTTTGACCGGGGGGAAGTGAGACTTCATTGTAGTGCAGATTTCCTTTGCAAGCTTGCTTGGTTGGCCAAAAAGGGCGTATGCGTTTTTTCCTGAATATATTCAGGAAAAAACGCATACGCCCTTTTTGGCCAAGTGCATCATTGTGGACGTTCTGCCTCTTTTCCTATGCTTTCAATGCAATTCCAGTCTACCTCCTGAAATCGGTTTCCTGCAATTCTGCCCCGCTTTCAAGTCCTCTTGGCAGCCTTACTTCAGTCTATTTTTGGACGATAGCTGTCATTTATAACTCTGCAGGTTTGTGAATTACAGTGCCCCTGAGCTCCTTTCTTCAACTCGCTTTCTTGTGACCTGGCCGCAACACCGCAGGATGGCTTCAGGCCCTAATCTGGTTCCGGCACGGCACGCTTAGCCTTTCGTTATTTCCTCTTCCTGGTGGGAAATGAGAGTTAAATTTGCCCGTCCAGACACCTCCAGCTAGTCTGTCATTGTTTCTCGCTATTCCTGTTCATCTTCCGCAGAAATTGCAAACTGGGCCAAACAGGAGGTTAAAGGCGCTGACTCTCCAAGTGGGGAGAGTGTTAGTAAAGCGTCTGGAATGTTGCACCCGAGTACCAGGGGAGGAAAACTGAGACATATTTGAACACGTCTCCCGTTCACATGGTTGATCATACTTGGGTTCCACATGCATGTTTCAGCTGAAGGAAGAATACCTTAAACCTGGAGAGTTAAGACCCGTGTAATGGGTACCATGCAATATGACTTCAAAGGGTCTTCATTTGCTCACCGAACCTCTCCAATCCTATCACTGCTGCGTTTATGCCCCTGTACACATGCTTGATTCTCTTTCGGAGACATAGCAATCCATAGGTTTTAAGATACTTACTAGTCAGGTACATTCTTAGGCGTTTAATATGCGGTGTTGAGTCCATTTCGTTGAGCAAGGAGTAGCTCTTGTCTATTCCATATTTGACTTAAGGAACTTTATCTGTGCTCATTTCAATCTCTGGTTTTATGCAGCACCCCAACTCACCTTTACCTTTAAGCAAGCATAAGTTGGTTTTCTAAATTTGAGACCCTGTTCTGTTCTGTAATTCAGTTCCTGTGTAGCCAAGTTTACATTCCGTGTATTACTGATATCTTATGATATTTCTTTTTCTGTGTGACTTACTTCAGTTAGAATCATCATACCTGAATCCACTCATTGTGCTGCTAAGGGCCTGATGACACAGATTTCATTGCTGAGTGATATTGCTTTGTAAGTAAATACCACAACTTCTTTATCCATTTTTCACTTTCTGCGATGTTGAACTTGTACTGTAAACGAGGTTCTTGTAAACAGAGCCGTTCCAAACTTTGGGGTGGCTGTGTCTTTTTGATTTTAATTTCCCTAAGCTATAGGACCATAAGTGGCAGTGCCCTAGGCTCTGTTGCTTTGTTTTTTAGATGTTTCAGGAAACACCATACACTTCTCCCCAGTGGTTGTTGGCAATTTACATCCCGCCCATCAGCATAACAAGGCTCCCAGTTCTCCATGGCCTGTCCTGCCTTTCTGGATTTTATACTTTTTTCAGATGGCCCTTTTGACCCGGGGGAAGTGAGACTTCATTGTAGTGCAGATTTCCTTTGCAAGCTTGCTTGGTTGGCCAAAAAGGGCGTATGCGTTTTTTCCTGAATATATTCAGGAAAAAACGCATACGCCCTTTTTGGCCAAGTGCATCATTGTGGACGTTCTGCCTCTTTTCCTATGCTTTCAATGCAATTCCAGTCTACCTCCTGAAATCGGTTTCCTGCAATTCTGCCCCGCTTTCAAGTCCTCTTGGCAGCCTTACTTCAGTCTATTTTTGGACGATAGCTGTCATTTATAACTCTGCAGGTTTGTGAATTACAGTGCCCCTGAGCTCCTTTCTTCAACTCGCTTTCTTGTGACCTGGCCGCAACACCGCAGGATGGCTTCAGGCCCTAATCTGGTTCCGGCCCGGCATGCTGAGCCTTTGGTTAATTCCTCTTCCTGTTGGGAAATGAGAGTTAAATTTGCCCGTCCAGACACCTCCAGCTAGCCTCTCATTGGTTCTCGCTATTCCTGTTCATCTTCCGCAGAAATTGCAAACTGGGCCAAACAGGAGGTTAAAGGGACTGACTCTCCAAGTGGGGAGAGTGTTAGTAAAGCATCTGGAATGTTGTACCCGAGTACCAGGGGAGGAAAACTGAGACATATTTGAACACGTCTCCCGTTCACATGGTTGATCATACTTGGGTTCCACATGCATGTTTTAGCTGAAGGAAGAATACCTTAAACCTGGAGAGTTGAGACCCGTGTAATGGGTACCATGCAATATGACTTCAAGGGTCTTCATTTGCTCACCAAACCTCTCCAATCCTATCACTGCTGCGTTTATGCCCCTGTACACATGCTTGATTCTCTTTTGGAGACATAGCAATCCATAGGTTTTACGATGCTTACTAGTCAGGTACATTCTTAGGCATTTAATATGCGGTGTTGAGTCCATTTCGTTGAGCAAGGAGTAGCTCTTGTCTATTCCATATTTGACTTAAGGAACTTTATCTGTGCTCATTTCAATCTCTGGTTTTATGCAGCACCCCAACTCACCTTTCCCCTTAAGCAAGCATAAGTTGTTTTTCTAAATTTGAGACCCTGTTCTTTTCTGTAATTCAGTTCCTGTGTAGCCAAGTTTACATTCCATGTATTACTGATACCTTATGATGTTTCTTTTTCTGTGTGACTTATTTCAGTTAGAATCATCATAACTGAATCCACTCATTGTGATGCTAAGGGCCTGATGACATAGATTTCATTGCTGAGTTATATTGCTTTGTAAGTAAATACCACAACTTCTTTATCCATTTTTCACTTTCTGAGATGTTGAACTTGTACTGTAAACGAGGTTCTTGTAAACAGAGGCGTCCCAAACTTGGGGTGGCTGTGTCTTTTTGATTTTAATTTCCCTAAGCTATAGGACCATAAGTGGCAGTGCCCTAGGCTCTGTTGCTTTGTTTTTTAGATGTTTCAGGAAACACCATACACTTCTCCCCAGTGTCTGTTGGCAATTTACATCCCGCCCATCAGCATAACAAGGCTCCCAGTTGTCCTTGGCCTGTCCTGCCTTTCTGGATTTTACACTTTTTTCAGATGGCCCTTTTGACCGTGGGGAAGTGAGACTTCATTGTAGTGCAGATTTCCTTTGCAAGCTTGCTTGGTTGGCCAAAAAGGGCATATGCGTTTTTTCCTGAATATATTCAGGAATAATTTGCCCGTCCAGACACCTCCAGCTAGCCTCTCATTGGTTCTCGCTATTCCTGTTCATCTTCCGCAGAAATTGCAAACTGGGCCAAACAGGAGGTTAAAGGCGCTGACTCTCCAAGTGGGGAGAGTGTTAGTAAAGCGTCTGGAATGTTGCACCCGAGTACCAGGGGAGGAAAACTGAGACATATTTGAACACGTCTCCCGTTCACATGGTTGATCATACTTGGGTTCCACATGCATGTTTTAGCTGATGGAAGAATACCTTAAACCTGGAGAGTTGAGACCCGTGTAATGGGTACCATGCAATATGACTTCAAAGGGTCTTCATTTGCTCACCGAACCTCTCCAATCCTATCACTGCTGCGTTTATGCCCCTGTACACATGCTTGATTCTCTTTTGGAGACATAGCAATCCATAGGTTTTAAGATACTTACTAGTCAGGTACATTCTTAGGCGTTTAATATGCGGTGTTGAGTCCATTTCGTTGAGCAAGGAGTAGCTCTTGTCTATTCCATATTTGACTTAAGGAACTTTATCTGTGCTCATTTCAATCTCTGGTTTTATGCACCACCCCAACTCACCTTTACCCTTAAGCAAGCATAAGTTGGTTTTCTAAATTTGAGACCCTGTTCTGTTCTTTAATTCAGTTCCTGTGTAGCCAAGTTTACATTCCGTGTATTACTGATATCTTATGATGTTTCTTTTTCTGTGTGACTTATTTCAGGGAGAATCATCATACCTGAATCCACTCATGGTGATGCTAAGGGCCTGATGACATAGATTTCATTGCTGAGTGATATTGCTTTGTAAGTAAATACCACAACTTCTTTATCCATTTTTCACTTTCTGCGATGTTGAACTTGTACTGTAAACGAGGTTCTTGTAAACAGAGGCGTCCCAAACTTTGGGGTGGCTGTGTCTTTTTGATTTTAATTTCCCTAAGCTATAGGACCATAAGTGGCAGTGCCCTAGGCTCTGTTGCTTTGTTTTTTAGATGTTTCAGGAAACACCATACACTTCTCCTGAGTGTCTGTTGGCAATTTACATCCCGCCCATCAGCATAACAAGGCTCCCAGTTCTCCATGGCCTGTCCTGCCTTTCTGGATTTTATACTTTTTTCAGATGGCCCTTTTGACCCGGGGGAAGTGAGACTTCATTGTAGTGCAGATTTCCTTTGCAAGCTTGCTTGGTTGGCCAAAAAGGGCGTATGCGTTTTTTCCTGAATATATTCAGGAAAAAACGCATACGCCCTTTTTGGCCAAGTGCATCATTGTGGACGTTCTGCCTCTTTTCCTATGCTTTCAATGCAATTCCAGTCTACCTCCTGAAATCGGTTTCCTGCAATTCTGCCCCGCTTTCAAGTCCTCTTGGCAGCCTTACTTCAGTCTATTTTTGGACGATAGCTGTCATTTATAACTCTGCAGGTTTGTGAATTACAGTGCCCCTGAGCTCCTTTCTTCAACTCGCTTTCTTGTGACCTGGCCGCAACACCGCAGGATGGCTTCAGGCCCTAATCTGGTTCCGGCCCGGCATGCTGAGCCTTTGGTTAATTCCTCTTCCTGTTGGGAAATGAGAGTTAAATTTGCCCGTCCAGACACCTCCAGCTAGCCTCTCATTGGTTCTCGCTATTCCTGTTCATCTTCCGCAGAAATTGCAAACTGGGCCAAACAGGAGGTTAAAGGGACTGACTCTCCAAGTGGGGAGAGTGTTAGTAAAGCATCTGGAATGTTGTACCCGAGTACCAGGGGAGGAAAACTGAGACATATTTGAACACGTCTCCCGTTCACATGGTTGATCATACTTGGGTTCCACATGCATGTTTTAGCTGAAGGAAGAATACCTTAAACCTGGAGAGTTGAGACCCGTGTAATGGGTACCATGCAATATGACTTCAAGGGTCTTCATTTGCTCACCAAACCTCTCCAATCCTATCACTGCTGCGTTTATGCCCCTGTACACATGCTTGATTCTCTTTTGGAGACATAGCAATCCATAGGTTTTACGATGCTTACTAGTCAGGTACATTCTTAGGCATTTAATATGCGGTGTTGAGTCCATTTCGTTGAGCAAGGAGTAGCTCTTGTCTATTCCATATTTGACTTAAGGAACTTTATCTGTGCTCATTTCAATCTCTGGTTTTATGCAGCACCCCAACTCACCTTTCCCCTTAAGCAAGCATAAGTTGTTTTTCTAAATTTGAGACCCTGTTCTTTTCTGTAATTCAGTTCCTGTGTAGCCAAGTTTACATTCCATGTATTACTGATACCTTATGATGTTTCTTTTTCTGTGTGACTTATTTCAGTTAGAATCATCATAACTGAATCCACTCATTGTGATGCTAAGGGCCTGATGACATAGATTTCATTGCTGAGTTATATTGCTTTGTAAGTAAATACCACAACTTCTTTATCCATTTTTCACTTTCTGAGATGTTGAACTTGTACTGTAAACGAGGTTCTTGTAAACAGAGGCGTCCCAAACTTGGGGTGGCTGTGTCTTTTTGATTTTAATTTCCCTAAGCTATAGGACCATAAGTGGCAGTGCCCTAGGCTCTGTTGCTTTGTTTTTTAGATGTTTCAGGAAACACCATACACTTCTCCCCAGTGTCTGTTGGCAATTTACATCCCGCCCATCAGCATAACAAGGCTCCCAGTTGTCCTTGGCCTGTCCTGCCTTTCTGGATTTTACACTTTTTTCAGATGGCCCTTTTGACCGTGGGGAAGTGAGACTTCATTGTAGTGCAGATTTCCTTTGCAAGCTTGCTTGGTTGGCCAAAAAGGGCATATGCGTTTTTTCCTGAATATATTCAGGAATAATTTGCCCGTCCAGACACCTCCAGCTAGCCTCTCATTGGTTCTCGCTATTCCTGTTCATCTTCCGCAGAAATTGCAAACTGGGCCAAACAGGAGGTTAAAGGCGCTGACTCTCCAAGTGGGGAGAGTGTTAGTAAAGCGTCTGGAATGTTGCACCCGAGTACCAGGGGAGGAAAACTGAGACATATTTGAACACGTCTCCCGTTCACATGGTTGATCATACTTGGGTTCCACATGCATGTTTTAGCTGATGGAAGAATACCTTAAACCTGGAGAGTTGAGACCCGTGTAATGGGTACCATGCAATATGACTTCAAAGGGTCTTCATTTGCTCACCGAACCTCTCCAATCCTATCACTGCTGCGTTTATGCCCCTGTACACATGCTTGATTCTCTTTTGGAGACATAGCAATCCATAGGTTTTAAGATACTTACTAGTCAGGTACATTCTTAGGCGTTTAATATGCGGTGTTGAGTCCATTTCGTTGAGCAAGGAGTAGCTCTTGTCTATTCCATATTTGACTTAAGGAACTTTATCTGTGCTCATTTCAATCTCTGGTTTTATGCACCACCCCAACTCACCTTTACCCTTAAGCAAGCATAAGTTGGTTTTCTAAATTTGAGACCCTGTTCTGTTCTTTAATTCAGTTCCTGTGTAGCCAAGTTTACATTCCGTGTATTACTGATATCTTATGATGTTTCTTTTTCTGTGTGACTTATTTCAGGGAGAATCATCATACCTGAATCCACTCATGGTGATGCTAAGGGCCTGATGACATAGATTTCATTGCTGAGTGATATTGCTTTGTAAGTAAATACCACAACTTCTTTATCCATTTTTCACTTTCTGCGATGTTGAACTTGTACTGTAAACGAGGTTCTTGTAAACAGAGGCGTCCCAAACTTTGGGGTGGCTGTGTCTTTTTGATTTTAATTTCCCTAAGCTATAGGACCATAAGTGGCAGTGCCCTAGGCTCTGTTGCTTTGTTTTTTAGATGTTTCAGGAAACACCATACACTTCTCCTGAGTGTCTGTTGGCAATTTACATCCCGCCCATCAGCATAACAAGGCTCCCAGTTCTCCATGGCCTGTCCTGCCTTTCTGGATTTTACACATTTTTCAGATTGCCCTTTTGACTGGGGGGAAGTGAGACTTCATTGTAGTGCAGATTTCCTTTGCAAGCTTGCTTGGTTGGCCAAAAAGGGCGTATGCGTTTTTTCCTGAATATATTCAGGAAAAAACGCATACGCCCTTTTTAGCCAAGTGCATCATTGTGGACGTTCTGCCTCTTTTCCTATGCTTTCAATGCAATTCCAGTCTACCTCCTGAAATCGGTTTCCTGCAATTCTGCCCCGCTTTCAAGTCCTCTTGGCAGCCTTACTTCAGTCTATTTTTGGACGATAGCTGTCATTTATAACTCTGCAGGTTTGTGAATTACAGTGCCCCTGAGCTCCTTTGTTCAACTCGCTTTCTTGTGACCTGGCCGCAACACCGCAGGATGGCTTCAGGCCCTAATCTGGTTCCGGCACGGCACGCTGAGCCTTTGGTTATTTCCTCTTCCTGGTGGGAAATGAGAGTTAAATTTGCCCGTCCAGACACCTCCAGCTAGTCTCTCATTGGTTCTCGCTATTCCTGTTCATCTTCCGCAGAAATTGCAAACTGGGCCAAACAGGAGGTTAAAGGCGCTGACTCTCCAAGTGGGGAGAGTGTTAGTAAAGCGTCTGGAATGTTGCACCCGAGTACCAGGGGAGGAAAACTGAGACATATTTGAACACGTCTCCCGTTCACATGGTTGATCATACTCTGGGTTCCACATGCATGTTTTAGCTGAAGGAAGAATACCTTAAACCTGGAGAGTTAAGACCCGTGTAATGGGTACCATGCAATATGACTTCAAAGGGTCTTCATTTGCTCACCGAACCTCTCCAATCCTATCACTGCTGCGTTTATGCCCCTGTACACATGCTTGATTCTCTTTCGGAAACATAGCAATCTATAGGTTTTAAGATACTTACTAGTCAGGTACATTCTTAGGCGTTTAATATGCGGTGTTGAGTCCATTTCGTTGAGCAAGGAGTAGCTCTTGTCTATTCCATATTTGGCCTAAGGAATTTTATCTGTGCTCATTTCAATCTCTGGTTTTATGCAGCACCCCAACTCACCTTTCCCCTTAAGCAAGCATAAGTTGGTTTTCTAAATTTGAGAACCTGTTCTGTTTTGGAATTCAGTTCCTGTGTAGCCAAGTTTACATTCCGTGTATTAGTGATATCTTATGATGTTTCTTTTTCTGTGTGACTCATTTCAGTTAGAATCATCGTACGTGAATCTACTCATTATGCTGACACGGGCCTGATGACATAGATTTCATTGCTGAGTGATACTGCATTGTACGTAAGTACCACAAATTCTTTATCCATTTTTCACTTTCTGCGATGTTGAACTTGTACTGTAAACGAGGTTCTTGTAAACAGAGCCGTTCCAAACTTTGGGGTGGCTGTGTCTTTTTGATTTTAATTTCCCTAAGCTATAGGACCATAAGTGGAAGTGCCCTAGGTTCTGTTGCTTTGTTTTTTAGATGTTTCAGGAAACACCATACACTTCTCCCGAGTGGTTGTTGGCAATTTACATCCCGCCCATCAGCATAACAAGGCTCCCAGTTCTCCATGGCCTGTCCTGCCTTTCTGGATTTTACACTTTTTTCAGATGGCCCTTTTGACCGGGGGGAAGTGAGACTTCATTGTAGTGCAGATTTCCTTTGCAAGCTTGCTTGGTTGGCCAAAACGGACGTATGCGTTTTTTCCTGAATATATTCAGGAAAAAACCCATACGCCCTTTTTGGCCAAGTGCATCATTGTGGACGTTCTGCCTCTTTTCCTATGCTTTCAATGCAATTCCAGTCTACCTCCTGAAATCGGTTTCCTGCAATTCTGCCCCGCTTTCAAGTCCTCTTGGCAGCCTTACTTCAGTCTATTTTTGGACGATAGCTGTCATTTATAACTCTGCAGGTTTGTGAATTACAGTGCCCCTGAGCTCCTTTCTTCAACTCGCTTTCTTTTGAGCTGGCCGCAACACCGCAGGATGGCTTCAGGCTCTAATCTGGTTCCGGTACGGCACGCTGAGCCTTTGGTTATTTCCTCTTCCTGGTGGGAAATGAGAGATAAATTTGCCCGTCCAGACACCTCCAGCTACCCTCTCATTGGTTCTCGCTATTCCTGTTCATCTTCCGCAGAAATTGCAAACTGGGCCAAACAGGAGGTTAAAGGCGCTGACTCTGCAAGTGGGGAGAGTGTTAGTAAAGCGTCTGGAATGTTGCACCCGAGTACCAGGGGAGGAAAACTGAGACATATTTGAACACATCTCCCGTTCACATGGTTGATCATACTTGGGTTCCACATGCATGTTTTAGCTGAAGGAAGAATACCTAAAACCTGGGTAGTTGAAACCCGTGTAATGGGGACCATGCAATATGACTTCAAAGGGTCTTCATTTGCTCACCGAACCTCTCCAATCCTATCACTGCTGCGTTTATGCCCCTGTACACATGCTTGATTCTCTTTCGGAGACATAGCAATCCATAGGTTTTAAGATACTTACAAGTCAGGTACATTCTTAGGCGTTTAATATGCGGTGTTGAGTCCATTTCGTTGAGCAAGGAGTAGCTCTTGTCTATTCCATATTTGGCTTAAGGAACTTTATCTGTGCTCATTTCAATCTCTGGTTTTATGCAGCACCCCAACTCACCTTTACCCTTAAGCAAGCATAAGTTGGTTTTCTAAATTTGAGTCCCTGTTCTGTTCTGTAATTCAGTTCCTGTGTAGCCAAGTTTACATTCCGTGTACTACTGATATCTTATAATGTTTCTTTTTCTGTGTGACTTATTTCAGGGAGAATCATCATACCTGAATCCACTCATTGTGATGCTAAGGGCCTGATGACATAGATTTCATTGCTGAGTGATATTGCTTTGTAAGTAAATACCACAACTTCTTTATCCATTTTTCACTTTCTGCGATGTTGAACTTGTACTGTAAACGAGGTTCTTGTAAACAGAGGCGTCCCAAACTTTGGGGTGGCTGTGTCTTTTTGATTTTAATTTCCCTAAGCTATAGGACCATAAGTGGCAGTGCCCTAGGCTCTGTTGCTTTGTTTTTTAGATGTTTCAGGAAACACCATACACTTCTCCCGAGTGTCTGTTGGCAATTTACATCCCGCCCATCAGCATAACAAGGCTCCCAGTTCTCCATGGCCTGTCCTGCCTTTCTGGATTTTACACATTTTTCAGATGGCCCTTTTGACCGGGGGGAAGTGAGACTTCATTGTAGTGCAGATTTCCTTTGCAAGCTTGCTTGGTTGGCCAAAAAGGGCGTATGCGTTTTTTCCTGAATATATTCAGGAAAAAACGCATACGCCCTTTATGGCCAAGTGCATCATTGTGGACGTTCTGCCTCTTTTCCTATGCTTTCAATGCAATTCCAGTCTACCTCCTGAAATCGGTTTCCTGCAATTCTGCCCCGCTTTCAAGTCCTCTTGGCAGCCTTACTTCAGTCTATTTTTGGACGATAGCTGTCATTTATAACTCTGCAGGTTTTTGAATTACAGTGCCCCTGAGCTCCTTTGTTCAACTCGCTTTCTTGTGACCTGGCCGCAACACCGCAGGATGGCTTCAGGCCCTAATCTGGTTCCGGCATGGCACGCTGAGCCTTTGGTTATTTCCTCTTCCTGGTGGGAAATGAGAGTTAAATTTGCCCGTCCAGACACCTCCAGCTAGCCTCTCATTGGTTCTCGCTATTCCTGTTCATCTTCCGCAGAAATTGCAAACTGGGCCAAACAGGAGGTTAAAGGCGCTGACTCTCCAAGTGGGGAGAGTGTTAGTAAAGCGTCTGGAATGTTGCACCCGAGTACCAGGGGAGGAAAACTGAGACATATTTGAACACGTCTCCCGTTCACATGGTTGATCATACTTGGGTTCCACATGCATGTTTTAGCTGAAGGAAGAATACCTTAAACCTGGTGAGTTAAGACCCGTGTAATGGGTACCATGCAATATGACTTCAAAGGGTCTTCATTTGCTCACCGAACCTCTCCAATCCTATCACTGCTGCGTTTATGCCCCTGTACACATGCTTGATTCTGTTTCGGAGACATAGCAATCTATAGGTTTTAAGATACTTACTAGTCAGGTACATTCTTAGGCGTTTAATATGCGGTGTTGAGTCCATTTCGTTGAGCAAGGAGTAGCTCTTGTCTATTCCATATTTGACTTAAGGAACTTTATCTGTGCTCATTTCAATCTCTGGTTTTATGCAGCACCCCAACTCACCTTTACCCTTAAGCAAGCATAAGTTGGTTTTCTAAATTTGAGACCCTGTTCTGTTCTGTAATTCAGTTCCTGTGTAGCCAAGTTTACATTCCGTGTATTACTGATATCTTATGATATTTCTTTTTCTGTGTGACTTACTTCAGTTAGAATCATCATACCTGAATCCACTCATTGTGCTGCTAAGGGCCTGATGACACAGATTTCATTGCTGAGTGATATTGCTTTGTAAGTAAATACCACAACTTCTTTATCCATTTTTCACTTTCTGCGATGTTGAACTTGTACTGTAAACGAGGTTCTTGTAAACAGAGCCGTTCCAAACTTTGGGGTGGCTGTGTCTTTTTGATTTTAATTTCTCTAAGCTATAGGACCATAAGTGGAAGTGCCCTAGGTTCTGTTGCTTTGTTTTTTAGATGTTTCAGGAAACACCATACACTTCTCCCGAGTGGTTGTTGGCAATTTACATCCCGCCCATCAGCATAACAAGGCTCCCAGTTCTCCATGGCCTGTCCTGCCTTTCTGGATTTTACACTTTTTTCAGATGGCCCTTTTGACCGGGGGGAAGTGAGACTTCATTGTAGTGCAGATTTCCTTTGCAAGCTTGCTTGGTTGGCCAAAAAGGGCGTATGCGTTTTTTCCTGAATATATTCAGGAAAAAACGCATACGCCCTTTTTGGCCAAGTGCATCATTGTGGACGTTCTGCCTCTTTTCCTATGCTTTCAATGCAATTCCAGTCTACCTCCTGAAATCGGTTTCCTGCAATTCTGCCCCGCTTTCAAGTCCTCTTGGCAGCCTTACTTCAGTGTAGTTTTGGACGATAGCTGTCATTTATAACTCTGCAGGTTTGTGAATTACAGTGCCCCTGAGCTCCTTTCTTCAACTCGCTTTCTTTTGAGCTGGCCGCAACACCGCAGGATGGCTTCAGGCTCTAATCTGGTTCCGGTACGGCACGCTGAGCCTTTGGTTATTTCCTATTCCTGGTGGGAAATGAGAGTTAAATTTGCCCGTCCAGACACCTCCAGCTAGCCTCTCATTGGTTCTCGCTATTCCTGTTCATCTTCCGCAGAAATTGCAAACTGGGCCAAACAGGAGGTTAAAGGCGCTGACTCTCCAAGTGGGGAGAGTGTTAGTAAAGCGTCTGGAATGTTGCACCCGAGTACCAGGGGAGGAAAACTGAGACATATTTGAACACGTCTCCCGTTCACATGGTTGATCATACTTGGGTTCCACATGCATGTTTTAGCTGAAGGAAGAATACCTAAAACCTGGGTAGTTGAAACCCGTGTAATGGGTACCATGCAATATGACTTCAAAGGGTCTTCATTTGCTCACCGAACCTCTCCAATCCTATCACTGCTGCGTTTATGCCCCTGTACACATGCTTGATTCTCTTTCGGAGACATAGCAATCCATAGGTTTTAAGATACTTACTAGTCAGGTACATTCTTAGGCGTTTAATATGCGGTGTTGAGTCCATTTCGTTGAGCAAGGAGTAGCTCTTGTCTATTCCATATTTGGCTTAAGGAACTTTATCTGTGCTCATTTCAATCTCTGGTTTTATGCAGCAACCCAACTCACCTTTCCCCTTAAGCAAGCATAAGTTGGTTTTCTAAATTTGAGAACCTGTTCTGTTTTGGAATTCAGTTCCTGTGTAGCCAAGTTTACATTCCGTGTATTAGTGATATCTTATGATGTTTCTTTTTCTGTGTGACTTATTTCAGTTAGAATCATCGTACCTGAATCTACTCATTATGCTGCTATGGGCCTGATGACATAGATTTCATTGCTGAGTGATACTGCATTGTACGTAAGTACCACAAATTCTTTATCCATTTTTCACTTTCTGCGATGTTGAACTTGTACTGTAAATGAGGTTCTTGTAAACAGAGCCGTTCCAAACTTTGGGGTGGCTGTGTCTTTTTGATTTTAATTTCCCTAAGCTATAGGACCATAAGTGGAAGTGCCCTAGGTTCTGTTGCTTTGTTTTTTAGATGTTTCAGGAAACACCATACACTTCTCCCGAGTGGTTGTTGGCAATTTACATCCCGCCCATCAGCATAACAAGGCTCCCAGTTCTCCATGGCCTGTCCTGCCTTTCTGGATTTTACACTTTTTTCAGATGGCCCTTTTGACCGGGGGGAAGTGAGACTTCATTGTAGTGCAGATTTCCTTTGCAAGCTTGCTTGGTTGGCCAAAAAGGGCGTATGCGTTTTTTCCTGAATATATTCAGGAAAAAACGCATACGCCCTTTTTGGCCAAGTGCATCATTGTGGACGTTCTGCCTCTTTTCCTATGCTTTCAATGCAATTCCAGTCTACCTCCTGAAATCGGTTTCCTGCAATTCTGCCCCGCTTTCAAGTCCTCTTGGCAGCCTTACTTCAGTCTATTTTTGGACGATAGCTGTCATTTATAACTCTGCAGGTTTGTGAATTACAGTGCCCCTGAGCTCCTTTCTTCAACTCGCTTTCTTTTGAGCTGGCCGCAACACCGCAGGATGGCTTCAGGCTCTAATCTGGTTCCGGTACGGCACGCTGAGCCTTTGGTTATTTCCTATTCCTGGTGGGAAATGAGAGTTAAATTTGCCCGTCCAGACACCTCCAGCTAGCCTCTCATTGGTTCTCGCTATTCCTGTTCATCTTCCGCAGAAATTGCAAACTGGGCCAAACAGGAGGTTAAAGGCGCTGACTCTCCAAGTGGGGAGAGTGTTAGTAAAGCGTCTGGAATGTTGCACCCGAGTACCAGGGGAGGAAAACTGAGACATATTTGAACACGTCTCCCGTTCACATGGTTGATCATACTTGGGTTCCACATGCATGTTTTAGCTGAAGGAAGAATACCTAAAACCTGGGTAGTTGAAACCCGTGTAATGGGTACCATGCAATATGACTTCAAAGGGTCTTCATTTGCTCACCGAACCTCTCCAATCCTATCACTGCTGCGTTTATGCCCCTGTACACATGCTTGATTCTCTTTCGGAGACATAGCAATCCATAGGTTTTAAGATACTTACTAGTCAGGTACATTCTTAGGCGTTTAATATGGGGTGTTGAGTCCATTTCGTTGAGCAAGGAGTAGCTCTTGTCTATTCCATATTTGACTTAAGGAACTTTATCTGTGCTCATTTCAATCTCTGGTTTTATGCAGCACCCCAACTCACCTTTACCCTTAAGCAAGCATAAGTTGGTTTTCTAAATTTGAGACCCTGTTCTGTTCTGTAATTCAGTTCCTGTGTAGCCAAGTTTACATTCCGTGTATTACTGATATCTTATGATATTTCTTTTTCTGTGTGACTTACTTCAGTTAGAATCATCATACCTGAATCCACTCATTGTGCTGCTAAGGGCCTGATGACACAGATTTCATTGCTGAGTGATATTGCTTTGTAAGTAAATACCACAACTTCTTTATCCATTTTTCACTTTCTGCGATGTTGAACTTGTACTGTAAACGAGGTTCTTGTAAACAGAGCCGTTCCAAACTTTGGGGTGGCTGTGTCTTTTTGATTTTAATTTCTCTAAGCTATAGGACCATAAGTGGAAGTGCCCTAGGTTCTGTTGCTTTGTTTTTTAGATGTTTCAGGAAACACCATACACTTCTCCCGAGTGGTTGTTGGCAATTTACATCCCGCCCATCAGCATAACAAGGCTCCCAGTTCTCCATGGCCTGTCCTGCCTTTCTGGATTTTACACTTTTTTCAGATGGCCCTTTTGACCGGGGGGAAGTGAGACTTCATTGTAGTGCAGATTTCCTTTGCAAGCTTGCTTGGTTGGCCAAAAAGGGCGTATGCGTTTTTTCCTGAATATATTCAGGAAAAAACGCATACGCCCTTTTTGGCCAAGTGCATCATTGTGGACGTTCTGCCTCTTTTCCTATGCTTTCAATGCAATTCCAGTCTACCTCCTGAAATCGGTTTCCTGCAATTCTGCCCCGCTTTCAAGTCCTCTTGGCAGCCTTACTTCAGTGTAGTTTTGGACGATAGCTGTCATTTATAACTCTGCAGGTTTGTGAATTACAGTGCCCCTGAGCTCCTTTCTTCAACTCGCTTTCTTTTGAGCTGGCCGCAACACCGCAGGATGGCTTCAGGCTCTAATCTGGTTCCGGTACGGCACGCTGAGCCTTTGGTTATTTCCTATTCCTGGTGGGAAATGAGAGTTAAATTTGCCCGTCCAGACACCTCCAGCTAGCCTCTCATTGGTTCTCGCTATTCCTGTTCATCTTCCGCAGAAATTGCAAACTGGGCCAAACAGGAGGTTAAAGGCGCTGACTCTCCAAGTGGGGAGAGTGTTAGTAAAGCGTCTGGAATGTTGCACCCGAGTACCAGGGGAGGAAAACTGAGACATATTTGAACACGTCTCCCGTTCACATGGTTGATCATACTTGGGTTCCACATGCATGTTTTAGCTGAAGGAAGAATACCTAAAACCTGGGTAGTTGAAACCCGTGTAATGGGTACCATGCAATATGACTTCAAAGGGTCTTCATTTGCTCACCGAACCTCTCCAATCCTATCACTGCTGCGTTTATGCCCCTGTACACATGCTTGATTCTCTTTCGGAGACATAGCAATCCATAGGTTTTAAGATACTTACTAGTCAGGTACATTCTTAGGCGTTTAATATGCGGTGTTGAGTCCATTTCGTTGAGCAAGGAGTAGCTCTTGTCTATTCCATATTTGGCTTAAGGAACTTTATCTGTGCTCATTTCAATCTCTGGTTTTATGCAGCAACCCAACTCACCTTTCCCCTTAAGCAAGCATAAGTTGGTTTTCTAAATTTGAGAACCTGTTCTGTTTTGGAATTCAGTTCCTGTGTAGCCAAGTTTACATTCCGTGTATTAGTGATATCTTATGATGTTTCTTTTTCTGTGTGACTTATTTCAGTTAGAATCATCGTACCTGAATCTACTCATTATGCTGCTATGGGCCTGATGACATAGATTTCATTGCTGAGTGATACTGCATTGTACGTAAGTACCACAAATTCTTTATCCATTTTTCACTTTCTGCGATGTTGAACTTGTACTGTAAATGAGGTTCTTGTAAACAGAGCCGTTCCAAACTTTGGGGTGGCTGTGTCTTTTTGATTTTAATTTCCCTAAGCTATAGGACCATAAGTGGAAGTGCCCTAGGTTCTGTTGCTTTGTTTTTTAGATGTTTCAGGAAACACCATACACTTCTCCCGAGTGGTTGTTGGCAATTTACATCCCGCCCATCAGCATAACAAGGCTCCCAGTTCTCCATGGCCTGTCCTGCCTTTCTGGATTTTACACTTTTTTCAGATGGCCCTTTTGACCGGGGGGAAGTGAGACTTCATTGTAGTGCAGATTTCCTTTGCAAGCTTGCTTGGTTGGCCAAAAAGGGCGTATGCGTTTTTTCCTGAATATATTCAGGAAAAAACGCATACGCCCTTTTTGGCCAAGTGCATCATTGTGGACGTTCTGCCTCTTTTCCTATGCTTTCAATGCAATTCCAGTCTACCTCCTGAAATCGGTTTCCTGCAATTCTGCCCCGCTTTCAAGTCCTCTTGGCAGCCTTACTTCAGTCTATTTTTGGACGATAGCTGTCATTTATAACTCTGCAGGTTTGTGAATTACAGTGCCCCTGAGCTCCTTTCTTCAACTCGCTTTCTTTTGAGCTGGCCGCAACACCGCAGGATGGCTTCAGGCTCTAATCTGGTTCCGGTACGGCACGCTGAGCCTTTGGTTATTTCCTATTCCTGGTGGGAAATGAGAGTTAAATTTGCCCGTCCAGACACCTCCAGCTAGCCTCTCATTGGTTCTCGCTATTCCTGTTCATCTTCCGCAGAAATTGCAAACTGGGCCAAACAGGAGGTTAAAGGCGCTGACTCTCCAAGTGGGGAGAGTGTTAGTAAAGCGTCTGGAATGTTGCACCCGAGTACCAGGGGAGGAAAACTGAGACATATTTGAACACGTCTCCCGTTCACATGGTTGATCATACTTGGGTTCCACATGCATGTTTTAGCTGAAGGAAGAATACCTAAAACCTGGGTAGTTGAAACCCGTGTAATGGGTACCATGCAATATGACTTCAAAGGGTCTTCATTTGCTCACCGAACCTCTCCAATCCTATCACTGCTGCGTTTATGCCCCTGTACACATGCTTGATTCTCTTTCGGAGACATAGCAATCCATAGGTTTTAAGATACTTACTAGTCAGGTACATTCTTAGGCGTTTAATATGCGGTGTTGAGTCCATTTCGTTGAGCAAGGAGTAGCTCTTGTCTATTCCATATTTGGCTTACGGAACTTTATCTGTGCTCATTTCAATCTCTGGTTTTATGCAGCAACCCAACTCACCTTTCCCCTTAAGCAAGCATAAGTTGGTTTTCTAAATTTGAGAACCTGTTCTGTTTTGGAATTCAGTTCCTGTGTAGCCAAGTTTACATTCCGTGTATTAGTGATATCTTATGATGTTTCTTTTTCTGTGTGACTTATTTCAGTTAGAATCATCGTACCTGAATCTACTCATTATGCTGCTATGGGCCTGATGACATAGATTTCATTGCTGAGTGATACTGCATTGTACGTAAGTACCACAAATTCTTTATCCATTTTTCACTTTCTGCGATGTTGAACTTGTACTGTAAATGAGGTTCTTGTAAACAGAGCCGTTCCAAACTTTGGGGTGGCTGTGTCTTTTTGATTTTAATTTCCCTAAGCTATAGGACCATAAGTGGAAGTGCCCTAGGTTCTGTTGCTTTGTTTTTTAGATGTTTCAGGAAACACCATACACTTCTCCCGAGTGGTTGTTGGCAATTTACATCCCGCCCATCAGCATAACAAGGCTCCCAGTTCTCCATGGCCTGTCCTGCCTTTCTGGATTTTACACTTTTTTCAGATGGCCCTTTTGACCGGGGGGAAGTGAGACTTCATTGTAGTGCAGATTTCCTTTGCAAGCTTGCTTGGTTGGCCAAAAAGGGCGTATGCGTTTTTTCCTGAATATATTCAGGAAAAAACGCATACGCCCTTTTTGGCCAAGTGCATCATTGTGGACGTTCTGCCTCTTTTCCTATGCTTTCAATGCAATTCCAGTCTACCTCCTGAAATCGGTTTCCTGCAATTCTGTCCCGCTTTCAAGTCCTCTTGGCAGCCTTACTTCAGTCTATTTTTGGACGATAGCTGTCATTTATAACTCTGCAGGTTTGTGAATTACAGTGCCCCTGAGCTCCTTTCTTCAACTTGCTTTCTTTTGAGCTGGCCGCAACACCGCAGGATGGCTTCAGGCCCTAATCTGGTTCCGGTACGGCACGCTGAGCCTTTGGTTATTTCCTCTTCCTGGTGGGAAATGAGAGTTAAATTTGCCCGTCCAGACACCTCCAGCTAGCCTCTCATTGGTTCTCGCTATTCCTGTTCATCTTCCGCAGAAATTGCAAACTGGGCCAAACAGGAGGTTAAAGGCGCTGACTCTCCAAGTGGGGAGAGTGTTAGTAAAGCGTCTGGAATGTTGCACCCGAGTACCAGGGGAGGAAAACTGAGACATATTTGAACACGTCTCCCATTCACATGGTTGATCATACTTGGGTTCCACATGCATGTTTTAGCTGATGCAAGAATACCTTAAACCTGGAGAGTTGAGACCCGTGTAATGGGTACCATGCAATATGACTTCAAAGGGTCTTCATTTGCTCACCGAACCTCTCCAATCCTATCACTGCTGCGTTTATGCCCCTGTACACATGCTTGATTCTCTTTTGGAGACATAGCAATCCATAGGTTTTACGATACTTACTAGTCAGGTACATTCTTAGGCGTTTAATATGCGGTGTTGAGTCCATTTCGTTGAGCAAGGAGTAGCTCTTGTCTATTCCATATTTGACTTAAGGAACTTTATCTGTGCTCATTTCAATCTCTGGTTTTATGCACCACCCCAACTCACCTTTACCCTTAAGCAAGCATAAGTTGGTTTTCTAAATTTGAGACCCTGTTCTGTTCTGTAATTCAGTTCCTGTGTAGCCAAGTTTACATTCCGTGTATTACTGATATCTTATGATGTTTCTTTTTCTGTGTGACTTATTTCAGGGAGAATCATCATACCTGAATCCACTCATTGTGATGCTAAGGGCCTGATGACATAGATTTCATTGCTGAGTGATATTGCTTTGTAAGTAAATACCACAACTTCTTTATCCATTTTTCACTTTCTGCGATGTTGAACTTGTACTGTAAATGAGGTTCTTGTAAACAGAGGCGTCCCAAACTTTGGGGTGGCTGTGTCTTTTTGATTTTAATTTCCCTAAGCTATAGGACCATAAGTGGCAGTGCCCTAGGCTCTGTTGCTTTGTTTTTTAGATGTTTCAGGAAACACCATACACTTCTCCGGAGTGTCTGTTGGCAATTTACATCCCGCCCATCAGCATAACAAGGCTCCCAGTTCTCCATGGCCTGTCCTGCCTTTCTGGATTTTACACATTTTTCAGATGGCCCTTTTGACCGGGGGGAAGTGAGACTTCATTGTAGTGCAGATTTCCTTTGCAAGCTTGCTTGGTTGGCCAAAAAGGGCATATGCGTTTTTTCCTGAATATATTCAGGAAAAAACGCATACGCCCTTTATGGCCAAGTGCATCATTGTGGACGTTCTGCCTCTTTTCCTATGCTTTCAATGCAATTCCAGTCTACCTCCTGAAATCGGTTTCCTGCAATTCTGCCCCGCTTTCAAGTCCTCTTGGCAGCCTTACTTCAGTCTATTTTTGGACGATAGCTGTCATTTATAACTCTTCAGGTTTTTGAATTACAGTGCCCCTGAGCTCCTTTGTTCAACTCGCTTTCTTGTGACCTGGCCGCAACACCGCAGGATGGCTTCAGGCCCTAATCTGGTTCCGGCATGGCACGCTGAGCCTTTGGTTATTTCCTCTTCCTGGTGGGAAATGAGAGTTAAATTTGCCCGTCCAGACACCTCCAGCTAGTCTCTCATTGGTTCTCGCTATTCCTGTTCATCTTCCGCAGAAATTGCAAACTGGGCCAAACAGGAGGTTAAAGGCGCTGACTCTCCAAGTGGGGAGAGTGTTAGTAAAGCGTCTGGAATGTTGCACCCGAGTACCAGGGGAGGAAAACTGAGACATATTTGAACACGTCTCCCGTTCACATGGTTGATCATACTTGGGTTCCACATGCATGTTTTAGCTGAAGGAAGAATACCTTAAACCTGGAGAGTTAAGACCCGTGTAATGGGTACCATGCAATATGACTTCAAAGGGTCTTCATTTGCTCACCGAACCTCTCCAATCCTATCACTGCTGCGTTTATGCCCCTGTACACATGCTTGATTCTCTTTCGGAGACATAGCAATCTATAGGTTTTAAGATACTTACTAGTCAGGTACATTCTTAGGCGTTTAATATGCGGTGTTGAGTCCATTTCGTTGAGCAAGGAGTAGCTCTTGTCTATTCCATATTTGGCCTAAGGAATTTTATCTGTGCTCATTTCAATCTCTGGTTTTATGCAGCACCCCAACTCACCTTTCCCCTTAAGCAAGCATAAGTTGGTTTTCTAAATTTGAGAACCTGTTCTGTTTTGGAATTCAGTTCCTGTGTAGCCAAGTTTACATTCCGTGTATTAGTGATATCTTATGATGTTTCTTTTTCTGTGTGACTCATTTCAGTTAGAATCATCGTACCTGAATCTACTCATTATGCTGCTACGGGCCTGATGACATAGATTTCATTGCTGAGTGATACTGCATTGTACGTAAGTACCACAAATTCTTTATCCATTTTTCACTTTCTGCGATGTTGAACTTGTACTGTAAACGAGGTTCTTGTAAACAGAGCCGTTCCAAACTTTGGGGTGGCTGTGTCTGTTTGATTTTAATTTCCCTAAGCTATAGGACCATAAGTGGAAGTGCCCTAGGTTCTGTTGCTTTGTTTTTTAGATGTTTCAGGAAACACCATACACTTCTCCCGAGTGGTTGTTGGCAATTTACATCCCGCCCATCAGCATAACAAGGCTCCCAGTTCTCCATGGCCTGTCCTGCCTTTCTGGATTTTACACTTTTTTCAGATGGCCCTTTTGACCGGGGGGAAGTGAGACTTCATTGTAGTGCAGATTTCCTTTGCAAGCTTGCTTGGTTGGCCAAAAAGGACGTATGCGTTTTTTCCTGAATATATTCAGGAAAAAACGCATACGCCCTTTTTGGCCAAGTGCATCATTGTGGACGTTCTGCCTCTTTTCCTATGCTTTCAATGCAATTCCAGTCTACCTCCTGAAATCGGTTTCCTGCAATTCTGCCCCGCTTTCAAGTCCTCTTGGCAGCCTTACTTCAGTCTATTTTTGGACGATAGCTGTCATTTATAACTCTGCAGGTTTGTGCATTACAGTGTCCCTCAGCTCCTTTCTTCAACTTGCTTTCTTGTGACCTGGCCGCAACACCGCAGGATGGCTTCAGGCCCTAATCTGGTTCCGGCACGGCACGCTGAGCCTTTGGTTATTTCCTTTTCCTGGTGGGAAATGAGAGTTAAATTTGCCCGTCCAGACACCTCCAGCTAGTCTCTCATTGGTTCTCGCTATTCCTGTTCATCTTCCGCAGAAATTGCAAACTGGGCCAAACAGGAGGTTAAAGGCGCTGACTCTCCAAGTGGGAAGAGTGTTAGTAAAGCGTCTGGAATGTTGCACCCGAGTACCAGGGGAGGAAAACTGAGACATATTTGAACACGTCTCCCGTTCACATGGTTGATCATACTTGGGTTCCACATGCATGTTTTAGCTGAAGGAAGAATACCTTAAACCTGGAGAGTTAAGACCCGTGTAATGGGTACCATGCAATATGACTTCAAAGGGTCTTCATTTGCTCACCGAACCTCTCCAATCCTATCACTGCTGCGTTTATGCCCCTGTACACATGCTTGATTCTCTATCGGAGACATAGCAATCCATAAGTTTTTAAGATACTTACTAGTCAGGTACATTCTTAGGTGTTTAATATGCGGTGTTGAGTCCATTTCGTTGAGCAAGGAGTAGCTCTTGTCTATTCCATATTTGACTTAAGGAACTTTATCTGTGCTCATTTCAATCTCTGGTTTTATGCAGCACCCCAACTCACCTTTACCCTTAAGCAAGCATAAGTTGGTTTTCTAAATTTGAGACCCTGTTCTGTTCTGTAATTCAGTTCCTGTGTAGCCAAGTTTACATTCCGTGTATTACTGATATCTTATGATGTTTCTTTTTCTGTGTGACTTACTTCAGTTAGAATCATCATACCTGAATCCACTCATTGTGCTGCTAAGGGCCTGATGACACAGATTTCATTGCTGAGTGATATTGCTTTGTAAGTAAATACCACAACTTCTTTATCCATTTTTCACTTTCTGCGATGTTGAACTTGTACTGTAAACGAGGTTCTTGTAAACAGAGCCGTTCCAAACTTTGGGGTGGCTGTGTCTTTTTGATTTTAATTTCCCTAAGCTATAGGACCATAAGTGGAAGTGCCCTAGGTTCTGTTGCTTTGTTTTTTAGATGTTTCAGGAAACACCATACACTTCTCCCGAGTGGTTGTTGGCAATTTACATCCCGCCCATCAGCATAACAAGGCTCCCAGTTCTCCATGGCCTGTCCTGCCTTTCTGGATTTTACACTTTTTTCAGATGGCCCTTTTGACCGGGGGGAAGTGAGACTTCATTGTAGTGCAGATTTCCTTTGCAAGCTTGCTTGGTTGGCCAAAAAGGGCGTATGCGTTTTTTCCTGAATATATTCAGGAAAAAACGCATACGCCCTTTTTGGCCAAGTGCATCATTGTGGACGTTCTGCCTCTTTTCCTATGCTTTCAATGCAATTCCAGTCTACCTCCTGAAATCGGTTTCCTGCAATTCTGCCCCGCTTTCAAGTCCTCTTGGCAGCCTTACTTCAGTCTATTTTTGGACGATAGCTGTCATTTATAACTCTGCAGGTTTGTGAATTACAGTGCCCCTGAGCTCCTTTCTTCAACTCGCTTTCTTTTGAGCTGGCCGCAACACCGCAGGATGGCTTCAGGCTCTAATCTGGTTCCGGTACGGCACGCAGAGCCTTTGGTTAATTCCTCTTCCTGGTGGGAAATGAGAGTTAAATTTGCCCGTCCAGACACCTCCAGCTAGCCTCTCATTGGTTCTCGCTATTCCTGTTCATCTTCCGCAGAAATTGCAAACTGGGCCAAACAGGAGGTTAAAGGCGCTGACTCTCCAAGTGGGGAGAGTGTTAGTAAAGCGTCTGGAATGTTGCACCCGAGTACCAGGGGAGGAAAACTGAGACATATTTGAACACGTCTCCCGTTCACATGGTTGATCATACTTGGGTTCCACATGCATGTTTTAGCTGAAGGAAGAATACCTAAAACCTGGGTAGTTGAAACCCGTGTAATGGGTACCATGCAATATGACTTCAAAGGGTCTTCATTTGCTCACCGAACCTCTCCAATCCTATCACTGCTGCGTTTATGCCCCTGTACACATGCTTGATTCTCTTTCGGAGACATAGCAATCCATAGGTTTTAAGATACTTACTAGTCAGGTACATTCTTAGGCGTTTAATATGCGGTGTTGAGTCCATTTCGTTGAGCAAGGAGTAGCTCTTGTCTATTCCATATTTGGCTTAAGGAACTTTATCTGTGCTCATTTCAATCTCTGGTTTTATGCAGCAACCCAACTCACCTTTCCCCTTAAGCAAGCATAAGTTGGTTTTCTAAATTTGAGAACCTGTTCTGTTTTGGAATTCAGTTCCTGTGTAGCCAAGTTTACATTCCGTGTATTAGTGATATCTTATGATGTTTCTTTTTCTGTGTGACTTATTTCAGTTAGAATCATCGTACCTGAATCTACTCATTATGCTGCTACGGGCCTGATGACATAGATTTCATTGCTGAGTGATACTGCATTGTACGTAAGTACCACAAATTCTTTATCCATTTTTCACTTTCTGCGATGTTGAACTTGTACTGTAAATGAGGTTCTTGTAAACAGAGCCGTTCCAAACTTTGGGGTGGCTGTGTCTTTTTGATTTTAATTTCCCTAAGCTATAGGACCATAAGTGGAAGTGCCCTAGGCTCTGTTGCTTTGTTTTTTAGATGTTTCAGGAAACACCATACACTTCTCCCAAGTGTCTGTTGGCAATTTACATCCCGCCCATCAGCATAACAAGGCTCCCAGTTCTCCATGGCCTGTCCTGCCTTTCTGGATTTTACACTTTTTTCAGATGGCCCTTTTGACCGGGGGGAAGTGAGTCTTCATTGTAGTGCAGATTTCCTTTGCAAGCTTGCTTGGTTGGCCAAAAAGGGCGTATGCGTTTTTTCCTGAATATATTCAGGAAAAAACGCATACGCCCTTTTTGGCCAAGTGCATCATTGTGGACGTTCTGCCTCTTTTCCTATGCTTTCAATGCAATTCCAGTCTACCTCCTGAAATCGGTTTCCTGCAATTCTGCCCCGCTTTCAAGTCCTCTTGGCAGCCTTACTTCAGTCTATTTTTGGACGATAGCTGTCATTTATAACTCTGCAGGTTTGTGAATTACAGTGCCCCTGAGCTCCTTTCTTCAACTCGCTTTCTTTTGAGCTGGCCGCAACACCGCAGGATGGCTTCAGGCTCTAATCTGGTTCCGGTACGGCACGCTGAGCCTTTGGTTAATTCCTCTTCCTGGTGTGAAGTGAGAGTTAAATTTGCCCGTCCAGACACCTCCAGCTAGCCTCTCATTGGTTCTCGCTATTCCTGTTCATCTTCCGCAGAAATTGCAAACTGGGCCAAACAGGAGGTTAAAGGGACTGACTCTCCAAGTGGGGAGAGTGTTAGTAAAGCGTCTGGAATGTTGCACCCGAGTACCAGGGGAGGAAAACTGAGACATATTTGAACACGTCTCCCGTTCACATGGTTGATCATACTTGGGTTCCACATGCATGTTTTAGCTGAAGGAAGAATACCTAAAACCTGGGTAGTTGAAACCCGTGGAATGGGTACCATGCAATATGACTTCAAAGGGTCTTCATTTGCTCACCGAACCTCTCCAATCCTATCACTGCTGCGTTTATGCCCCTGTACACATGCTTGATTCTCTTTCGGAGACATAGCAATCCATAGGTTTTAAGATACTTACTAGTCAGGTACATTCTTAGGCGTTTAATATGCGGTGTTGAGTCCATTTCGTTGAGCAAGGAGTAGCTCTTGTCTATTCCATATTTGGCTTAAGGAACTTTATCTGTGCTCATTTCAATCTCTGGTTTTATGCAGCAACCCAACTCACCTTTACCCTTAAGCAAGCATAAGTTGGTTTTCTAAATTTGAGACCCTGTTCTGTTTTGGAATTCAGTTCCTGTGTAGCCAAGTTTACATTCCGTGTATTACTGATATCTTATGATGTTTCTTTTTCTGTGTGACTTATTTCAGTTAGAATCATCGTACCTGAATCTACTCATTATGCTGCTACGGGCCTGATGACATAGATTTCATTGCTGAGTGATACTGCATTGTACCTAAGTACCACAAGTTCTTTATCCATTTTTCACTTTCTGCGATGTTGAACTTGTACTGTAAACGAGGTTCTTGTAAACAGAGCCGTTCCAAACTTTGGGGTGGCTGTGTCTTTTTGATTTTAATTTCCCTAAGCTATAGGACCATAAGTGGAAGTGCCCTAGGCTCTGTTGCTTTGTTTTTTAGATGTTTCAGGAAACACCATACACTTCTCCCGAGTGGTTGTTGGCAATTTACATCCCGCCCATCAGCATAACAAGGCTCCCAGTTCTCCATGGCCTGTCCTGCCTTTCTGGATTTTACACTTTTTTCAGATGGCCCTTTTGACCGGGGGGAAGTGAGACTTCATTGTAGTGCAGATTTCCTTTGCAAGCTTGCTTGGTTGGCCAAAAAGGGCGTATGCGTTTTTTCCTGAATATATTCAGGAAAAAACGCATACGCCCTTTTTGGCCAAGTGCATCATTGTGGACATTCTGCCTCTTTTCCTATGCTTTCAATGCAATTCCAGTCTACCTCCTGAAATCGGTTTCCTGCAATGCTGCCCCGCTTTCAAGTCCTCTTGGCAGCCTTACTTCAGTCTATTTTTGGACGATAGCTGTCATTTATAACTCTGCAGGTTTGTGAATTACAGTGCCCCTGAGCTCCTTTCTTCAACTCGCTTTCTTGTGACCTGGCCGCAACACCGCAGGATGGCTTCAGGCCCTAATCTGGTTCGGGCATGGCACGCTGAGCCTTTGGTTATTTCCTCTTCCTGGTGGGAAATGAGAGTTAAATTTGCCCGTCCAGACACCTCCAGCTAGCCTCTCATTGGTTCTCGCTATTCCTGTTCATCTTCCGCAGAAATTGCAAACTGGGCCAAACAGGAGGTTAAAGGCGCTGACTCTCCAAGTGGGGAGAGTGTTAGTAAAGCGTCTGGAATGTTGCACCCGAGTACCAGGGGAGGAAAACTGAGACATATTTGAACACGTCTCCCGTTCACATGGTTGATCATACTTGGGTTCCACATGCATGTTTCAGCTGAAGGAAGAATACCTTAAACCTGGAGAGTTAAGACCCGTGTAATGGGTACCATGCAATATGACTTCAAAGGGTCTTCATTTGCTCACCGAACCTCTCCAATCCTATCACTGCTGCATTTATGCCCCTGTACACATGCTTGATTCTCTTTCGGAGACATAGCAATCCATAGGTTTTTAAGATACTTACTAATCAGGTACATTCTTAGGCGTTTAATATGCGGTGTTGAGTCCATTTCGTTGAGCAAGGAGTAGCTCTTGTCTATTCCATATTTGACTTAAGGAACTTTATCTGTGCTCATTTCAATCTCTGGTTTTATGCAGCACCCCAGCTCACCTTTACCCTTAAGCAAGCATAAGTTGGTTTTCTAAATTTGAGACCCTGTTCTGTTCTGTAATTCAGTTCCTGTGTAGCCAAGTTTACATTCCGTGTATTACTGATATCTTATGATGTTTCTTTTTCTGTGTGACTTACTTCAGTTAGAATCATCATACCTGAATCCACTCATTGTGCTGCTAAGGGCCTGATGACACAGATTTCATTGCTGAGTGATATTGCTTTGTAAGTAAATACCACAACTTCTTTATCCATTTTTCACTTTCTGCGATGTTGAACTTGTACTGTAAACGAGGTTCTTGTAAACAGAGCCGTTCCAAACTTTGGGGTGGCTGTGTCTTTTTGATTTTAATTTCCCTAAGCTATAGGACCATAAGTGGAAGTGCCCTAGGTTCTGTTGCTTTGTTTTTTAGATGTTTCAGGAAACACCATACACTTCTCCCGAGTGGTTGTTGGCAATTTACATCCCGCCCATCAGCATAACAAGGCTCCCAGTTCTCCATGGCCTGTCCTGCCTTTCTGGATTTTACACTTTTTTCAGATGGCCCTTTTGACCGGGGGGAAGTGAGACTTCATTGTAGTGCAGATTTCCTTTGCAAGCTTGCTTGGTTGGCCAAAAAGGGCGTATGCGTTTTTTCCTGAATATATTCAGGAAAAAACGCATACGCCCTTTTTGGCCAAGTGCATCATTGTGGACGTTCTGCCTCTTTTCCTATGCTTTCAATGCAATTCCAGTCTACCTCCTGAAATCGGTTTCCTGCAATTCTGCCCCGCTTTCAAGTCCTCTTGGCAGCCTTACTTCAGTCTATTTTTGGACGATAGCTGTCATTTATAACTCTGCAGGTTTGTGAATTACAGTGCCCCTAAGCTCCTTTGTTCAACTCGCTTTCTTTTGAGCTGGCCGCGACACCGCAGGATGGCTTCAGGCCCTAATCTGGTTCCGGTACGGCATGCTGAGCCTTTGGTTATTTCCTCTTCCTGGTGGGAAATGAGAGTTAAATTTGCCCGTCCAGACACCTCCAGCTAGCCTCTCATTGGTTCTCGCTATTCCTGTTCATCTTCCGCAGAAATTGCAAACTGGGCCAAACAGGAGGTTAAAGGCGCTGACTCTCCAAGTGGGGAGAGTGTTAGTAAAGCGTCTGGAATGTTGCACCCGAGTACCAGGGGAGGAAAACTGAGACATATTTCAACACGTCTCCCGTTCACATGGTTGATCAAACTTGGGTTCCACATGCATGTTTTAGCTGAAGGAAGAATACCTAAAACCTGTGTAGTTGAAACCCGTGGAATGGGTACCATGCAATATGACTTCAAAGGGTCTTCATTTGCTCACCGAACCTCTCCAATCCTATCACTGCTGTGTTTATGCCCCTGTACACATGCTTGATTCTCTTTCGGAGACATAGCAATCCATAGGTTTTAAGATACTTACTAGTCAGGTACATTCTTAGGCGTTTAATATGCGGTGTTGAGTCCATTTCGTTGAGCAAGGAGTAGCTCTTGTCTATTCCATATTTGACTTAAGGAACTTTATCTGTGCTCATTTCAATCTCTGGTTTTATGCAGCACCCCAACTCACCTTTACCCTTAAGCAAGCATAAGTTGGTTTTCTAAATTTGAGACCCTGTTCTGTTCTGTAATTCAGTTCCTGTGTAGCCAAGTTTACATTCCGTGTATTAGTGATATCTTATGATGTTTCTTTTTCTGTGTGACTTATTTCAGTTAGAATCATCATACCTGAATGCACTCATTGCGATGTTAAGGGCCTGATGACATAGATTTCATTGCTGAGTGATATTGCTTTGTAAGTGAATGCCACAACTTCTTTATCCATTTTTCACTTTCTGCGATGTTGAAGTTGTACTGTAAACGAGGTTCTTGTAAACAGAGCCGTTCCAAACTTTGGGGTGGCTGTGTCTTTTTGATTTTAATTTCCCTAAGCTATAGGACCATAAGTGGAAGTGCCCTAGGCTCTGTTGCTTTGTTTTTTAGATGTTTCAGGAAACACCATACACTTCTCCCAATTGTCTGTTGGCAATTTACATCCCGCCCATCAGCATAACAAGGCTCCCAGTCTCAATGGCCTGTTGCCTTTCTGGATTTTACACTTTTTTCAGATGGCCCTTTTGACCGGGGGGAAGTGAGACTTCATTGTAGTGCAGATTTCCTTTGCAAGCTTCCTTGGTTGGCCAAAAAGGGCGTATGCGTTTTTTCCTGAATATATTCAGGAAAAAACGCATACGCACTTTTTGGCCAAGTGCATCATTGTGGACATTCTGCCTCTTTTCCTATGCTTTCAATGCAATTCCAGTCTACCTCCTGAAATCGGTTTCCTGCAATTCTGCCCCGCTTTCAAGTCCTCTTGGCAGCCTTACTTCAGTCTATTTTTGGACGATAGCTGTCATTTATAACTCTGCAGGTTTGTGAATTACAGTGCCCCTGAGCTCCTTTCTTCAACTCGCTTTCTTGTGAGCTGGCCGCAACACCGCAGGATGGCTTCAGGCCCTAATCTGGTTCCGGCCCGGCATGCTGAGCCTTTGGTTAATTCCTCTTCCTGGTGGGAAATGAGAGTTAAATTTGCCCGTCCAGACACCTCCAGCTAGCCTCTCATTGGTTCTCGCTATTCCTGTTCATCTTCCGCAGAAATTGCAAACTGGGCCAAACAGGAGGTTAAAGGGACTGACTCTCCAAGTCGGGAGAGTTTTAGTAAAGCGTCTGGAATGTTGCACCCGAGTACCAGGGGAGGAAAACTGAGACATATTTGAACACGTCTCCCGTTCACATGGTTGATCATACTCTGGGTTCCACATGCATGTTTTAGCTGAAGGAAGAATACCTTAAACCTGGAGAGTTGAGACCGGTGTAATGGGTACCATGCAATATGACTTCAAAGGGTCTTCATTTGCTCACCGAACCTCTCCAATCCTATCACTGCTGCGTTTAAGCCCCTGTACACATGCTTGATTCTCTTTCGGAGACATAGCAATCCATAGGTTTTAAGATACTTACTAGTCAGGTACATTCTTAGGCGTTTAATATGCGGTGTTGAGTCCATTTCATTGAGCAAGGAGTAGCTCTTGTCTATTCCATATTTGACTTAAGGAACTTTATCTGTGCTCATTTCAATCTCTGGTTTTATGCAGCACCCCAACTCACCTTTACCCTTAAGCAAGCATAAGTTGGTTTTCTAAATTTGAGTCCCTGTTCTGTTCTGTAATTCAGTTCCTGTGTAGCCAAGTTTACATTCCGTGTATTACTGATATCTTATGATGTTTCTTTTTCTGTGTGACTTACTTCAGTTAGAATCATCATACCTGAATCCACTCATTGTGCTGCTACGGGCCTGATGACACAGATTTCATTGCTGAGTGATATTGCTTTGTAAGTAAATACCACAACTTCTTTATCCATTTTTCACTTTCTGCGATGTTGAACTTGTACTGTAAACGAGGTTCTTGTAAACAGAGGCGTCCCAAACTTTGGGCTGGCTGTGTCTTTTTGATTTTAATTTCCCTAAGCTATAGGACCATAAGTGGCAGTGCCCTAGGCTCTGTTGCTTTGTTTTTTAGATGTTTCAGGAAACACCATACACTTCTCCCGAGTGTCTGTTGGCAATTTACATCCCGCCCATCAGCATAACAAGGCTCCCAGTTCTCCATGGCCTGTCCTGCCTTTCTGGATTTTACACTTTTTTCAGATGGCCCTTTTGACCAGGGGGAAGTGAGACTTCATTGTAGTGCAGATTTCCTTTGCAAGCTTGCTTGTTTGGCCAAAAAGGGCGTATGCGTTTTTTCCTGAATATATTCAGGAAAAAACGCATACGCCCTTTTTGGCCAAGTGCATCATTGTGGACGTTCTGCCTCTTTTCCTATGCTTTCAATGCAATTCCAGTCTACCTCCTGAAATCGGTTTCCTGCAATTCTGCCCCGCTTTCAAGTCCTCTTGGCAGCCTTACTTCAGTCTATTTTTGGACGATAGCTGTCATTTATAACTCTGCAGGTTTGTGAATTACAGTGCCCCTGAGCTCCTTTCTTCAACTCGCTTTCTTGTGACCTGGCCGCAACACCGCAGGATGGCTTCAGGCCCTAATCTGGTTCCGGCACGGCACGCTGAGCCTTTGGTTATTTCCTCTTCCTGGTGGGAAATGAGAGTTAAATTTGCCCGTCCAGACACCTCCAGCTAGTCTCTCATTGGTTCTCGCTATTCCTGTTCATCTTCTGCAGAAATTGCAAACTGGGCCAAACAGGAGGTTAAAGGGACTGACTCTCCAAGTCGGGAGAGTGTTAGTAAAGCGTCTGGAATGTTGCACCCGAGTACCAGGGTACGAAAACTGAGACATATTTGAACACGTCTCCCGATCACATGGTTGATCATACTCTAGGTTCCACATGCATGTTTTAGCTGAAGGAAGAATACCTTAAACCTGGGTAGTTGAAACCCGTGGAATGGGTACCATGCAATATGACTTCAAAGGGTCTTCATTTGCTCACCGAACCTCTCCAATCCTATCACTGCTGCGTTTATGCCCCTGTACACATGCTTGATTCTCTTTCGGAGACATAGCAATCCATAGGTTTTTAAGATACTTACTAGTCAGGTACATTCTTAGGCGTTTAATATGCGGTGTTGAGTCCATTTCGTTGAGCAAGGAGTAGCTCTTGTCTATTCCATATTTGACTTAAGGAACTTTATCTGTGCTCATTTCAATCTCTGGTTTTATGCAGCACCCCAACTCACCTTTACCCTTAAGCAAGCATAAGTTGGTTTTCTAAATTTGAGACCCTGTTCTGTTCTGTAATTCAGTTCCTGTGTAGCCAAGTTTACATTCCGTGTATTACTGATATCTTATGATGTTTCTTTTTCTGTGTGACTTACTTCAGTTAGAATCATCATACCTGAATCCACTCATTGTGCTGCTAAGGGCCTGATGACACAGATTTCATTGCTGAGTGATATTGCTTTGTAAGTAAATACCACAACTTCTTTATCCATTTTTCACTTTCTGCGATGTTGAACTTGTACTGTAAACGAGGTTCTTGTAAACAGAGCCGTTCCAAACTTTGGGGTGGCTGTGTCTTTTTGATTTTAATTTCCCTAAGCTATAGGACCATAAGTGGAAGTGCCCTAGGTTCTGTTGCTTTGTTTTTTAGATGTTTCAGGAAACACCATACACTTCTCCCGAGTGGTTGTTGGCAATTTACATCCCGCCCATCAGCATAACAAGGCTCCCAGTTCTCCATGGCCTGTCCTGCCTTTCTGGATTTTACACTTTTTTCAGATGGCCCTTTTGACCGGGGGGAAGTGAGACTTCATTGTAGTGCAGATTTCCTTTGCAAGCTTGCTTGGTTGGCCAAAAAGGGCGTATGCGTTTTTTCCTGAATATATTCAGGAAAAAACGCATACGCCCTTTTTGGCCAAGTGCATCATTGTGGACGTTCTGCCTCTTTTCCTATGCTTTCAATGCAATTCCAGTCTACCTCCTGAAATCGGTTTCCTGCAATTCTGCCCCGCTTTCAAGTCCTCTTGGCAGCCTTACTTCAGTCTATTTTTGGACGATAGCTGTCATTTATAACTCTGCAGGTTTGTGAATTACAGTGCCCCTGAGCTCCTTTCTTCAACTCGCTTTCTTTTGAGCTGGCCGCAACACCGCAGGATGGCTTCAGGCCCTAATCTGGTTCCAGTACGGCACGCTGAGCCTTTGGTTATTTCCTCTTCCTGGTGGGAAATGAGAGTTAAATTTGCCCGTCCAGACACCTCCAGCTAGCCTCTCATTGGTTCTCGCTATTCCTGTTCATCTTCCGCAGAAATTGCAAACTGGGCCAAACAGGAGGTTAAAGGCGCTGACTCTCCAAGTGGGGAGAGTGTTAGTAAAGCGTCTGGAATGTTGCACCCGAGTACCAGGGGAGGAAAACTGAGACATATTTGAACACGTCTCCCGTTCACATGGTTGATCATACTTGGGTTCCACATGCATGTTTTAGCTGAAGGAAGAATACCTAAAACCTGGGTAGTTGAAACCCGTGGAATGGGTACCATGCAATATGACTTCAAAGGGTCTTCATTTGCTCACCGAACCTCTCCAATCCTATCACTGCTGCGTTTATGCCCCTGTACACATGCTTGATTCTCTTTCGGAGACATAGCAATCCATAGGTTTTAAGATACTTACTAGTCAGGTACATTCTTAGGCGTTTAATATGCGGTGTTGAGTCCATTTCGTTGAGCAAGGAGTAGCTCTTGTCTATTCCATATTTGACTTAAGGAACTTTATCTGTGCTCATTTCAATCTCTGGTTTTATGCAGCACCCCAACTCACCTTTACCCTTAAGCAAGCATAAGTTGGTTTTCTAAATTTGAGACCCTGTTCTGTTCTGTAATTCAGTTCCTGTGTAGCCAAGTTTACATTCCGTGTATTAGTGATATCTTATGATGTTTCTTTTTCTGTGTGACTTATTTCAGTTAGAATCATCATACCTGAATGCACTCATTGCGATGCTAAGGGCCTGATGACATAGATTTCATTGCTGAGTGATATTGCTTTGTAAGTGAATACCACAACTTCTTTATCCATTTTTCACTTTCTGCGATGTTGAAGTTGTACTGTAAACGAGGTTCTTGTAAACAGAGCCGTTCCAAACTTTGGGGTGGCTGTGTCTTTTTGATTTTAATTTCCCTAAGCTATAGGACCATAAGTGGAAGTGCCCTAGGCTCTGTTGCTTTGTTTTTTAGATGTTTCAGGAAACACCATACACTTCTCCCAAGTGTCTGTTGGCAATTTACATCCCGCCCATCAGCATAACAAGGCTCCCAGTTCTCAATGGCCTGTTGCCTTTCTGGATTTTACACTTTTTTCAGATGGCCCTTTTGACCGGGGGGAAGTGAGACTTCATTGTAGTGCAGATTTCCTTTGCAAGCTTGCTTGGTTGGCCAAAAAGGGCGTATGCGTTTTTTCCTGAATATATTCAGGAAAAAACGCATACGCCCTTTTTGGCCAAGTGCATCATTGTGGACGTTCTGCCTCTTTTCCTATGCTTTCAATGCAATTCCAGTCTACCTCCTGAAATCGGTTTCCTGCAATTCTGCCCCGCTTTCAAGTCCTCTTGGCAGCCTTACTTCAGTCTATTTTTGGACGATAGCTGTCATTTATAACTCTGCAGGTTTGTGAATTACAGTGCCCCTGAGCTCCTTTCTTCAACTCGCTTTCTTGTGAGCTGGCCGCAACACCGCAGGATGGCTTCAGGCCCTAATCTGGTTCCGGCCCGGCATGCTGAGCCTTTGGTTAATTCCTCTTCCTGGTGGGAAATGAGAGTTAAATTTGCCCGTCCAGACACCTCCAGCTAGCCTCTCATTGGTTCTCGCTATTCCTGTTCATCTTCCGCAGAAATTGCAAACTGGGCCAAACAGGAGGTTAAAGGGACTGACTCTCCAAGTCGGGAGAGTTTTAGTAAAGCGTCTGGAATGTTGCACCCGAGTACCAGGGGAGGAAAACTGAGACATATTTGAACACGTCTCCCGTTCACATGGTTGATCATACTCTGGGTTCCACATGCATGTTTTAGCTGAAGGAAGAATACCTTAAACCTGGAGAGTTGAGACCGGTGTAATGGGTACCATGCAATATGACTTCAAAGGGTCTTCATTTGCTCACCGAACCTCTCCAATCCTATCACTGCTGCGTTTATGCCCCTGTACACATGCTTGATTCTCTTTCGGAGACATAGCAATCCACAGGTTTTAAGATACTTACTAGTCAGGTACATTCTTAGGCGTTTAATATGCGGTGTTGAGTCCATTTCATTGAGCAAGGAGTAGCTCTTGTCTATTCCATATTTGACTTAAGGAACTTTATCTGTGCTCATTTCAATCTCTGGTTTTATGCAGCACCCCAACTCACCTTTACCCTTAAGCAAGCATAAGTTGGTTTTCTAAATTTGAGTCCCTGTTCTGTTCTGTAATTCAGTTCTTGTGTAGCCAAGTTTACATTCCGTGTATTACTGATATCTTATGATGTTTCTTTTTCTGTGTGACTTACTTCAGTTAGAATCATCATACCTGAATCCACTCATTGTGCTGCTACGGGCCTGATGACACAGATTTCATTGCTGAGTGATATTGCTTTGTAAGTAAATACCACAACTTCTTTATCCATTTTTCACTTTCTGCGATGTTGAACTTGTACTGTAAACGAGGTTCTTGTAAACAGAGGCGTCCCAAACTTTGGGCTGGCTGTGTCTTTTTGATTTTAATTTCCCTAAGCTATAGGACCATAAGTGGCAGTGCCCTAGGCTCTGTTGCTTTGTTTTTTAGATGTTTCAGGAAACACCATACACTTCTCCCGAGTGTCTGTTGGCAATTTACATCCCGCCCATCAGCATAACAAGGCTCCCAGTTCTCCATGGCCTGTCCTGCCTTTCTGGATTTTACACTTTTTTCAGATGGCCCTTTTGACCGGGGGGAAGTGAGACTTCATTGTAGTGCAGATTTCCTTTGCAAGCTTGCTTGTTTGGCCAAAAAGGGCGTATGCGTTTTTTCCTGAATATATTCAGGAAAAAACGCATACGCCCTTTTTGGCCAAGTGCATCATTGTGGACGTTCTGCCTCTTTTCCTATGCTTTCAATGCAATTCCAGTCTACCTCCTGAAATCGGTTTCCTGCAATTCTGCCCCGCTTTCAAGTCCTCTTGGCAGCCTTACTTCAGTCTATTTTTGGACGATAGCTGTCATTTATAACTCTGCAGGTTTGTGAATTACAGTGCCCCTGAGCTCCTTTCTTCAACTCGCTTTCTTGTGACCTGGCCGCAACACCGCAGGATGGCTTCAGGCCCTAATCTGGTTCCGGCACGGCACGCTGAGCCTTTGGTTATTTCCTCTTCCTGGTTGGAAATGAGAGTTAAATTTGCCCGTCCAGACACCTCCAGCTAGTCTCTCATTGGTTCTCGCTATTCCTGTTCATCTTCTGCAGAAATTGCAAACTGGGCCAAACAGGAGGTTAAAGGGACTGACTCTCCAAGTCGGGAGAGTGTTAGTAAAGCGTCTGGAATGTTGCACCCGAGTACCAGGGTACGAAAACTGAGACATATTTGAACACGTCTCCCGATCACATGGTTGATCATACTCTAGGTTCCACATGCATGTTTTCGCTGAAGGAAGAATACCTTAAACCTGGGTAGTTGAAACCCGTGGAATGGGTACCATGCAATATGACTTCAAAGGGTCTTCATTTGCTCACCGAACCTCTCCAATCCTATCACTGCTGCGTTTATGCCCCTGTACACATGCTTGATTCTCTTTCGGAGACATAGCAATCCATAGGTTTTTAAGATACTTACTAGTCAGGTACATTCTTAGGCGTTTAATATGCGGTGTTGAGTCCATTTCGTTGAGCAAGGAGTAGCTCTTGTCTATTCCATATTTGACTTAAGGAACTTTATCTGTGCTCATTTCAATCTCTGGTTTTATGCAGCACCCCAACTCACCTTTACCCTTAAGCAAGCATAAGTTGGTTTTCTAAATTTGAGACCCTGTTCTGTTCTGTAATTCAGTTCCTGTGTAGCCAAGTTTACATTCCGTGTATTACTGATATCTTATGATGTTTCTTTTTCTGTGTGACTTACTTCAGTTAGAATCATCATACCTGAATCCACTCATTGTGCTGCTAAGGGCCTGATGACACAGATTTCATTGCTGAGTGATATTGCTTTGTAAGTAAATACCACAACTTCTTTATGCATTTTTCACTATCTGCGATGTTGAACTTGTACTGTAAACGAGGTTCTTGTAAACAGAGCCGTTCCAAACTTTGGGGTGGCTGTGTCTTTTTGATTTTAATTTCCCTAAGCTGTAGGACTATAAGTGGAAGTGCCCTAGGTTCTGTTGCTTTGTTTTTTAGATGTTTCAGGAAACACCATACACTTCTCCCGAGTGGTTGTTGGCAATTTACATCCCGCCCATCAGCATAACAAGGCTCCCAGTTCTCCATGGCCTGTCCTGCCTTTCTGGATTTTACACTTTTTTCAGATGGCCCTTTTGACCGGGGAGAAGTGAGACTTCATTGTAGTGCAGATTTCCTTTGCAAGCTTGCTTGGTTGGCCAAAAAGGGCGTATGCATTTTTTCCTGAATATATTCAGGAAAAAACGCATACGCCCTTTTTGGCCAAGTGCATCATTGTGGACGTTCTGCCTCTTTTCCTATGCTTTCAATGCAATTCCAGTCTACCTCCTGAAATCGGTTTCCTGCAATTCTGCCCCGCTTTCAAGTCCTCTTGGCAGCCTTACTTCAGTCTATTTTTGGACGATAGCTGTCATTTATAACTCTGCAGGTTTGTGAATTACAGTGCCCCTGAGCTCCTTTCTTCAACTCGCTTTCTTTTGAGCTGGCCGCAACACCGCAGGATGGCTTCAGGCCCTAATCTGGTTCCAGTACGGCACGCTGAGCCTTTGGTTATTTCCTCTTCCTGGTGGGAAATGAGAGTTAAATTTGCCCGTCCAGACACCTCCAGCTAGCCTCTCATTGGTTCTCGCTATTCCTGTTCATCTTCCGCAGAAATTGCAAACTGGGCCAAACAGGAGGTTAAAGGCGCTGACTCTCCAAGTGGGGAGAGTGTTAGTAAAGCGTCTGGAATGTTGCACCCGAGTACCAGGGGAGGAAAACTGAGACATATTTGAACACGTCTCCCGTTCACATGGTTGATCATACTTGGGTTCCACATGCATGTTTTAGCTGAAGGAAGAATACCTAAAACCTGGGTAGTTGAAACCCGTGGAATGGGTACCATGCAATATGACTTCAAAGGGTCTTCATTTGCTCACCGAACCTCTCCAATCCTATCACTGCTGCGTTTATGCCCCTGTACACATGCTTGATTCTCTTTTGGAGACATAGCAATCCATAGGTTTTAAGATACTTACTAGTCAGGTACATTCTTAGGCGTTTAATATGCGGTGTTGAGTCCATTTCGTTGAGCAAGGAGTAGCTCATGTCTATTCCATATTTGGCTTAAGGAACTTTATCTGTGCTCATTTCAATCTCTGGTTTTATGCAGCAACCCAACTCACCTTTACCCTTAAGCAAGCATAAGTTGGTTTTCTAAATTTGAGACCCTGTTCTGTTTTGGAATTCAGTTCCTGTGTAGCCAAGTTTACATTCCGTGTATTACTGATATCTTATGATGTTTCTTTTTCTGTGTGACTTATTTCAGTTAGAATCATCATACCTGAATCTACTCATTATGCTGCTACGGGTCTGATGACATAGATTTCATTGCTGAGTGATACTGCGTTGTACATAAGTACCACAAGTTCTTTATCCATTTTTCACTTTCTGCGATGTTGAACTTGTACTGTAAACGAGGTTCTTGTAAACAGAGCCGTTCCAAACTTTGGGGTGGCTGTGTCTTTTTGATTTTAATTTCCCTAAGCTATAGGACCATAAGTGGAAGTGCCCTAGGCTCTGTTGCTTTGTTTTTTAGATGTTTCAGGAAACACCATACACTTCTCCCGAGTGGTTGTTGGCAATTTACATCCCGCCCATCAGCATAACAAGGCTCCCAGTTCTCCATGGCCTGTCCTGCCTTTCTGGATTTTACACTTTTTTCAGATGGCCCTTTTGACCGGGGGGAAGTGAGACTTCATTGTAGTGCAGATTTCCTTTGCAAGCTTGCTTGGTTGGCCAAAAAGGGCGTATGCGTTTTTTCCTGAATATATTCAGGAAAAAACGCATACGCCCTTTTTGGCCAAGTGCATCATTGTGGACGTTCTGCCTCTTTTCCTATGCTTTCAATGCAATTCCAGTCTACCTCCTGAAATCGGTTTCCTGCAATTCTGCCCCGCTTTCAAGTCCTCTTGGCAGCCTTACTTCAGTCTATTTTTGGACGATAGCTGTCATTTATAACTCTGCAGGTTTGTGAATTACAGTGCCCCTGAGCTCCTTTCTTCAACTCGCTTTCTTGTGACCTGGCCGCAACACCGAAGGATGGCTTCAGGACCTAATCTGGTTCCGGCACGGCACGCTGAGCCTTTGGTTAATTCCTCTTCCTGGTGGGAAATGAGAGTTAAATTTGCCCGTCCAGACACCTCCAGCTAGCCTCTCATTGGTTCTCGCTATTCCTGTTCATCTTCCGCAGAAATTGCAAACTGGGCCAAACAGGAGATTAAAGGGACTGACTCTCCAAGTGGGGAGAGTGTTAGTAAAGCGTCTGGAATGTTGCACCCAAGTACCAGGGTACGAAAACTGAGACATATTTGAACACGTCTCCCGATCACATGGTTGATCATACTCTAGGTTCCACATGCATGTTTTAGCTGAAGGAAGAATACCTTAAACCTGGGTAGTTGAAACCCGTGGAATGGGTACCATGCAATATGACTTCAAAGGGTCTTCATTTGCTCACCGAACCTCTCCAATCCTATCACTGCTGCGTTTATGCCCCTGTACACATGCTTGATTCTCTTTCGGAGACATAGCAATCCATAGGTTTTAAGATACTTACTAGTCAGGAACATTCTTAGGCGTTTAATATGGGGTGTTGAGTCCATTTCGTTGAGCAAGGAGTAGCTCTTGTCTATTCCATATTTGGCTTAAGGAACTTTATCTGTGCTCATTTCAATCTCTGGTTTTATGCAGCACCCCAACTCACCTTTCCCCTTAAGCAAGCATAAGTTGGTTTTCTAAATTTGAGACCCTGTTCTGTTCTGTAATTCAGTTCCTGTGTAGGCAAGTTTACATTCCGTGTATTAGTGATATCTTATGATGTTTCTTTTTCTGTGTGACTTATTTCAGTTAGAATCATCATACCTGAATCCACTCATTGCGATGCTAAGGGCCTGATGACATAGATTTCATTGCTGAGTGATATTGCTTTGTAAGTAAATACCACAACTTCTTTATCCATTTTTCACTTTCTGCGATGTTGAACTTGTACTGTAAACGAGGTTCTTGTAAACAGAGGCGTCCCAAACTTTGGGGTGGCTGTGTCTTTTTGATTTTAATTTCCCTAAGCTATAGGACCATAAGTGGAAGTGCCCTAGGCTGTGTTGCTTTGTTTTTTAGATGTTTCAGGAAACACCATACACTTCTCCCAAGTGTCTGTTGGCAATTTACATCCCGCCCATCAGCATAACAAGGCTCCCAGTTCTCAATGGCCTGTTGCCTTTCTGGATTTTACACTTTTTTCAGATGGCCCTTTTGACCGGGGGGAAGTGAGACTTCATTGTAGTGCAGATTTCCTTTGCAAGCTTGCTTGGTTGGCCAAAAAGGGCGTATGCGTTTTTTCCTGAATATATTCAGGAAAAAACGCATACGCCCTTTTTGGCCAAGTGCATCATTGTGGACGTTCTGCCTCTTTTCCTATGCTTTCAATGCAATTCCAGTCTACCTCCTGAAATCGGTTTCCTGCAATTCTGCCCCGCTTTCAAGTCCTCTTGGCAGCCTTACTTCAGTCTATTTTTGGACGATAGCTGTCATTTATAACTCTGCAGGTTTGTGAATTACAGTGCCCCTGAGCTCCTTTCTTCAACTCGCTTTCTTTTGAGCTGGCCGCAACACCGCAGGATGGCTTCAGGCCCAAATCTGGTTCCGACACGGCACGCTGAGCCTTTGGTTATTTCCTCTTCCTGGTGGGAAATGAGAGTTAAATTTGCCCGTCCAGACACCTCCAGCTAGTCTCTCATTGGTTCTCGCTATTCCTGTTCATCTTCCGCAGAAATTGCAAACTGGGCCAAACAGGAGGTTAAAGGGACTGACTCTCCAAGTCGGGAGAGTGTTAGTAAAGCTTCTGGAATGTTGCACCCGAGTACCAGGGTACGAAAACTGAGACATATTTGAACACGTCTCCCGATCACATGGTTGATCATACTCTAGGTTCCACATGCATGTTTTAGCTGAAGGAAGAATACCTTAAACCTGGGTAGTTGAAACCCGTGGAATGGGTACCATGCAATATGACTTCAAAGGGTCTTCATTTGCTCACCGAACCTCTCCAATCCTATCACTGCTGCGTTTATGCCCCTGTACACATGCTTGATTCTCTTTCGGAGACATAGCAATCCATAGGTTTTAAGATACTTACTAGTCAGGTACATTCTTAGGCGTTTAATATGCGGTGTTGAGTCCATTTCGTTGAGCAAGGAGTAGCTCTTGTCTATTCCATATTTGACTTAAGGAACTTTATCTGTGCTCATTTCAATCTCTGGTTTTATGCAGCACCCCAACTCACCTTTACCCTTAAGCAAGCATAAGTTGGTTTTCTAAATTTGAGACCCTGTTCTGTTCTGTAATTCAGTTCCTGTGTAGCCAAGTTTACATTCCGTGTATTACTGATATCTTATGATGTTTCTTTTTCTGTGTGACTTACTTCAGTTAGAATCATCATACCTGAATCCACTCATTGTGCTGCTAAGGGCCTGATGACACAGATTTCATTGCTGAGTGATATTGCTTTGTAAGTAAATACCACAACTTCTTTATCCATTTTTCACTTTCTGCGATGTTGAACTTGTACTGTAAACGAGGTTCTTGTAAACAGAGCCGTTCCAAACTTTGGGGTGGCTGTGTCTTTTTGATTTTAATTTCCCTAAGCTATAGGACCATAAGTGGAAGTGCCCTAGGTTCTGTTGCTTTGTTTTTTAGATGTTTCAGGAAACACCATACACTTCTCCCGAGTGGTTGTTGGCAATTTACATCCCGCCCATCAGCATAACAAGGCTCCCAGTTCTCCATGGCCTGTCCTGCCTTTCTGGATTTTACACTTTTTTCAGATGGCCCTTTTGACCGGGGGGAAGTGAGACTTCATTGTAGTGCAGATTTCCTTTGCAAGCTTGCTTGGTTGGCCAAAAAGGGCGTATGCGTTTTTTCCTGAATATATTCAGGAAAAAACGCATACGCCCTTTTTGGCCAAGTGCATCATTGTGGACGTTCTGCCTCTTTTCCTATGCTTTCAATGCAATTCCAGTCTACCTCCTGAAATCGGTTTCCTGCAATTCTGCCCCGCTTTCAAGTCCTCTTGGCAGCCTTACTTCAGTCTATTTTTGGACGATAGCTGTCATTTATAACTCTGCAGGTTTGTGAATTACAGTGCCCCTGAGCTCCTTTCTTCAACTCGCTTTCTTTTTAGCTGGCCGCAACACCGCAGGATGGCTTCAGGCCCTAATCTGGTTCCGGCACGGCACGCTGAGCCTTTGGTTAATTCCTCTTCCTGGTGGGAAATGAGAGTTAAATTTGCCCGTCCAGACACCTCCAGCTAGCCTCTCATTGGTTCTCGCTATTCCTGTTCATCTTCCGCAGAAATTGCAAACTGGGCCAAACAGGAGGTTAAAAGCGCTGACTCTCCAAGTCGGGAGAGTGTTAGTAAAGCGTCTGGAATGTTGCACCCGAGTACCAGGGGAGGAAAACTGAGACATATTTGAACACGTCTCCCGATCACATGGTTGATCATACTCTAGGTTCCACATGCATGTTTTAGCTGAAGGAAGAATACCTTAAACCTGGAGAGTTAAGACCCGTGTAATGGGTACCATGCAATATGACTTCAAAGGGTCTTCATTTGCTCACCGAACCTCTCCAATCCTATCACTGCTGCGTTTATGCCCCTGTACACATGCTTGATTCTCTTTTGGAGACATAGCAATCCATAGGTTTTAAGATACTTACTAGTCAGGTACATTCTTAGGCGTTTAATATGCGATGTTGAGTTCATTTCATTGAGCAAGGAGTAGCTCTTGTCTATTCCATATTTGGCTTAAGGAACTTTATCTGTGCTCATTTCAATCTCTGGTTTTATGCAGCAACCCAACTCACCTTTCCCCTTAAGCAAGCATAAGTTGGTTTTCTAAATTTGAGACCCTGTTCTGTTCTGTAATTCAGTTCCTGTGTAGCCAAGTTTACATTCCGTGTATTACTGATATCTTATGATGTTTCTTTTTCTGTGTGACTTACTTCAGTTAGAATCATCATACCTGAATCCACTCATTGCGATGCTAAGGGCCTGATGACATAGATTTCATTGCTGAGTGATATTGCTTTGTAAGTGAATACCACAACTTCTTTATCCATTTTTCACTTTCTGCGATGTTGAACTTGTACTGTAAACGAGGTTCTTGTAAACAGAGCCATTCCAAACTTTGGGGTGGCTGTGTCTTTTTGATTTTAATTTCCCTAAGCTATAGGACCATAAGTGGAAGTGCCCTAGGTTCTGTTGCTTTGTTTTTTAGATGTTTCAGGAAACACCATACACTTCTCCCGAGTGGTTGTTGGCAATTTACATCCCGCCCATCAGCATAACAAGGCTCCCAGTTCTCCATGGCCTGTCCTGCCTTTCTGGATTTTACACTTTTTTCAGATGGCCCTTTTGACCGGGGGGAAGTGAGACTTCATTGTAGTGCAGATTTCCTTTGCAAGCTTGCTTGGTTGGCCAAAAAGGGCATATGCGTTTTTTCCTGAATATATTCAGGAAAAAACGCATACGCCCTTTTTGGCCAAGTGCATCATTGTGGACGTTCTGCCTCTTTTCCTATGCTTTCAATGCAATTCCAGTCTACCTCCTGAAATCGGTTTCCTGCAATTCTGCCCCGCTTTCAAGTCCTCTTGGCAGCCTTACTTCAGTCTATTTTTGGACGATAGCTGTCATTTATAACTCTGCAGGTTTGTGAATTACAGTGCCCCTGAGCTCCTTTCTTCAACTCGCTTTCTTTTGAGCTGGCCGCAACACCGCAGGATGGCTTCAGGCCCTAATCTGGTTCCGGTACGGCACGCTGAGCCTTTGGTTATTTCCTCTTCCTGGTGGGAAATGAGAGTTAAATTTGCCCGTCCAGACACCTCCAGCTAGCCTCTCATTGGTTCTCGCTATTCCTGTTCATCTTCCGCAGAAATTGCAAACTGGGCCAAACAGGAGGTTAAAGGCGCTGACTCTCCAAGTGGGGAGAGTGTTAGTAAAGCGTCTGGAATGTTGCACCCGAGTACCAGGGGAGGAAAACTGAGACATATTTGAACACGTCTCCCGTTCACATGGTTGATCATACTTGGGTTCCACATGCATGTTTTAGCTGAAGGAAGAATACCTTAAACCTGGGTAGTTGAGACCCGTGGAATGGGTACCATGCAATATGACTTCAAAGGGTCTTCATTTGCTCACCGAACCTCTCCAATCCTATCACTGCTGCGTTTATGCCCCTGTACACACGCTTGATTCTCTTTTGGAGACATAGCAATCCATAGGTTTTAAGATACTTACTAGTCAGGTACATTCTTAGGCGTTTAATATGGGGTGTTGAGTCCATTTCGTTGAGCAAGGAGTAGCTCTTGTCTATTCCATATTTGGCTTAAGGAACTTTATCTGTGCTTATTTCAATCTCTGGTTTTATGCAGCACCCCAACTCACCTTTCCCCTTAAGCAAGCATAAGTTGGTTTTCTAAATTTGAGACCCTGTTCTGTTTTGGAATTCAGTTCCTGTGTAGCCAAGTTTACATTCCGTGTATTACTGATATCTTATGATGTTTCTTTTTCTGTGTGACTTATTTCAGTTAGAATCATCGTACCTGAATCTACTCATTATGCTGCTACGGGCCTGATGACATAGATTTCATTGCTGAGTGATACTGCATTGTACGTAAGTACCACAAGTTCTTTATCCATTTTTCACTTTCTGTGATGTTGAACTTGTACTGTAAACGAGGTTCTTGTAAACAGAGCCGTTCCAATCTTTGGGGTGGCTGTGTCTTTTTGATTTTAATTTCCCTAAGCTATAGGACCATAAGTGGAAGTGCCCTAGGCTCTGTTGCTTTGATTTTTAGATGTTTCAGGAAACACCATACACTTCTCCCGAGTGGTTGTTGGCAATTTACATCCCACCCATCAGCATAACAAGGCTCCCAGTTCTCCATGGCCTGTCCTGCCTTTCTGGATTTTACACTTTTTTCAGATGACCCTTTTGACCGGGGGGAAGTGAGACTTCATTGTAGTGCAGATTTCCTTTGCAAGCTTGCTTGGTTGGCCAAAAAGGGCGTATGCGTTTTTTCCTGAATATATTCAGGAAAAAACGCATACGCCCTTTTTGGCCAAGTGCATCATTGTGGACGTTCTGCCTCTTTTCCTATGCTTTCAATGCAATTCCAGTCTACCTCCTGAAATCGGTTTCCTGCAATTCTGCCCCGCTTTCAAGTCCTCTTGGCAGCCTTACTTCAGTCTATTTTTGGACGATAGCTGTCATTTATAACTCTGCAGGTTTGTGAATTACAGTGCCCCTGAGCTCCTTTCTTCAACTCGCTTTCTTTTTAGCTGGCCGCAACACCGCAGGATGGCTTCAGGCCCTAATCTGGTTCCGGCACGGCACGCTGAGCCTTTGGTTAATTCCTCTTCCTGGTGGGAAATGAGAGTTAAATTTGCCCGTCCAGACACCTCCAGCTAGCCTCTCATTGGTTCTCGCTATTCCTGTTCATCTTCCGCAGAAATTGCAAACTGGGCCAAACAGGAGGTTAAAAGCGCTGACTCTCCAAGTCGGGAGAGTGTTAGTAAAGCGTCTGGAATGTTGCACCCGAGTACCAGGGGAGGAAAACTGAGACATATTTGAACACGTCTCCCGATCACATGGTTGATCATACTCTAGGTTCCACATGCATGTTTTAGCTGAAGGAAGAATACCTTAAACCTGGAGAGTTAAGACCCGTGTAATGGGTACCATGCAATATGACTTCAAAGGGTCTTCATTTGCTCACCGAACCTCTCCAATCCTATCACTGCTGCGTTTATGCCCCTGTACACATGCTTGATTCTCTTTTGGAGACATAGCAATCCATAGGTTTTAAGATACTTACTAGTCAGGTACATTCTTAGGCGTTTAATATGCGATGTTGAGTTCATTTCATTGAGCAAGGAGTAGCTCTTGTCTATTCCATATTTGGCTTAAGGAACTTTATCTGTGCTCATTTCAATCTCTGGTTTTATGCAGCAACCCAACTCACCTTTCCCCTTAAGCAAGCATAAGTTGGTTTTCTAAATTTGAGACCCTGTTCTGTTCTGTAATTCAGTTCCTGTGTAGCCAAGTTTACATTCCGTGTATTACTGATATCTTATGATGTTTCTTTTTCTGTGTGACTTACTTCAGTTAGAATCATCATACCTGAATCCACTCATTGCGATGCTAAGGGCCTGATGACATAGATTTCATTGCTGAGTGATATTGCTTTGTAAGTGAATACCACAACTTCTTTATCCATTTTTCACTTTCTGCGATGTTGAACTTGTACTGTAAACGAGGTTCTTGTAAACAGAGCCATTCCAAACTTTGGGGTGGCTGTGTCTTTTTGATTTTAATTTCCCTAAGCTATAGGACCATAAGTGGAAGTGCCCTAGGTTCTGTTGCTTTGTTTTTTAGATGTTTCAGGAAACACCATACACTTCTCCCGAGTGGTTGTTGGCAATTTACATCCCGCCCATCAGCATAACAAGGCTCCCAGTTCTCCATGGCCTGTCCTGCCTTTCTGGATTTTACACTTTTTTCAGATGGCCCTTTTGACCGGGGGGAAGTGAGACTTCATTGTAGTGCAGATTTCCTTTGCAAGCTTCCTTGGTTGGCCAAAAAGGGCATATGCGTTTTTTCCTGAATATATTCAGGAAAAAACGCATACGCCCTTTTTGGCCAAGTGCATCATTGTGGACGTTCTGCCTCTTTTCCTATGCTTTCAATGCAATTCCAGTCTACCTCCTGAAATCGGTTTCCTGCAATTCTGCCCCGCTTTCAAGTCCTCTTGGCAGCCTTACTTCAGTCCATTTTTGGACGATAGCTGTCATTTATAACTCTGCAGGTTTGTGAATTACAGTGCCCCTGAGCTCCTTTCTTCAACTCGCTTTCTTTTGAGCTGGCCGCAACACCGCAGGATGGCTTCAGGCCCTAATCTGGTTCCGGTACGGCACGCTGAGCCTTTGGTTATTTCCTCTTCCTGGTGGGAAATGAGAGTTAAATTTGCCCGTCCAGACACCTCCAGCTAGCCTCTCATTGGTTCTCGCTATTCCTGTTCATCTTCCGCAGAAATTGCAAACTGGGCCAAACAGGAGGTTAAAGGCGCTGACTCTCCAAGTGGGGAGAGTGTTAGTAAAGCGTCTGGAATGTTGCACCCGAGTACCAGGGGAGGAAAACTGAGACATATTTGAACACGTCTCCCGTTCACATGGTTGATCATACTTGGGTTCCACATGCATGTTTTAGCTGAAGGAAGAATACCTTAAACCTGGGTAGTTGAGACCCGTGGAATGGGTACCATGCAATATGACTTCAAAGGGTCTTCATTTGCTCACCGAACCTCTCCAATCCTATCACTGCTGCGTTTATGCCCCTGTACACACGCTTGATTCTCTTTTGGAGACATAGCAATCCATAGGTTTTAAGATACTTACTAGTCAGGTACATTCTTAGGCGTTTAATATGGGGTGTTGAGTCCATTTCGTTGAGCAAGGAGTAGCTCTTGTCTATTCCATATTTGGCTTAAGGAACTTTATCTGTGCTTATTTCAATCTCTGGTTTTATGCAGCACCCCAACTCACCTTTCCCCTTAAGCAAGCATAAGTTGGTTTTCTAAATTTGAGACCCTGTTCTGTTTTGGAATTCAGTTCCTGTGTAGCCAAGTTTACATTCCGTGTATTACTGATATCTTATGATGTTTCTTTTTCTGTGTGACTTATTTCAGTTAGAATCATCGTACCTGAATCTACTCATTATGCTGCTACGGGCCTGATGACATAGATTTCATTGCTGAGTGATACTGCATTGTACGTAAGTACCACAAGTTCTTTATCCATTTTTCACTTTCTGTGATGTTGAACTTGTACTGTAAACGAGGTTCTTGTAAACAGAGCCGTTCCAATCTTTGGGGTGGCTGTGTCTTTTTGATTTTAATTTCCCTAAGCTATAGGACCATAAGTGGAAGTGCCCTAGGCTCTGTTGCTTTGATTTTTAGATGTTTCAGGAAACACCATACACTTCTCCCGAGTGGTTGTTGGCAATTTACATCCCACCCATCAGCATAACAAGGCTCCCAGTTCTCCATGGCCTGTCCTGCCTTTCTGGATTTTACACTTTTTTCAGATGACCCTTTTGACCGGGGGGAAGTGAGACTTCATTGTAGTGCAGATTTCCTTTGCAAGCTTGCTTGGTTGGCCAAAAAGGGCGTATGCGTTTTTTCCTGAATATATTCAGGAAAAAACGCATACGCCCTTTTTGGCCAAGTGCATCATTGTGGACGTTCTGCCTCTTTTCCTATGCTTTCAATGCAATTCCAGTCTACCTCCTGAAATCGGTTTCCTGCAATTCTGCCCCGCTTTCAAGTCCTCTTGGCAGCCTTACTTCAGTCTATTTTTGGACGATAGCTGTCATTTATAACTCTGCAGGTTTGTGAATTACAGTGCCCCTGAGCTCCTTTCTTCAACTCGCTTTCTTGTGACCTGGCCGCAACACCGCAGGATGGCTTCAGGACCTAATCTGGTTCCGGCACGGCACGCTGAGCCTTTGGTTAATTCCTCTTCCTGGTGGGAAATGAGAGTTAAATTTGCCCGTCCAGACACCTCCAGCTAGCCTCTCATTGGTTCTCGCTATTCCTGTTCATCTTCCGCAGAAATTGCAAACTGGGCCAAACAGGAGGTTAAAGGGACTGACTCTCCAAGTCGGGAGAGTGTTAGTAAAGCGTCTGGAATGTTGCACCCGAGTACCAGGGTACGAAAACTGAGACATATTTTAACACGTCTCCCGATCACATGGTTGATCATACTCTGGGTTCCACATGCATGTTTTAGCTGAAGGAAGAATACCTTAAACCTGGAGAGTTGAGACCCGTGTAATGGGTACCATGCAATATGACTTCAAAGGGTCTTCATTTGCTCACCGAACCTCTGCAATCCTATCACTGCTGTGTTTATTCCCCTGTACACACGCTTGATTCTCTTTTGGAGACATAGCAATCCATAGGTTTTAAGATACTTACTAGTCAGGTACATTCTTAGGCGTTTAATATGCGGTGTTGAGTCCATTTCGTTGAGCAAGGAGTAGCTCTTGTCTATTCCATATTTGGCTTAAGGAACTTTATCTGTGCTCATTTCAATCTCTGGTTTTATGCAGCACCCCAACTCACCTTTACCCTTAAGCAAGCATAAGTTGGTTTTCTAAATTTGAGACCCTGTTCTGTTCTGTAATTCAGTTCCTGTGTAGCCAAGTTTACATTCCGTGTATTACTGATATCTTATGATGTTTCTTTTTCTGTGTGACTTATTTCAGTTAGAATCATCATACCTGAATCCACTCATTGTGCTGCTAAGGGCCTGATGACACAGATTTCATTGCTGAGTGATATTGCTTTGTAAGTAAATACCACAACTTCTTTATCCATTTTTCACTTTCTGCGATGTTGAACTTGTACTGTAAACGAGGTTCTTGTAAACAGAGCCGTTCCAAACTTTGGGGTGGCTGTGTCTTTTTGATTTTAATTTCCCTAAGCTATAGGACCATAAGTGGAAGTGCCCTAGGTTCTGTTGCTTTGTTTTTTAGATGTTTCAGGAAACACCATACACTTCTCCCGAGTGGTTGTTGGCAATTTACATCCCGCCCATCAGCATAACAAGGCTCCCAGTTCTCCATGGCCTGTCCTGCCTTTCTGGATTTTACACTTTTTTCAGATGGCCCTTTTGACCGGGGGGAAGTGAGACTTCATTGTAGTGCAGATTTCCTTTGCAAGCTTGCTTGGTTGGCCAAAAAGGGCGTATGCGTTTTTTCCTGAATATATTCAGGAAAAAACGCATACACCCTTTTTGGCCAAGTGCATCATTGTGGACGTTCTGCCTCTTTTCCTATGCTTTCAATGCAATTCCAGTCTACCTCCTGAAATCGGTTTCCTGCAATTCTGCCCCGCTTTCAAGTCCTCTTGGCAGCCTTACTTCAGTCTATTTTTGGACGATAGCTGTCATTTATAACTCTGCAGGTTTGTGGATTACAGTGCCCCTGAGCTCCTTTCTTCAACTTGCTTTCTTGTGACCTGGCCGCAACACCGCAGGATGGCTTCAGGCCCTAATCTGGTTCCTGCACGGCACGCTGAGCCTTTGGTTATTTCCTCTTCCTGGTGGGAAATGAGAGTTAAATTTGCCCGTCCAGACACCTCCACCTAGCCTCTCATTGGTTCTCGCTATTCCTGTTCATCTTCCGCAGAAATTGCAAACTGGGCCAAACAGGAGGTTAAAGGGACTGACTCTCCAAGTGGGGAGAGTGTTAGTAAAGCATCTGGAATGTTGCACCCGAGTACCAGGGGAGGAAAACTGAGACATATTTGAACACGTCTCCCGATCACATGGTTGATCATACTCTGGGTTCCACATGCATATTTTAGCTGAAGGAAGAATACCTAAAACCTGGGTAGTTGAAACCCGTGGAATGGGTACCATGCAATATGACTTCAAAGGGTCTTCATTTGCTCACCGAGCCTCTCCAATCCTATCACTGCTGCGTTTATGCCCCTGTACACATGCTTGATTCTCTTTCGGAGACATAGCAATCCATAGGTTTTAAGATACTTACTAGTCAGGTACATTCTTAGGCGTTTAATATGCGGTGTTGAGTCCATTTCGTTGAGCAAGGAGTAGCTCTTGTCTATTCCATATTTGGCTTAAGGAACTTTATCTGTGCTCATTTCAATCTCTGGTTTTATGCAGCACCCCAACTCACCTTTCCCCTTAAGCAAGCATAAGTTGGTTTTCTAAATTTGAGACCCTGTTCAGTTTTGGAATGCAGTTCCTGTGTAGCCAAGTTTACATTCCGTGTATTAGTGATATCTTATGATGTTTCTTTTTCTGTGTGACTTATTTCAGTTAGAATCATCGTACCTGAATCCACTCATTATGCTTCTACGGGCCTGATGACATAGATTTCATTGCTGAGTGATACTGCATTGTATGTAAGTACCACAAGTTCTTTATCCATTTTTCACTTTCTGTGATATTGAACTTGTACGGTAAACGAGGTTCTTGTAAACGGAGGCGTCCCAAACTTTGGGGTGGCTGTGTCTTTTTGATTTTAATTTCCCTAAGCTATAGGACCATAAGTGGAAGTGCCCTAGGCTCTGTTGCTTTGATTTTTAGATGTTTCAGGAAACACCATACACTTCTCCCGAGTGTCTGTTGGCTATTTACATCCCGCCCATCAGCATAACAAGGCTCCCAGTTCTCCATGGCCTGTCCTGCCTTTCTGGATTTTACACTTTTTTCAGATGGCCCTTTTGACCGGGGGGAAGTGAGACTTCATTGTAGTGCAGATTTCCTTTGCAAGCTTGCTTGGTTGGCCAAAAAGGGCGTATGCGTTTTTTCCTGAATATATTCAGGAAAAAACGCATACGCCCTTTTTGGCCAAGTGCATCATTGTGGACGTTCTGCCTCTTTTCCTATGCTTTCAATGGAATTCCAGTCTACCTCCTGAAATTGGTTTCCTGCAATTCTGCCCCGCTTTCAAGTCCTCTTGGCAGCCTTACTTCAGTCTATTTTTGGACGATAGCTGTCATTTATAACTCTGCAGGTTTGTGAATTACAGTGCCCCTGAGCTCCTTTCTTCAACTCGCTTTCTTTTGAGCTGGCCGCAACACTGCAGAATGGCTTCAGGCCCTAATCTGGTTCCGGTACGGCACGCTGAGCCTTTGGTTATTTCCTCTTCCTGGTGAGAAATGAGAGTTAAATTTGCCCGTCCAGACACCTCCAGCTAGCCTCTCATTGGTTCTCGCTATTCCTGTTCATCTTCCGCAGAAATTGCAAACTGGGCCAAACAGGAGGTTAAAGGCGCTGACTCTCCAAGTGGGGAGAGTGTTAGTAAAGCGTCTGGAATGTTGCACCCGAGTACCAGGGGAGGAAAACTGAGACATATTTGAACACGTCTCCCGTTCACATGGTTGATCATACTTGGGTTCCACATGCATGTTTTAGCTGAAGGAAGAATACCTTAAACCTGGAGAGTTGAGACCCGTGTAATGGGTACCATGCAATATGACTTCAAAGGGTCTTCATTTGCTCACCAAACCTCTCCAATCCTATCACTGCTGCGTTTATGCCCCTGTACACATGCTTGATTCTCTTTCAGAGACATAGCAATCCATAGGTTTTACGATACTTACTAGTCAGGTACATTCTTAGACGTTTAATATGCGGTGTTGAGTCCATTTCGTTGAGCAAGGAGTAGCTCTTGTCTATTCCATATTTGGCTTAAGGAACTTTATCTGTGCTCATTTCAATCTCTGGTTTTATGCAGCACCCCAACTCACCTTTACCCTTAAGCAAGCATAAGTTGGTTTTCTAAATTTGAGACCCTGTTCTGTTCTGTAATTCAGTTCCTGTGTAGCCAAGTTTACATTCCGTGTATTACTGATATCTTATGATGTTTCTTTTTCTGTGTGACTTATTTCAGTTAGAATCATCATACCTGAATCCACTCATTGTGATGCTAAGGGCCTGATGACATAGATTTCATTGCTGAGTGATATTGCTTTGTAAGTAAATACCACAACTTCTTTATCCATTTTTCACTTTCTGCGATGTTGAACTTGTACTGTAAACGAGGTTCTTGTAAACAGAGGCGTCCCAAACTTTGGGGTGGCTGTGTCTTTTTGATTTTAATTTCCCTAAGCTATAGGACCATAAGTGGCAGTGCCCTAGGCTCTGTTGCTTTGTTTTTTAGATGTTTCAGGAAACACCATACACTTCTCCCGAGTGTCTGTTGGCAATTTACATCCCGCCCATCAGCATAACAAGGCTCCCAGTTCTCCATGGCCTGTCCTGCCTTTCTGGATTTTACACTTTTTTCAGATGGCCCTTTTGACTGGGGGGAAGTGAGACTTCATTGTAGTGCAGATTTCCTTTGCAAGCTTGCTTGGTTGGCCAAAAAGTGCGTATGCGTTTTTTCCTGAATATATTCAGGAAAAAACGCATACGCCCTTTTTGGCCAAGTGCATCATTGTGGACGTTCTGCCTCTTTTCCTATGCTTTCAATGCAATTCCAGTCTACCTCCTGAAATCGGTTTCCTGCAATTCTGCCCCGCTTTCAAGTCCTCTTGGCAGCCTTACTTCAGTCTATTTTTGGACGATAGCTGTCATTTATAACTCTGCAGGTTTGTGAATTACAGTGCCCCTGAGCTCCTTTCTTCAACTCGCTTTCTTTTGAGCTGGCCGCAACACCGCAGGATGGCTTCAGGCCCTAATCTGGTTCTGGTACGGCATGCTGAGCCTTTCGTTATTTCCTCTTCCTGGTGGGAAATGAGAGTTAAATTTGCCCGTCCAGACACCTCCAGCTAGCCTCTCATTGGTTCTCGCTATTCCTGTTCATCTTCCGCAGAAATTGCAAACTGGGCCAAACAGGAGGTTAAAGGCGCTGACTCTCCAAGTGGGGAGAGTGTTAGTAAAGCGTCTGGAATGTTGCACCCGAGTAGCAGGGGAGGAAAACTGAGACATATTTGAACACGTCTCCCGATCACATGGTTGATCATACTCTGGGTTCCACATGCATGTTTTAGCTAAAGGAAGAATACCTAAATCCTGGGTAGTTGAAACCCCTGGAATGGGTACCATGCAGTATGACTTCAAAGGGTCTTCATTTGCTCACCGAACCTCTCCAATCCTATCACTGCTGCGTTTATGCCCCTGTACACATGCTTGATTCTCTTTCGGAGACATAGCAATCCATAGGTTTTAAGATACTTACTAGTCAGGTACATTCTTAGGCGTTTAATATGCGGTGTTGATTCCATTTCGTTGAGCAAGGAGTAGCTCTTGTCTATTCCATATTTGGCTTAAGGAACTTTATCTGTGCTCATTTCAATCTCTGGTTTTATGCAGCACCCCAACTCACCTTTCCCCTTAAGCAAGCATAAGTTGGTTTTCTAAATTTGAGAACCTGTTCTGTTTTGGAATTCAGTTCCTGTGTAGCCAAGTTTACATTCCGTGTATTAGTGATATCTTATGATGTTTCATTTTCTGTGTGACTTATTTCAGTTAGAATCATCGTACCAGAATCTACTCATTATGCTGCTACGGGCCTGATGACATAGATTTCATTGCTGAGTGATACTGCATTGTACGTACGTACCTCAAGTTCTTTATCCATTTTTCACTTTCTGCGATGTTGAACTTGTACTGTAAACGAGGTTCTTGTAAACAGAGCCGTTCCAAACTTTGGGGTGGCTGTGTCTTTTTGATTTTAATTTCCCTAAGCTATAGGACCATAAGTGGAAGTGCCCTAGGCTCTGTTGCTTTGTTTTTTAGATGTTTCAGGAAACACCATACACTTCTCCCGAGTGGTTGTTGGCAGTTTACATCCCACCCATCAGCATAACAAGGCTCCCAGTTCTCCATGGCGTGTCCTGCCTATCTGGATTTTACACTTTTTTCAGATGGCCCTTTTGACCGGGGGGAAGTGAGACTTCATTGTAGTGCAGATTTCCTTTGCAAGCTTGCTTGGTTGGCCAAAAAGGGCGTATGCGTTTTTTCCTGAATATATTCAGGAAAAAACGCATACGCCCTTTTTGGCCAAGTGCATCATTGTGGACGTTCTGCCTCTTTTCCTATGCTTTCAATGCAATTCCAGTCTACCTCCTGAAATCGGTTTCCTGCAATTCTGCCCCGCTTTCAAGTCCTCTTGGCAGCCTTACTTCAGTCTATTTTTGGACGATAGCTGTCATTTATAACTCTGCAGGTTTGTGAATTACAGTGCCCCTGAGCTCCTTTCTTCAACTCGCTTTCTTTTGAGCTGGCCGCAACACCGCAGGATGGCTTCAGGCCCTAATCTGGTTCTGGTACGGCATGCTGAGCCTTTCGTTATTTCCTCTTCCTGGTGGGAAATGAGAGTTAAATTTGCCCGTCCAGACACCTCCAGCTAGCCTCTCATTGGTTCTCGCTATTCCTGTTCATCTTCCGCAGAAATTGCAAACTGGGCCAAACAGGAGGTTAAAGGCGCTGACTCTCCAAGTGGGGAGAGTGTTAGTAAAGCGTCTGGAATGTTGCACCCGAGTACCAGGGGAGGAAAACTGAGACATATTTGAACACGTCTCCCGATCACATGGTTGATCATACTCTGGGTTCCACATGCATGTTTTAGCTGAAGGAAGAATACCTAAAACCTGGGTAGTTGAAACCCCTGGAATGGGTACCATGCAGTATGACTTCAAAGGGTCTTCATTTGCTCACCGAACCTCTCCAATCCTATCACTGCTGCGTTTATGCCCCTGTACACATGCTTGATTCTCTTTCGGAGACATAGCAATCCATAGGTTTTAAGATACTTACTAGTCAGGTACATTCTTAGGCGTTTAATATGCGGTGTTGATTCCATTTCGTTGAGCAAGGAGTAGCTCTTGTCTATTCCATATTTGGCTTAAGGAACTTTATCTGTGCTCATTTCAATCTCTGGTTTTATGCAGCACCCCAACTCACCTTTCCCCTTAAGCAAGCATAAGTTGGTTTTCTAAATTTGAGAACCTGTTCTGTTTTGGAATTCAGTTCCTGTGTAGCCAAGTTTACATTCCGTGTATTAGTGATATCTTATGATGTTTCTTTTTCTGTGTGACTTATTTCAGTTAGAATCATCGTACCTGAATCTACTCATTATGCTGCTACGGGCCTGATGACATAGATTTCATTGCTGAGTGATACTGCATTGTACGTACGTACCTCAAGTTCTTTATCCATTTTTCACTTTCTGCGATGTTGAACTTGTACTGTAAACGAGGTTCTTGTAAACAGAGCCGTTCCAAACTTTGGGGTGGCTGTGTCTTTTTGATTTTAATTTCCCTAAGCTATAGGACCATAAGTGGAAGTGCCCTAGGCTCTGTTGCTTTGTTTTTTAGATGTTTCAGGAAACACCATACACTTCTCCCAAGTGTCTGTTGGCAATTTACATCCCGCCCATCAGCATAACAAGGCTCCCAGTTCTCAATGGCCTGTTGCCTTTCTGGATTTTACACTTTTTTCAGATGGCCCTTTTGACCGGGGGGAAGTGAGACTTCATTGTAGTGCAGATTTCCTTTGCAAGCTTGCTTGGTTGGCCAAAAAGGGCGTATGCGTTTTTTCCTGAATATATTCAGGAAAAAACGCATACGCCCTTTTTGGCCAAGTGCATCATTGTGGACGTTCTGCCTCTTTTCCTATGCTTTAAATGCAATTCCAGTCTACCTCCTGAAATCGGTTTCCTGCAATTCTGCCCCGCTTCCAAGTCCTCTTGGCAGGCTTACTTCAGTCTATTTTTGGACGATAGCTGTCATTTATAACTCTGCAGGTTTGTGAATTACAGTGCCCCTGAGTTCCTTTCTTCAACTCGCTTTCTTGTGACCTGGCCGCAACACCGCAGGATGGCTTCAGGCCCTAATCTGGTTCCGGCACGGCACGCTGAGCCTTTGGTTAATTCCTCTACCTGGTGGGAAATGAGAGTTAAATTTGCCCGTCCAGACACCTCCAGCTAGTCTCTCATTGGTTCTCGCTATTCCTGTTCATCTTCCGCAGAAATTGCAAACTGGGCCAAACAGGAGGTTAAAGGGACTGACTCTCCAAGTGGCGAGAGTGTTAGTAAAGCGTCTGGAATGTTGCACCCGAGTACCAGGGGAGGAAAACTGAGACATATTTGAACACGTCTCCTGATCACATGGTTGATCATACTCTAGGTTCCACATGCATGTTTTAGCTGAAGGAAGAATACCTTAAACCTGGGTAGTTGAAACCCGTGGAATGGGTACCATGCAATATGACTTCAAAGGGTCTTCATTTGCTCACCGAACCTCTCCAATCTTATCACTGCTGCGTTTATGCCCCTGTACACATGCTTGATTCTCTTTCGGAGACATAGCAATCCATAGGTTTTAAGATACTTACTAGTCAGGAACATTCTTAGGCGTTTAATATGGGGTGTTGAGTCCATTTCGTTGAGCAAGGAGTAGCTCTTGTCTATTCCATATTTGGCTTAAGGAACTTTATCTGTGCTCATTTCAATCTCTGGTTTTATGCAGCACCCCAACTCACCTTTACCCTTAAGCAAGAATAAGTTGGTTTTCTAAATTTGAGACCCTGTTCTGTTCTGTAATTCAGTTCCTGTGTAGCCAAGTTTACATTCCATGTATTACTGATATCTTATGATGTTTCTTTTTCTGTGTGACTTATTTCAGTTAGAATTATCATACCTGAATCCACTCATTGTGCTGCTAAGGGCCTGATGACACAGATTTCATTGCTGAGTGATATTGCTTTGTAAGTAAATACCACAACTTCTTTATCCATTTTTCAATTTCTGCGATGTTGAACTTGTACTGTAAACGAGGTTCTTGTAAACAGAGCCGTTCCAAACTTTGGGGTGGCTGTGTCTTTTTGATTTTAATTTCCCTAAGCTATAGGACCATAAGTGGCAGTGCCCTAGGCTCTGTTGCTTTGTTTTTTAGATGTTTCAGGAAACACCATACACTTCTCCCGAGTGTCTGTTGGCAATTTACATCCCGCCCATCAGCATAACAAGGCTCCCAGTTCTCCATGGCCTGTCCTGCCTTTCTGGATTTTACACTTTTTTCAGATGGCCCTTTTGACTGTGGGGAAGTGAGACTTCATTGTAGTGCAGATTTCCTTTGCAAGCTTGCTTGGTTGGCCAAAAAGGGCGTATGCGTTTTTTCCTGAATATATTCAGGAAAAAACGCATACGCCCTTTTTGGCCAAGTGCATCATTGTGGACGTTCTGCCTCTTTTCCTATGCTTTCAATGCAATTCCAGTCTACCTCCTGAAATCGGTTTCCTGCAATTCTGCCCCGCTTTCAAGTCCTCTTGGCAGCCTTACTTCAGTCTATTTTTGGACGATAGCTGTCATTTATAACTCTGCAGGTTTGTGAATTACAGTGCCCCTGAGCTCCTTTCTTCAACTCGCTTTCTTGTGACCTGGCCGCAACACCGCAGGATGGCTTCAGGCCCTAATCTTGTTCCGGCACGGCACGCTGAGCCTTTGGTTAATTCCTCTTCCTGGTGGGAAATGAGAGTTAAATTTGCCCGTCCAGAAACCTCCAGCTAGTCTCTCATTGGTTCTCGCTATTCCTGTTCATCTTCCGCAGAAATTGCAAACTGGGCCAAACAGGAGGTTAAAGGCGCTGACTCTCCAAGTCGGGAGAGTGTTAGTAAAGCGTCTGGAATGTTGCACCCGAGTACCAGGGGAGGAAAACTGAGACATATTTGAACACGTTTCCCGTTCACATGGTTGATCATACTTGGGTTCCACATGCATGTTTTAGCTGAAGGAAGAATACCTTAAACCTGGAGAGTTGAGACCCGTGGAATGGGTACCATGCAATATGACTTCAAAGGGTCTTCATTTGCTCACCGAACCTCTCCAATCCTATCACTGCTGCGTTTATGCCCCTGTACACATGCTTGATTCTCTTTTGGAGACATAGCAATCCATAGGTTTTAAGATACTTACAAGTCAGGTACATTCTTAGGCGTTTAATATGCGGTGTTGAGTCCATTTCGTTGAGCAAGGAGTAGCTCTTGTCTATTCCATATTTGACTTAAGGAACTTTATCTGTGCTCATTTCAATCTCTGGTTTTATGCAGCACCCCAACTCACCTTTACCCTTAAGCAAGCATAAGTTGGTTTTCTAAATTTGAGACCCTGTTCTGTTCTGTAATTCAGTTCCTGTGTAGCCAAGTTTACATTCCGTGTATTACTGATATCTTATGATGTTTCTTTTTCTGTGTGACTTACTTCAGTTAGAATCATCATACCTGAATCCACTCATTGTGCTGCTAAGGGCCTGATGACACAGATTTCATTGCTGAGTGATATTGCTTTGTAAGTAAATACCACAACTTCTTTATCCATTTTTCACTTTCTGCGATGTTGAACTTGTACTGTAAACGAGGTTCTTGTAAACAGAGGCGTCCCAAACTTTGGGGTGGCTGTGTCTTTTTGATTTTAATTTCCCTAAGCTATAGGACCATAAGTGGAAGTGCCCTAGGTTCTGTTGCTTTGTTTTTTAGATGTTTCAGGAAACACCATACACTTCTCCCGAGTGGTTGTTGGCAATTTACATCCCGCCCATCAGCATAACAAGGCTCCCAGTTCTCCATGGCCTGTCCTGCCTTTCTGGATTTTACACTTTTTTCAGATGGCCCTTTTGACCGGGGGGAAGTGAGACTTCATTGTAGTGCAGATTTCCTTTGCAAGCTTGCTTGGTTGGCCAAAAAGGGCGTATGCGTTTTTTCCTGAATATATTCAGGAAAAAACGCATACGCCCTTTTTGGCCAAGTGCATCATTGTGGACGTTCTGCCTCTTTTCCTATGCTTTCAATGCAATTCCAGTCTACCTCCTGAAATCGGTTTCCTGCAATTCTGTCCCGCTTTCAAGTCCTCTTGGCAGCCTTACTTCAGTCTATTTTTGGACGATAGCTGTCATTTATAACTCTGCAGGTTTGTGAATTACAGTGCCCCTGAGCTCCTTTCTTCAACTCGCTTTCTTTTGAGCTGGCCGCAACACCACAGGATGGCTTCAGGCCCTAATCTGGTTCCGGCACGGCACGCTGAGGCTTTGGTTATTTCCTCTTCCTGGTGGGAAATGAGAGTTAAATTTGCCCGTCCAGACACCTCCAGCTAGTCTCTCAATGGTTCTCGCTATTCCTGTTCATCTTCCGCAGAAATTGCAAACTGGGCCAAACAGGAGGTTAAAGGCGCTGACTCTCCAAGTCGGGAGAGTGTTAGTAAAGCGTCTGGAATGTTGCACCCGAGTACCAGGGGAGGAAAACTGAGACATATTTGAACACGTCTCCCGTTCACATGGTTGATCATACTTGGGTTCCACATGCATGTTTTAGCTGAAGGAAGAATACCTTAAACCTGGAGAGTTAAGACCCGTGTAATGGGTACCATGCAATATGACTTCAAAGGGTCTTCATTTGCTCACCGAACCTCTCCAATCCTATCACTGCTGCGTTTATGCCCCTGTACACATGCTTGATTCTCTTTTGGAGACATAGCAATCCATAGGTTTTAAGATACTTACTAGTCAGGTACATTCTTAGGCGTTTAATATGCGATGTTGAGTCCATTTCGTTGAGCAAGGAGTAGCTCTTGTCTATTCCATATTTGACTTAAGGAACTTTATCTGTACTCATTTCAATCTCTGGTTTTATGCAGCACCCCAACACACCTTTACCCTTAAGCAAGCATAAGTTGGTTTTCTAAATTTGAGACCCTGTTCTGTTCTGTAATTCAGTTCCTGTGTAGCCAAGTTTACATTCCGTGTATTACTGATATCTTATGATGTTTCTTTTTCTGTGTCACTTACTTCAGTTAGAATCATCATACCTGAATCCACTCATTGTGCTGCTAAGGGCCTGATGACACAGATTTCATTGCTGAGTGATATTGCTTTGTAAGTAAATACCACAACTTCTTTATCCATTTTTCACTTTCTGCGATGTTGAACTTGTACTGTAAACGAGGTTCTTGTAAACAGAGGCGTCCCAAACTTTGGGGTGGCTGTGTCTTTTTGATTTTAATTTCCCTAAGCTGTAGGAACATAAGTGGCAGTGCCCTAGGCTCTGTTGCTTTGTTTTTTAGATGTTTCAGGAAACACCATACACTTCTCCCGAGTGGTTGTTGGCAATTTACATCCCGCCCATCAGCATAACAAGGCTCCCAGTTCTCCATGGCCTGTCCTGCCTTTCTGGATTTTACACTTTTTTCAGATGGCCCTTTTGACCGGGGGGAAGTGAGACTTCATTGTAGTGCAGATATCCTTTGCAAGCTTACTTGGTTGGCCAAAAAGGGCGTATGCGTTTTTTCCTGAATATATTCAGGAAAAAACGCATACGCCCTTTTTGGCCAAGTGCATCATTGTGGACGTTCTGCCTCTTTTCCTATGCTTTCAATGCAATTCCAGTCTACCTCCTGAAATCGGTTTCCTGCAATTCTGCCCCGCTTTCAAGTCCTCTTGGCAGCCTTACTTCAGTCTATTTTTGGACGATAGCTGTCATTTATAACTCTGCAGGTTTGTGAATTACAGTGCCCCTGAGCTCCTTTCTTCAACTCGCTTTCTTTTGAGCTGGCCGCAACACCGCAGGATGGCTTCAGGCCCTAATCTGGTTCCGGTACGGCATGCTGAGCCTTTGGTTATTTCCTCTTCCTGGTGAGAATTGAGAGTTAAATTTGCCCGTCCAGACACCTCCAGCTAGCCTCTCATTGGTTCTCGCTATTCCTGTTCATCTTCCGCAGAAATTGCAAACTGTGCCAAACAGGAGGTTAAAGGCGCTGACTCTCCAAGTGGGGATAGTGTTAGTAAAGCGTCTGGAATGTTGCACCCGAGTACCAGGTTACGAAAACTGAGACATATTTGAACACGTCTCCCGTTCACATGGTTGATCATACTTGGGTTCCACATGCATTTTTTAGCTGAAGGAAGAATACCTTAAACATGGAGAGTTGAGACCCGTGGAATGGGTACCATGCAATATGACTTCAAAGGGTCTTCATTTGCTGACCGAACCTCTCCAATCCTATCACTGCTGCGTTTATGCCCCTGTACACATGCTTGATTCTCTTTCGGAGACATAGCAATCCATAGATTTTAAGATACTTACTAGTCAGGTACATTCTTAGGCGTTTAATATGCGGTGTTGAGTCCATTTCGTTGAGCAAGGAGTAGCTCTTGTCTATTCCATATTTGACTTAAGGAACTTTATCTGTGCTCATTTCAATCTCTGGTTTTATGCAGCACCCCAACTTACCTTTACCCTTAAGCAAGCATAAGTTGGTTTTCTAAATTTGAGACCCTGTTCTGTTCTGTAATTCAGTTCCTGTGTAGCCAAGTTTACATTCCGTGTATTACTGATATCTTATGATGTTTCTTTTTCTGTGTGACTTACTTCAGTTAGAATCATCATACCTGAATCCACTCATTGTGCTGCTAAGGGCCTGATGACACAGATTTCATTGCTGAGTGATATTGCTTTGTAAGTAAATACCACAACTTCTTTATCCATTTTTCACTTTCTGCGATGTTGAACTTGTACTGTAAACGAGGATCTTGTAAACAGAGCCGTCCCAAACTTTGGGGTGGCTGTGTCTTTTTGATTTTAATTTCCCTAAGCTATAGGACCATAAGTGGCAGTGCCCTAGGCTCTGTTGCTTTGTTTTTTAGATGTTTCAGGAAACACCATACACTTCTCCCGAGTGTCTGTTGGCAATTTACATCCCGCCCATCAGCATAACAAGGCTCCCAGTTCTCCATGGCCTGTCCTGCCTTTCTGGATTTTACACTTTTTTCAGATGGCCCTTTTGACCGGGGGGAAGTGAGACTTCATTGTAGTGCAGATTTCCTTTGCAAGCTTGCTTGGTTGGCCAAAAAGGGCGTATGCGTTTTTTCCTGAATATATTCAGGAAAAAACGCATACGCCCTTTTTGGCCAAGTGCATCATTGTGGACGTTCTGCCTCTTTTCCTATGTTTTCAATGCAATTCCAGTCTACCTCCTGAAATCGGTTTCCTGCAATTCTGCCCCGCTTTCAAGTCCTCTTGGCAGCCTTACTTCAGTCTATTTTTGGACGATAGCTGTCATTTATAACTCTGCAGGTTTGTGAATTACAGTGCCCCTGAGCTCCTTTCTTCAACTCGCTTTCTTGTGACCTGGCCGCAACACCGCAGGATGGCTTCAGGCCCTCATCTGGTTCCGGCCCGGCATGCTGAGCCTTTGGTTAATTCCTCTTCCTGGTGGGAAATGAGAGTTAAATTTGCCCGTCCAGACACCTCCAGCTAGCCTCTCATTGGTTCTCGCTATTCCTGTTCATCTTCCGCAGAAATTGCAAACTGGGCCAAACAGGAGGTTAAAGGGACTGACTCTCCAAGTGGGGAGAGTGTTAGTAAAGCGTCTGGAATGTTGCACCCGAGTACCAGGGGAGGAAAACTGAGACATATTTGAACACATCTCCCGATCACATGGTTGATCATACTCTAGGTTCCACATGCATGTTTTAGCTGAAGGAAGAATACCTTAAACCTGGGTAGTTGAAACCCGTGGAATGGGTACCATACAATATGACTTCAAAGGGTCTTCATTTGCTCACTGAACCTCTCCAATCCTATCACTGCTGCGTTTATGCCCCTGTACACATGCTTGATTCTCTTTCGGAGACATAGCAATCCATAGGTTTTAAGATACTTACTAGTCAGGTACATTCTTAGGCGTTTAATATGGGGTGTTGAGTCCATTTCGTTGAGCAAGGAGTAGCTCTTGTCTATTCCATATTTGGCTTAAGGAACTTTATCTGTGCTCATTTCAATCTCTGGTTTTATGCAGCACCCCAACTCACCTTTACCCTTAAGCAAGCATAAGTTGGTTTTCTAAATTTGAGACCCTGTTCTGTTCTGTAATTCAGTTCCTGTGTAGCCAAGTTTACATTCCGTGTATTACTGATATCTTATGATGTTTCGTTTTCTGTGTGACTTATTTCAGTTAGAATCATCATACCTGAATCCACTCATTGTGCTGCTAAGGGCCTGATGACACAGATTTCATTGCTGAGTGATATTGCTTTGTAAGTAAATACCACAACTTCTTTATCCATTTTTCACTTTCTGCGATGTTGAACTTGTACTGTAAACGAGGTTCTTGTAAACAGAGCCGTTCCAAACTTTGGGGTGGCTGTGTCTTTTTGATTTTAATTTCCCTAAGCTATATGACCATAAGTGGAAGTGCCCCAGGTTCTGTTGCTTTGTTTTTTAGATGTTTCAGGAAACACCATACACTTCTCCCAAGTGGTTGTTGGCAATTTACATCCCGCCCATCAGCATAACAAGGCTCCCAGTTCTCCATGGCCTGTCCTGCCTTTCTGGATTTTACACTTTTTTCAGATGGCCCTTTTGACCGGGGGGAAGTGAGACTTCATTGTAGTGCAGATTTCCTTTGCAAGCTTGCTTGGTTGGCCAAAAAGGGCGTATGCGTTTTTTCCTGAATATATTCAGGAAAAAACGCATACGCCCTTTTTGGCCAAGTGCATCATTGTGGACGTTCTGCCTCTTTTCCTATGCTTTCCATACAATTCCAGTCTACCTCCTGAAATCGGTTTCCTGCAATTCTGCCCCGCTTTCAAGTCCTCTTGGAAGCCTTACTTCAGTATATTTTTGGACGATAGCTGTCATTTATAACTCTGCAGGTTTGTGAATTACAGTGCCCCTGAGTTCCTTTCTTCAACTTGCTTTCTTGTGACCTGGCCGCAACACCGCAGGATGGCTTCAGGCCCTAATCTGGTTCCGGTACGGCACGCTGAGCCTTTGGTTATTTCCTCTTCCTGGTGGGAAATGAGAGTTAAATTTGCCCGTCCAGACACCTCCAGCTAGCCTCTCATTGGTTCTCGCTATTCCTGTTCATCTTCCGCAGAAATTGCAAACTGGGCCAAACAGGAGGTTAAAGGCACTGACTCTCCAAGTGGGGAGAGTGTTAGTAAAGCGTCTGGAATGTTGCACCCGAGTACCAGGGGAGGAAAACTGAGACATATTTGAACATGTCTCCCGTTCACATGGTTGATCATACTTGGGTTCCACATGCATGTTTTAGCTGAAGGAAGAATACCTTAAACCTGGAGAGTTAAGACCCGTGTAATGGGTACCATGCAATGTGACTTCAAAGTGTCTTCATTTGCTCACCGAACCTCTCCAATCCTATCACTGCTGCGTTTATGCCCCTGTACACATGCTTGATTCTCTTTCGGAGACATAGCAATCCATAGGTTTTAAGATACTTACTAGTCAGGTACATTCTTAGGCGTTTAATATGCGGTGTTGAGTCCATTTTGTTGAGCAAGGAGTAGCTCTTTTCTATTCCATATTTGACTTAAGGAACTTTATCTGTGCTCATTTCAATCTCTGGTTTTATGCAGCACCCCAACTCACCTTTACCCTTAAGCAAGCATAAGTTGGTTTTCTAAATTAGAGACCCTGTTCTGTTCTGTAATTCAGTTCCTGTGTAGCCAAGTTTACATTCCGTGTATTACTGATATCTTATGATGTTTCTTTTTCTGTGTGACTTATTTCAGTTAGAATCATCATACCTGAATCCACTCATTGTGCTGCTAAGGGCCTGATGACACAGATTTCATTGCTGAGTGATATTGCTTTGTAAGTAAATAACACAACTTCTTTCTCCATTTTTCACTTTCTGCGATGTTGAACTTGTACTGTAAACGAGGATTTTGTAAACAGAGCCGTCCCAAACTTTGGGGTGGCTGTGTCTTTTTGATTTTAATTTCCCTAAGCTATAGGACCATAAGTGGCAGTGCCCTAGGCTCTGTTGCTTTGTTTTTTAGATGTTTCAGGAAACACCATACACTTCTCCCGAGTGTCTGTTGGCAATTTACATCCCGCCCATCAGCATAACAAGGCTCCCAGTTCTCCATGGCCTGTCCTGCCTTTCTGGATTTTACACTTTTTTCAGATGGCCCTTTTGACCGGGGGGAAGTGAGACTTCATTGTAGTGCAGATTTCCTTTGCAAGCTTGCTTGGTTGGCCAAAAAGGGCGTATGCGTTTTTTCCTGAATATATTCAGGAAAAAACGCATACGCCCTTTTTGGCCAAGTGCATCATTGTGGACGTTCTGCCTCTTTTCCTATGCTTTCAATGCAATTCCAGTCTACCTCCTGAAATCGGTTTCCTGCAATTCTGCCCCGCTTTCAAGTCCTCTTGGCAGCCTTACTTCAGTCTATTTTTGGACGATAGCTGTCATTTATAACTCTGCAGGTTTGTGAATTACAGTGCCCCTGAGCTCCTTTCTTCAACTCGCTTTCTTGTGAGCTGGCCGCAACACCGCAGGATGGCTTCAGGCCCTAATCTGGTTCCGGCACGGCACGCTGAGCCTTTGGTTAATTCCTCTTCCTGGTGGGAAATGAGAGTTAAATTTGCCCGTCCAGACACCTCCAGCTAGTCTCTCATTGGTTCTCGCTATTCCTGTTCATCTTCCGCAGAAATTGCAAACTGGGCCAAACAGGAGGTTAAAGGTGCTGACTCTCCAAGTGGGGAGAGTGTTAGTAAAGCGTCTGGAATGTTGCACCCGAGTACCAGGGTACGAAAACTGAGACATATTTGAACACGTCTCCCGATCACATGTTTGATCATACTCTGGGTTCCACATGCATGTTTTAGCTGAAGGAAGAATACCTAAAACCTGGGTAGTTGAAACCCGTGGAATGGGTACCATGCAATATGACTTCAAAGGGTCTTCATTTGCTCACCGAACCTCTCCAATCCTATCACTGCTGCGTTTATGCCCCTGTACACATGCTTGATTCCCCTTCGGAGACATAGCAATCCATAGGTTTTAAGATACTTACTAGTCAGGTACATTCTTAGGCGTTTAATATGCGGTGTTGAGTCCATTTCGTTGAGAAAGGAGTAGCTCTTGTCTATTCCATATTTGGCTTAAGGAACTTTATCTGTGCTCATTTCAATCTCTGGTTTTATGCAGCACCCCAACTCACCTTTACCCTTAAGCAAGCATAAGTTGGTTTTCTAAATTTGAGACCCTGTTCTGTTCTGTAATTCAGTTCCTTTGTAGCCAAGTTTCCATTCCGTGTATTACTGATATCTTATGATGTTTCTTTTTCTGTGTGACTTATTTCAGTTAGAATCATCGTACCTGAATCCACTCATTATGCTGCTACGGGCCTGATGACATAGATTTCATTGCTGAGTGATACTGCATTGTACGTAAGTACCACAAGTTCTTAATCCATTTTTCACTTTCTGTGATATTGAACTTGTACGGTAAACGGGGTTCTTGTAAACGGAGGGGTCCCAAACTTTGGGGTGGCTGTGTCTTTTTGATTTTAATTTCCCTAAGCTATAGGACCATAAGTGGAAGTGCCCTAGGCTCTGTTGCTTTGTTTTTTAGATGTTTCAGGAAACACCATACTCTTCTCCCGAGTGTCTGTTGGCAATTTACATCCCGCCCATCAGCATAACAAGGCTCCCAGTTCTCCATGGCCTGTCCTGCCTTTCTGGATTTTACACTTTTTTCAGATGGCCCTTTTGACCGGGGGGAAGTGAAACTTCATTGTAGTGCAGATTTCCTTTGCAAGCTTGCTTGGTTGGCCAAAAAGGGCGTATGCGTTTTTTCCTGAATATATTCAGGAAAAAACGCATACGCCCTTTTTGGCCAAGTGCATCATTGTGGACGTTCTGCCTCTTTTCCTATGCTTTCAATGCAATTCCAGTCTACCTCCTGAAATCGGTTTCCTGCAATTCTGCCCCGCTTTCAAGTCCTCTTGGCAGCCTTACTTCAGTCTATTTTTGGACGATAGCTGTCATTTATAACTCTGCAGGTTTGTGAATTACAGTGCCCCTGAGCTCCTTTCTTCAACTCGCTTTCTTGTGAGCTGGCCGCAACACCGCAGGATGGCTTCAGGCCCTAATCTGGTTCCGGCACGGCACGCTGAGCCTTTGGTTAATTCCTCTTCCGGGGGGGAAATGAGAGTTAAATTTGCCCGTCCAGACACCTCCAGCTAGTCTCTCATTGGTTCTCGCTATTCCTGTTCATCTTCCGCAGAAATTGCAAACTGGGCCAAACAGGAGGTTAAAGGTGCTGACTCTCCAAGTGGGGAGAGTGTTAGTAAAGCGTCTGGAATGTTGCACCCGAGTACCAGGGTACGAAAACTGAGACATATTTGAACACGTCTCCCGATCACATGGTTGATCATACTCTGGGTTCCACATGCATGTTTTAGCTGAAGGAAGAATACCTTAAACCTGGAGAGTTGAGACCCGTGTAATGGGTACCATGCAATATGACTTCAAAGGGTCTTCATTTGCTCACCGAACCTCTCCAATCCTATCACTGCTGCGTTTATGCCCCTGTACACACGCTTGATTCTCTTTTGGAGACATAGCAATCCATAGGTTTTAAGATACTTACTAGTCAGGTACATTCTTAGGCGTTTAATATGGGGTTTTGAGTCCATTTCGTTGAGCAAGGAGTAGCTCTTGTCTATTCCATATTTGGCTTAAGGAACTTTATCTGTGCTCATTTCAATCTCTGGTTTTATGCAGCACCCCAACTCACCTTTCCCCTTAAGCAAGCATAAGTTGGTTTTCTAAATTTGAGACCCTGTTCTGTTTTGGAATGCAGTTCCTGTGTAGCCAAGTTTACATTCCGTGTATTAGTGATATCTTATGATGTTTCTTTTTCTGTGTGACTTATTTCAGTTAGAATCATCGTACCTGAATCCACTCATTATGCTGCTACGGGCCTGATGACATAGATTTCATTGCTGAGTGATACTGCATTGTACGTAAGTACCACAAGTTCTTTATCCATTTTTCACTTTCTGTGATATTGAACTTGTACAGTAAATGGGGTTCTTGTAAACGGAGGCGTCCCAAACTTTGGGGTGGCTGTGTCTTTTTGATTTTAATTTCCCTAAGCTATAGGACCATAAGTGGAAGTGCCCTAGGCTCTGTTGCTTTGTTTTTTAGATGTTTCAGGAAACACCATACACTTCTCCCGAGTGTCTGTTGGCAATTTACATCCCGCCCATCAGCATAACAAGGCTCCCAGTTCTCCATGGACTGTCCTGCCTTTCTGGATTTTACACTTTTTTCAGATGGCCCTTTTGACCGGGGGGAAGTGAAACTTCATTGTAGTGCAGATTTCCTTTGCAAGCTTGCTTGGTTGGCCAAAAAGGGCGTATGCGTTTTTTCCTGAATATATTCAGGAAAAAACGCATACGCCCTTTTTGGCCAAGTGCATCATTGTGGACGTTCTGCCTCTTTTCCTATGCTTTCAATGCAATTCCAGTCTACCTCCTGAAATTGGTTTCCTGCAATTCTGCCCCGCTTTCAAGTCCTCTTGGCAGCCTTACTTCAGTCTATTTTTGGACGATAGCTGTCATTTATAACTCTGCAGGTTTGTGAATTACAGTGCCCCTGAGCTCCTTTCTTCAACTCGCTTTCTTGTGAGCTGGCCGCAACACCGCAGGATGGCTTCAGGCCCTAATCTGGTTCCTGCACGGCACGCTGAGCCTTTGGTTAATTCCTCTTCCGGGGGGGAAATGAGAGTTAAATTTGCCCGTCCAGACACCTCCAGCTTGTCTCTCATTGGTTCTCGCTATTCCTGTTCATCTTCTGCAGAAATTGCAAACTGGGCCAAACAGGAGGTTAAAGGTGCTGACTCTCCAAGTGGGGAGAGTGTTAGTAAAGCGTCTGGAATGTTGCACCCGAGTACCAGGGTACGAAAACTGAGACATATTTGAACACGTCTCCCGATCACATGGTTGATCATACTCTGGGTTCCACATGCATGTTTTAGCTGAAGGAAGAATACCTAAAACCTGGGTAGTTGAAACCCGTGGAATGGGTACCATGCAATATGACTTCAAAGGGTCTTCATTTGCTCACCGAACCTCTCCAATCCTATCACTGCTGCGTTTATGCCCCTGTACACATGCTTGATTCCCCTTCGGAGACATAGCAATCCATAGGTTTTAAGATACTTACTAGTCAGGTACATTCTTAGGCGTTTAATATGCGGTGTTGAGTCCATTTCGTTGAGAAAGGAGTAGCTCTTGTCTATTCCATATTTGGCTTAAGGAACTTTATCTGTGCTCATTTCAATCTCTGGTTTTATGCAGCACCCCAACTCACCTTTCCCCTTAAGCAAGCATAAGTTGGTTTTCTAAATTTGAGACCCTGTTCTGTTCTGTAATTCAGTTCCTTTGTAGCCAAGTTTCCATTCCGTGTATTACTGATATCTTATGATGTTTCTTTTTCTGTGTGACTTACTTCAGTTAGAATCATCATACCTGAATCCACTCATTGTGCTGCTACGGGCCTGATGACATAGATTTCATTGCTGAGTGATATTGCTTTGTAAGTGAATACCACAACTTCTTTATCCATTTTTCACTTTCTGCGATGTTGAACTTGTACTGTAAACGAGGTTCTTGTAAACAGAGCCGTTCCAAACTTTGGGGTGGCTGTGTCTTTTTGATTTTAATTTCCCTAAGCTATAGGACCATAAGTGGAAGTGCCCTAGGCTCTGTTGCTTTGTTTTTTAGATGTTTCAGGAAACACCATACACTTCTCCCTAGTGTCTCTTGGCAATTTACATCCCGCCCATCAGCATAACAAGGCTCCCAGTTCTCAATGTCCTGTTGCCTTTCTGGATTTTACACTTTTTTCAGATGGCCCTTTTGACCGGGGGGAAGTGAGACTTCATTGTAGTGCAGATTTCCTTTGCAAGCTTGCTTGGTTGGCCAAAAAGGGCATATGCGTTTTTTCCTGAATATATTCAGGAAAAAACGCATATGCCCTTTTTGGCCAAGTGCATCATTGTGGACGTTCTGCCTCTTTTCCTATGCTTTCAATGCAATTCCAGTCTACCTCCTGAAATCGGTTTCCTGCAATTCTGCCCCGCTTTCAAGTCCTCTTGGCAGCCTTACTTCAGTCTATTTTTGGACGATAGCTGTCATTTATAACTCTGCAGGTTTGTGAATTACAGTGCCCCTGAGCTCCTTTCTTCAACTCGCTTTCTTGTGACCTGGCCGCAACACCGCAGGATGGCTTCAGGCCCTAATCTGGTTCCGGCCCGGCATGCTGAGCCTTTGGTTAATTCCTCTTCCTGGTGGGAAATGAGAGTTAAATTTGCCCGTCCAGACACCTCCAGCTAGCCTCTCATTGGTTCTCGCTATTCCTGTTCATCTTCCGCAGAAATTGCAAACTGGGCCAAACAGGAGGTTAAAGGGACTGACTCTCCAAGTCGAGAGAGTGTTAGTAAAGCGTCTGGAATGTTGCACCCGAGTACCAGGGGAGGAAAACTGAGACATATTTGAACACGTCTCCCGTTCACATGGTTGATCATACTCTGGGTTCCACATGCATGTTTTAGCTGAAGGAAGAATACCTTAAACCTGGAGAGTTGAGACCCGTGTAATGGGTACCATGCAATATGACTTCAAAGGGTCTTCATTTGCTCACCGAACCTCTCCAATCCTATCACTGCTGCGTTTATGCCCCTGTACACACGCTTGATTCTCTTTTGGAGACATAGCAATCCATAGGTTTTAAGATACTTACTAGTCAGGTACATTCTTAGGCGTTTAATATGGGGTTTTGAGTCCATTTCGTTGAGCAAGGAGTAGCTCTTGTCTATTCCATATTTGGCTTAAGGAACTTTATCTGTGCTCATTTCAATCTCTGGTTTTATGCAGCACCCCAACTCACCTTTCCCCTTAAGCAAGCATAAGTTGGTTTTCTAAATTTGAGACCCTGTTCTGTTTTGGAATGCAGTTCCTGTGTAGCCAAGTTTACATTCCGTTTATTAGTGATATCTTATGATGTTTCTTTTTCTGTGTGACTTATTTCAGTTAGAATCATCGTACCTGAATCCACTCATTATGCTGCTACGGGCCTGATGACATAGATTTCATTGCTGAGTGATACTGCATTGTACGTAAGTACCACAAGTTCTTTATCCATTTTTCACTTTCTGTGATATTGAACTTGTACGGTAAACGGGGTTCTTGTAAACGGAGGCGTCCCAAACTTTGGGGTGGCTGTGTCTTTTTGATTTTAATTTCCCTAAGCTATAGGACCATAAGTGGAAATGCCCTAGGCTCTGTTGCTTTGTTTTTTAGATGTTTCAGGAAACACCATACACTTCTCCCGAGTGTCTGTTGGCAATTTACATCCCGCCCATCAGCATAACAAGGCTCCCAGTTCTCCATGGCCTGTCCTGCCTTTCTGGATTTTACACTTTTTTCAGATGGCCCTTTTTACCGGGGGGAAGTGAAACTTCATTGTAGTGCAGATTTCCTTTGCAAGCTTGCTTGGTTGGCCAAAAAGGGCGTATGCGTTTTTTCCTGAATATATTCAGGAAAAAACGCATACGCCCTTTTTGGCCAAGTGCATCATTGTGGACGTTCTGCCTCTTTTCCTATGCTTTCAATGCAATTCCAGTCTACCTCCTGAAATCGGTTTCCTGCAATTCTGCCCCGCTTTCAAGTCCTCTTGGCAGCCTTACTTCAGTCTATTTTTGGACGATAGCTGTCATTTATAACTCTGCAGGTTTGTGAATTACAGTGCCCCTGAGCTCCTTTCTTCAACTCGCTTTCTTGTGAGCTGGCCGCAACACCGCAGGATGGCTTCAGGCCCTAATCTGGTTCCGGCACGGCACGCTGAGCCTTTGGTTAATTCCTCTTCCGGGGGGGAAATGAGAGTTAAATTTGCCGGTCCAGACACCTCCAGCTAGTCTCTCATTGGTTCTCGCTATTCCTGTTCATCTTCCGCAGAAATTGCAAACTGGGCCAAACAGGAGGTTAAAGGTGCTGACTCTCCAAGTGGGGAGAGTGTTAGTAAAGCGTCTGGAATGTTGCACCCGAGTACCAGGGTACGAAAACTGAGACATATTTGAACACGTCTCCCGATCACATGGTTGATCATACTCTGGGTTCCACATGCATGTTTTAGCTGAAGGAAGAATACCTTAAACCTGGGTAGTTGAAACCCGTGGAATGGGTACCATGCAATATGACTTCAAAGGGTCTTCATTTGCTCACCGAACCTCTCCAATCCTATCATTGCTGCGTTTATGCCCCTGTACACATGCTTGATTCCCCTTCGGAGACATAGCAATCCATAGGTTTTAAGATACTTACTAGTCAGGTACATTCTTAGGCGTTTAATATGGGGTGTTGAGTCCATTTCGTTGAGCAAGGAGTAGCTCTTGTCTATTCCATATTTGGCTTAAGGAACTTTATCTGTGCTCATTTCAATCTCTGGTTTTATGCAGCACCCCAACTCACCTTTACCCTTAAGCAAGCATAAGTTGGTTTTCTAAATTTGAGACCCTGTTCTGTTCTGTAATTCAGTTCCTGTGTAGCCAAGTTTCCATTCCGTGTATTATTGATATCTTATGATGTTTCCTTTTCTGTGTGACTTATTTCAGTTAGAATCATCATACCTGAATCCACTCATTGTGCTGCTAAGGGCCTGATGACATAGATTTCATTACTGAGTGATATTGCTTTGTAAGTAAATACCACAACTTCTTTATCCATTTTGCACTTTCTGCGATGTTGAACTTGTACTGTAAACGAGGTTCTTGTAAACAGAGGCGTCCCAAACTTTGGGGTGGCTGTGTCTTTTTGATTTTAATTTCCCTAAGCTATAGGACCATAAGTGGAAGTGCCCTAGGCTCTGTTGCTTTGTTTTTTAGATGTTTCAGGAAACACCATACACTTCTCCAGAGTGTCTGTTGGCAATTTACATCCCGCCCATCAGCATAACAAGGCTCCCAGTTCTCAATGGCCTGTTTCCTTTCTGGATTTTACACTTTTTTCAGATGGCCCTTTTGACCGGGGGGAAGTGAGACTTCATTGTAGTGCAGATTTCCTTTGCAAGCTTGCTTGGTTGGCCAAAAAGGGCGTATGCGTTTTTTCCTGAATATATTCAGGAAAAAACGCATACGCCCTTTTTGGCCAAGGGCATCATTGTGGACGTTCTGCCTCTTTTCCTATGCTTTCAATGCAATTCCAGTCTACCTCCTGAAATCGGTTTCCTGCAATTCTGCCCCACTTTCAAGTCCTCTTGGCAGCCTTACTTCAGTCTATTTTTGGACGATAGCTGTCATTTATAACTCTGCAGGTTTGTGAATTACAGTGCCCCTGAGCTCCTTTCTTCAACTCGCTTTCTTGTGAGCTGGCCGCAACACTGCAGGATGGCTTCAGGCCCTAGTCTTGTTCCGGCCCGGCATGCTGAGCCTTTGGTTAATTCCTCTTCCTGGTGCGAAATGAGAGTTAAATTTGCCCGTCCAGACACCTCCAGCTAGCCTCTCATTGGTTCTCGCTATTCCTGTTCATCTTCCGCAGAAATTGCAAACTGGGCCAAACAGGAGGTTGAAGAGACTGACTCTCCAAGTAGGGAGAGTGTTAGTAAAGCGTCTGGAATGTTGCACCCGAGTACCAGGGGAGGAAACCTGAGACATATTTGAACACGTCTCCCGTTCACATGGTTGATCATACTCTGGGTTCCACATGCATGTTTAGCTGAAGGAAGAATACCTTAAACCTGGAGAGTTGAGACCCGTGTAATGGGTACCATGCAATATGACTTCAAAGGGTCTTCATTTGCTCACCGAACCTCTCCAATCCTATCACTGCTGCGTTTATGCTCCTGTACACACGCTTGATTCTCTTTTGGAGACATAGCAATCCATAGGTTTTAAGATACTTACTAGTCAGGTACATTCTTAGGCGTTTAATATGGGGTTTTGAGTCCATTTCGTTGAGCAAGGAGTAGCTCTTGTCTATTCCATATTTGGCTTAAGGAACTTTATCTGTGCTCATTTCAATCTCTGGTTTTATGCAGCACCCCAACTCACCTTTCCCCTTAAGCAAGCATAAGTTGGTTTTCTAAATTTGAGACGCTGTTCTGTTTTGGAATGCAGTTCCTGTGTAGCCAAGTTTACATTCCGTGTATTACTGATATCTTATGATGTTTCTTTTTCTGTGTGACTTATTTCAGTTAGAATCATCGTACCTGAATCCACTCATTATCCTGCTACGGGCCTGATGACATAGATTTCATTGCTGAGTGATACTGCATTGTACGTAAGTACCACAAGTTCTTAATCCATTTTTCACTTTCTGTGATATTGAACTTGTACGGTAAACGGGGTTCTTGTAAACGGAGGCGTCCCAAACTTTGGGGTGGCTGTGTCTTTTTGATTTTAATTTCCCTAAGCTATAGGACCATAAGTGGAAGTGCCCTAGGTTCTGTTGCTTTGTTTTTAAGATGTTTCAGGAAACACCATACACTTCTCCCGAGTGTCTGTTGGCAATTTACATCCCGCCCATCAGCATAACAAGGCTCCCAGTTCTCCATGGCCTGTCCTGCCTTTCTGGATTTTACACTTTTTTCAGATGGCCCTTTTGACCGGGGGGAAGTGAAACTTCATTGTAGTGCAGATTTCCTTTGCAAGCTTGCTTGGTTGGCCAAAAAGGGCGTATGCGTTTTTTCCTGAATATATTCAGGAAAAAACGCATACGCCCTTTTTGGCCAAGTGCATCATTGTGGACGTTCTGCCTCTTTTCCTATGCTTTCAATGCAATTCCAGTCTACCTCCTGAAATCGGTTTCCTGCAATTCTGCCCCGCTTTCAAGTCCTCTTGGCAGCCTTACTTCAGTCTATTTTTGGACGATAGCTGTCATTTATAACTCTGCAGGTTTGTGAATTACAGTGCCCCTGAGCTCCTTTCTTCAACTCGCTTTCTTGTGAGATGGCCGCAACACCGCAGGATGGCTTCAGGCCCTAATCTGATTCTGGCACGGCACGCTGAGCCTTTGGTTAATTCCTCTTCCTGGTGGGAAATGAGAGTTAAATTTGCCCGTCCAGACACCTCCAGCTAGTCTCTCATTGGTTCTCGCTATTCCTGTTCATCTTCCGCAGAAATTGCAAACTGGGCCAAACAGGAGGTTAAAGGTGCTGACTCTCCAAGTGGGGAGAGTGTTAGTAAAGCGTCTGGAATGTTGCACCCGAGTACCAGGGTACGAAAACTGAGACATATTTGAACACGTCTCCCGATCACATGGTTGATCATACTCTGGGTTCCACATGCATGTTTTAGCTGAAGGAAGAATACCTAAAACCAGGGTAGTTGAAACCCGTGGAATGGGTACCATGCAATATGACTTCAAAGGGTCTTCATTTGCTCACCGAACCTCTCCAATCCTATCACTGCTGCGTTTATGCCCCTGTACACATGCTTGATTCTCTTTCGGAGACATAGCAATCCATAGGTTTTAAGATACTTACTAGTCAGGTACATTCTTAGGCGTTTAATATGGGGTGTTGAGTCCATTTCGTTGAGCAAGGAGTAGCTCTTGTCTATTCCATATTTGGCTTAAGGAACATTATCTGTGCTCATTTCAATCTCTGGTTTTATGCAGCACCCCAACTCACCTTTCCCCTTAAGCAAGCATAAGTTGGTTTTCTAAATTTGAGACCCTGTTCTGTTTTGGAATTCAGTTCCTGTGTAGCCAAGTTTACATTCCGTGTATTACTGATATCTTATGATGTTTCTTTTTCTGTGTGACTTATTTCAGTTAGAATCATCGTACCTGAATCCACTCATTGTGCTGCTACAGGCCTGATGACATAGATTTCATTGCTGAGTGATACTGCATTGTACGTAAGTACCACAAGTTCTTTATCCATTTTTCACTTTCTGTGATATTGAACTTGTACGGTAAACGACGTTCTTGTAAATGGAGGCGTCCCAAACTTTGGGGTGGCTGTGTCGTTTTGATTTTAATTTCCCTAAGCTATAGGACCATAAGTGGAAGTGCCCTAGGCTCTGTTGCTTTGTTTTTTAGATGTTTCAGGAAACACCATACACTTCTCCCGAGTGTCTGTTGGCAATTTACATCCCGCCCATCAGCATAACAAGGCTCCCAGTTCTCCATGGCCTGTCCTGCCTTTCTGGATTTTACACTTTTTTCAGATGGCCCTTTTGACCGGGGGGAAGTGAAACTTCATTGTAGTGCAGATTTCCTTTGCAAGCCTGCTTGGTTGGCCAAAAAGGGCGTATGCGTTTTTTCCTGAATATATTCAGGAAAAAACGCATACGCCCTTTTTGGCCAAGTGCATCATTGTGGACGTTCTGCCTCTTTTCCTATGCTTTCAATGCAATTCCAGTCTACCTCCTGAAATCGGTTTCCTGCAATTCTGCCCCACTTTCAAGTCCTCTTGGCAGCCTTACTTCAGTCTATTTTTGGACGATAGCTGTCATTTATAACTCTGCAGGTTTGTGAATTACAGTGCCCCTGAGCTCCTTTCTTCAACTCGCTTTCTTTTGAGCTGGCCGCAACACCGCAGGATGGCTTCAGGCCCTAATCTGGTTCCGGTACGGCATGCTGAGCCTTTGGTTATTTCCTCTTCCTGGTGGGAAATGAGAGTTAAATTTGCCCGTCCAGACACCTCCAGCTAGCCTCTCATTGGTTCTCGCTATTCCTGTTCATCTTCCGCAGAAATTGCAAACTGGGCCAAACAGGAGGTTAAAGGCGCTGACTCTCCAAGTGGGGAGAGTGTTAGTAAAGCGTCTGGAATGTTGCACCCGAGTACCAGGGGAGGAAAACTGAGACATATTTGAACACGTCTCCCGTTCACATGGTTGATCATACTTGGGTTTCACATGCATGTTTTAGCTGAAGGAAGAATACCTTAAACCTGGAGAGTTAAGACCCGTGTAATGGGTACCATGCAATATGACTTCAAAGGGTCTTCATTTGCTCACCGAACCTCTCCAATCCTATCACTGCTGCGTTTATGCCCCTGTACACATGCTTGATTCTCTTTCAGAGACATAGCAATCCATAGGTTTTACGATACTTACTAGTCAGGTACATTCTTAGGCGTTTAATATGCGGTGTTGAGTCCATTTCGTTGAGCAAGGAGTAGCTCTTGTCTATTCCATATTTGGCCTAAGGAACTTTATCTGTGCTCATTTCAATCTCTGGTTTTATGCAGCACCCCAACTCACCTTTACCCTTAAGCAAGCATAAGTTGGTTTTCTAAATTTGAGACCCTGTTCTGTTTTGGAATTCAGTTCCTGTGTAGCCAAGTTTACATTCCGTGTATTAGTGATATCTTATGATGTTTCTTTTTCTGTGTGACTTATTTCAGTTAGAATCATCGTACCTGAATCTACTCATTATGCTGCTACGGGCCTGATGACATAGATTTCATTGCTGAGTGATACTGCATTGTACGTAAGTACCACAAGTTCTTTATCCATTTTTCACTTTCTGCGATGTTGAACTTGTACTGTAAACGAGGTTCTTTTAAACAGAGCCATTCCAAACTTTGGGGTGGCTGTGTCTTTTTTATTTTAATTTCCCTAAGCTATAGGACCATAAGTGGAAGTGCCCTAGGCTCTGTTGCTTTGTTTCTTAGATGTTTCAGGAAACACCATACACTTCTCCCAAGTGTCTGTTGGCAATTTACATCCCGCCCATCAGCATAACAAGGCTCCCAGTTCTCCATGGCCTGTCCTGCCTTTCTGGATTTTACACTTTTTTCAGATGGCCCTTTTGACCGGGGGGAAGTGAGACTTCATTGTAGTGCAGATTTCCTTTGCAAGCTTGCTTGGTTGGCCAAAAAGGGCGTATGCGTTTTTTCCTGATTATATTCAGGAAAAAACGCATACGCCCTTTTTGGCCAAGTGCATCATTGTGGACGTTCTGCCTCTTTTCCTATGCTTTCAATGCAATTCCAGTCTACCTCCTGAAATCGGTTTCCTGCAATTCTGCCCCGCTTTCAAGTCCTCTTGGCAGCCTTACTTCAGTCTATTTTTGGACGATAGCTGTCATTTATAACTCTGCAGGTTTGTGAATTACAGTGCCCCTGAGCTCCTTTCTTCAACTCGCTTTCTTGTGACCTGGCCGCAACACCGCAGGATGGCTTCAGGCCCTAATCTGGTTCCGGCCCGGCATGCTGAGCCTTTGGTTAATTCCTCTTCCTGGTGGGAAATGAGAGTTAAATTTGCCCGTCCAGACACCTCCAGCTAGCCTCTCATTGGTTCTCGCTATTCCTGTTCATCTTCCGCAGAAATTGCAAACTGGGCCAAACAGGAGGTTAAAGGGACTGACTCTCCAAGTGGGGAGAGTGTTAGTAAAGCGTCTGGAATGTTGCACCCGAGTACCAGGGGAGGAAAACTGAGACATATTTGAACACGTCTCCCTATCACATGGTTGATCATACTCTAGGTTCCACATGCATGTTTTAGCTGAAGGAAGAATACCTTAAACCTGGGTAGTTGAAACCCGTGGAATGGGTACCATGCAATATGACTTCAGAGGGTCTTCATTTGCTCACCGAACCTCTCCAATCCTATCACTGCTGCGTTTATGCCCCTGTACACATGCTTGATTCTCTTTCGGAGACATAGCAATCCATAGGTTTTAAGATACTTACTAGTCAGGTACATTCTTAGGCGTTTAATATGGGGTGTTGAGTCCATTTCGTTGAGCAAGGAGTAGCTCTTGTCTATTCCATATTTGGCTTAAGGAACTTTATCTGTGCTCATTTCAATCTCTGGTTTTATGCAGCACCCCAACTCACCTTTACCCTTAAGCAAGAATAAGTTGGTTTTCTAAATTTGAGACCCTGTTCTGTTCTGTAATTCAGTTCCTGTGTAGGCAAGTTTACATTCCGTGTATTAGTGATATCTTATGATGTTTCTTTTTCTGTGTGACTTATTTCAGTTAGAATCATCATACCTGAATCCACTTATTGTGCTGCTAAGTGCCTGATGACACAGATTTCATTGCTGAGTGATATTGCTTTGTAAGTAAATACCACAACTTGTTTATCCATTTTTCACTTTCTGCGATGTTGAACTTGTACTGTAAACGAGGTTCTTGTAAACAGATCCGTTCCAAACTTTGGGGTGGCTGTGTCTTTTTGATTTTAATTTCCCTAAGCTATAGGACCATAAGTGGAAGTGCCCTAGGTTCTGTTACTTTGTTTTTTAGATGTTTCAGGAAAAACCATACACTTCTCCCGAGTGGTTGTTGGCAATTTACATCCCGCCCATCAGCATAACAAGGCTGCCAGTTCTCCATGGCCTGTCCTGCCTTTCTGGATTTTACACTTTTTTCAGATGGCCCTTTTGACCGGGGGGAAGTGAGACTTCATTGTAGTGCAGATTTCCTTTGCAAGCTTGCTTGGTTGGCCAAAAAGGGCGTATGCGTTTTTTCCTGAATATATTCAGGAAAAAACGCATACACCCTTTTTGGCCAAGTGCATCATTGTGGACGTTGTGCCTCTTTTCTTATGCTTTCAATGCAATTCCAGTCTACCTCCTGAAATCGGTTTCCTGCAATTCTGCCCCGCTTTCAAGTCCTCTTGGCAGCCTTACTTCAGTCTATTTTTGGACGATAGCTGTCATTTATAACTCTGCAGGTTTGTGAATTACAGTGCCCCTGAGCTCCTTTCTTCAACTCGCTTTCTTTTGAGCTGGCCGCAACACCGCAGGATGGCTTCAGGCCCTAATCTGGTTCCGGCCCGGCATGCTGAGCCTTTGGTTAATTCCTCTTCCTGGTGGGAAATGAGAGTTAAATTTGCCCGTCCAGACACCTCCAGGTAGTCTCTCATTTGTTCTCGCTATTCCTGTTCATCTTCCGCAGAAATTGCAAACTGGGCCAAACAGGAGGTTAAAGGGCCTGACTCTCCAAGTGGGGAGAGTGTTAGTAAAGCGTCTGGAATGTTGCACCCGAGTACCAGGGGAGGAAAACTGAGACATATTTGAACACGTCTCCCGTTCACATGGTTGATCATACTTGCGTTCCACATGCATGTTTTAGCTGAAGGAAGAATACCTTAAACCTGGAGAGTTGAGACCCGTGTAATGGGTACCATGCAATATGACTTCAAAGGGTCTTCATTTGCTCACCGAACCTCTCCAATCCTATCACTGCTGCGTTTATGCCCCTGTACACATGCTTGATTCTCTTTCGGAGACATAGCAATCCATAGGTTTTAAGATACTTACTAGTCAGGTACATTCTTAGGCGTTTAATATGGGGTGTTGAGTCCATTTCGTTGAGCAAGGAGTAGCTCTTGTCTATTCCATATTTGGCTTAAGGAACATTATCTGTGCTCATTTCAATCTCTGGTTTTATGCAGCACCCCAACTCACCTTTACCCTTAAGCAAGAATAAGTTGGTTTTCTAAATTTGAGACCCTGTTCTGTTCTGTAATTCAGTTCCTGTGTAGCCAAGTTTACATTCCGTGTATTACTGATATCTTATGATGTTTCTTTTTCTGTGTGACTTATTTCAGTTAGAATCATCATACCTGAATCCACTCATTGTGCTGCTAAGGGCCTGATGACACAGATTTCATTGCTGAGTGATATTGCTTTGTAAGTAAATACCACAACTTCTTTATCCATTTTTCACTTTCTGCGATGTTGAACTTGTACTGTAAACGAGGTTCTTGTAAACAGAGCCGTTCCAAACTTTGGGGTGGCTGTGTCTTTTTGATTTTAATTTCCCTAAGCTATAGGACCATAAGTGGAAGTGCCCTAGGTTCTGTTGCTTTGTTTTTTAGATGTTTCAGGAAACACCATACACTTCTCCCGAGTGGTTGTTGGCAATTTACATCCCGCCCATCAGCATAACAAGGCTCCCAGTTCTCCATGGCCTGTCCTGCCTTTCTGGATTTTACACTTTTTTCAGATGGCCCTTTTGACCGGGGGGAAGTGAGACTTCATTGTAGTGCAGATTTCCTTTGCAAGCTTGCTTGGTTGGCCAAAAAGGGCGTATGCGTTTTTTCCTGAATATATTCAGGAAAAAACGCATACGCCCTTTTTGGCCAAGTGCATCATTGTGGACGTTCTGCCTCTTTTCCTATGCTTTCAATGCAATTCCAGTCTACCTCCTGAAATCGGTTTCCTGCAATTCTGCCCCGCTTTCAAGTCCTCTTGGCAGCCTTACTTCAGTCTATTTTTGGACGATAGCTGTCATTTATAACTCTGCAGGTTTGTGAATTACAGTGCCCCTGAGCTCCTTTCTTCAACTCGCTTTCTTGTGACCTGGCCGCAACACCGCAGGATGGCTTCAGGCCCTAATCTGGTTCCGGCACGGCACGCTGAGCCTTTGGTTAATTCCTCTTCCTGGTGGGAAATGAGAGTTAAATTTGCCCGTCCAGACACCTCCAGCTAGTCTCTCATTGGTTCTCGCTATTCCTGTTCATCTTCTGCAGAAATTGCAAACTGGGCCAAACAGGAGGTTAAAGGGACTGACTCTCCAAGTCGGGAGAGTGTTAGTAAAGCGTCTGGAATGTTGCACCCGAGTACCAGGGTACGAAAACTGAGACATATTTGAACACGTCTCCCGATCACATGGTTGATCATACTCTAGGTTCCACATGCATGTTTTAGCTGAAGGAAGAATACCTTAAACCTGGGTAGTTGAAACCCGTGGAATGGGTACCATGCAATATGACTTCAAAGGGTCTTCATTTGCTCACCGAACCTCTCCAATCCTATCACTGCTGCGTTTATGCCCCTGTACACATGCTTGATTCTCTTTCGGAGACATAGCAATCCATAGGTTTTTAAGATACTTACTAGTCAGGTACATTCTTAGGCGTTTAATATGCGGTGTTGAGTCCATTTCGTTGAGCAAGGAGTAGCTCTTGTCTATTCCATATTTGACTTAAGGAACTTTATCTGTGCTCATTTCAATCTCTGGTTTTATGCAGCACCCCAACTCACCTTTACCCTTAAGCAAGCATAAGTTGGTTTTCTAAATTTGAGACCCTGTTCTGTTCTGTAATTCAGTTCCTGTGTAGCCAAGTTTACATTCCGTGTATTACTGATATCTTATGATGTTTCTTTTTCTGTGTGACTTACTTCAGTTAGAATCATCATACCTGAATCCACTCATTGTGCTGCTAAGGGCCTGATGACACAGATTTCATTGCTGAGTGATATTGCTTTGTAAGTAAATACCACAACTTCTTTATCCATTTTTCACTTTCTGCGATGTTGAACTTGTACTGTAAACGAGGTTCTTGTAAACAGAGCCGTTCCAAACTTTGGGGTGGCTGTGTCTTTTTGATTTTAATTTCCCTAAGCTATAGGACCATAAGTGGAAGTGCCCTAGGTTCTGTTGCTTTGTTTTTTAGATGTTTCAGGAAACACCATACACTTCTCCCGAGTGGTTGTTGGCAATTTACATCCCGCCCATCAGCATAACAAGGCTCCCAGTTCTCCATGGCCTGCCCTGCCTTTCTGGATTTTACACTTTTTTCAGATGGCCCTTTTGACCGGGGGGAAGTAAGACTTCATTGTAGTGCAGATTTCCTTTGCAAGCTTGCTTGGTTGGCCAAAAAGGGCGTATGCGTTTTTTCCTGAATATATTCAGGAAAAAACGCATACGCCCTTTTTGGCCAAGTGCATCATTGTGGACGTTCTGCCTCTTTTCCTATGCTTTCAATGCAATTCCAGTCTACCTCCTGAAATCGGTTTCCTGCAATTCTGCCCCGCTTTCAAGTCCTCTTGGCAGCCTTACTTCAGTCTATTTTTGGACGATAGCTGTCATTTATAACTCTGCAGGTTTGTGAATTACAGTGCCCCTGAGCTCCTTTCTTCAACTCGCTTTCTTTTGAGCTGGCCGCAACACCGCAGGATGGCTTCAGGCCCTAATCTGGTTCCGGTACGGCACGCTGAGCCTTTGGTTATTTCCTCTTCCTGGTGGGAAATGAGAGTTAAATTTGCCCGTCCAGACACCTCCAGCTAGCCTCTCATTGGTTCTCGCTATTCCTGTTCATCTTCCGCAGAAATTGCAAACTGGGCCAAACAGGAGGTTAAAGGCGCTGACTCTCCAAGTGGGGAGAGTGTTAGTAAAGCGTCTGGAATGTTGCACCCGAGTACCAGGGGAGGAAAACTGAGACATATTTGAACACGTCTCCCGTTCACATGGTTGATCATACTTGGGTTCCACATGCATGTTTTAGCTGAAGGAAGAATACCTAAAACCTGGGTAGTTGAAACCCGTGGAATGGGTACCATGCAATATGACTTCAAAGGGTCTTCATTTGCTCACCGAACCTCTCCAATCCTATCACTGCTGCGTTTATGCCCCTGTACACATGCTTGATTCTCTTTTGGAGACATAGCAATCCATAGGTTTTAAGATACTTACTAGTCAGGTACATTCTTAGGCGTTTAATATGCGGTGTTGAGTCCATTTCGTTGAGCAAGGAGTAGCTCATGTCTATTCCATATTTGGCTTAAGGAACTTTATCTGTGCTCATTTCAATCTCTGGTTTTATGCAGCAACCCAACTCACCTTTACCCTTAAGCAAGCATAAGTTGGTTTTCTAAATTTGAGACCCTGTTCTGTTTTGGAATTCAGTTCCTGTGTAGCCAAGTTTACATTCCGTGTATTACTGATATCTTATGATGTTTCTTTTTCTGTGTGACTTATTTCAGTTAGAATCATCGTACCTGAATCTACTCATTATGCTGCTACGGGTCTGATGACATAGATTTCATTGCTGAGTGATACTGCATTGTACATAAGTACCACAAGTTCTTTATCCATTTTTCACTTTCTGCGATGTTGAACTTGTACTGTAAACGAGGTTCTTGTAAACAGAGCCGTTCCAAACTTTGGGGTGGCTGTGTCTTTTTGATTTTAATTTCCCTAAGCTATAGGACCATAAGTGGAAGTGCCCTAGGCTCTGTTGCTTTGTTTTTTAGATGTTTCAGGAAACACCATACACTTCTCCCGAGTGGTTGTTGGCAATTTACATCCCGCCCATCAGCATAACAAGGCTCCCAGTTCTCCATGGCCTGTCCTGCCTTTCTGGATTTTACACTTTTTTCAGATGGCCCTTTTGACCCGGGGGAAGTGAGACTTCATTGTAGTGCAGATTTCCTTTGCAAGCTTGCTTGGTTGGCCAAAAAGGGCGTATGCGTTTTTTCCTGAATATATTCAGGAAAAAACGCATACGCCCTTTTTGGCCAAGTGCATCATTGTGGACGTTCTGCCTCTTTTCCTATGCTTTCAATGCAATTCCAGTCTACCTCCTGAAATCGGTTTCCTGCAATTCTGCCCCGCTTTCAAGTCCTCTTGGCAGCCTTACTTCAGTCTATTTTTGGACGATAGCTGTCATTTATAACTCTGCAGGTTTGTGAATTACAGTGCCCCTGAGCTCCTTTCTTCAACTCGCTTTCTTGTGACCTGGCCGCAACACCGCAGGATGGCTTCAGGCCCTAATCTGGTTCCGGCACGGCACGCTGAGCCTTTGGTTAATTCCTCTTCCTGGTGGGAAATGAGAGTTAAATTTGCCCGTCCAGACACCTCCAGCTAGCCTCTCATTGGTTCTCGCTATTCCTGTTCATCTTCCGCAGAAATTGCAAACTGGGCCAAACAGGAGGTTAAAGGGACTGACTCTCCAAGTGGGGAGAGTGTTAGTAAAGCGTCTGGAATGTTGCACCCAAGTACCAGGGTACGAAAACTGAGACATATTTGAACACGTCTCCCGATCACATGGTTGATCATACTCTAGGTTCCACATGCATGTTTTAGCTGAAGGAAGAATACCTTAAACCTGGGTAGTTGAAACCCGTGGAATGGGTACCATGCAATATGACTTCAAAGGGTCTTCATTTGCTCACCGAACCTCTCCAATCCTATCACTGCTGCGTTTATGCCCCTGTACACATGCTTGATTCTCTTTCGGAGACATAGCAATCCATAGGTTTTAAGATACTTACTAGTCAGGAACATTCTTAGGCGTTTAATATGGGGTGTTGAGTCCATTTCGTTGAGCAAGGAGTAGCTCTTGTCTATTCCATATTTGGCTTAAGGAACTTTATCTGTGCTCATTTCAATCTCTGGTTTTATGCAGCACCCCAACTCACCTTTCCCCTTAAGCAAGCATAAGTTGGTTTTCTAAATTTGAGACCCTGTTCTGTTCTGTAATTCAGTTCCTGTGTAGCCAAGTTTACATTCCGTGTATTACTGATACCTTATGATGTTTCTTTTTCTGTGTGACTTATTTCAGTTAGAATCATCATACCTGAATCCACTCATTGCGATGCTAAGGGCCTGATGACATAGATTTCATTGCTGAGTGATATTGCTTTGTAAGTAAATACCACAACTTCTTTATCCATTTTTCACTTTCTGCGATGTTGAACTTGTACTGTAAACGAGGTTCTTGTAAACAGAGCCGTTCCAAACTTTGGGGTGGCTGTGTCTTTTTGATTTTAATTTCCCTAAGCTATAGGACCATAAGTGGAAGTGCCCTAGGCTCTGTTGCTTTGTTTTTTAGATGTTTCAGGAAACACCATACACTTCTCCCAAGTGTCTGTTGGCAATTTACATCCCGCCCATCAGCATAACAAGGCTCCCAGTTCTCAATGGCCTGTTGCCTTTCTGGATTTTACACTTTTTTCAGATGGCCCTTTTGACCGGGGGGAAGTGAGACTTCATTGTAGTGCAGATTTCCTTTGCAAGCTTGCTTGGTTGGCCAAAAAGGGCGTATGCGTTTTTTCCTGAATATATTCAGGAAAAAACGCATACACCCTTTTTGGCCAAGTGCATCATTGTGGACGTTGTGCCTCTTTTCCTATGCTTTCAATGCAATTCCAGTCTACCTCCTGAAATCGGTTTCCTGCAATTCTGCCCCGCTTTCAAGTCCTCTTGGCAGCCTTACTTCAGTCTATTTTTGGACGATAGCTGTCATTTATAACTCTGCAGGTTTGTGAATTACAGTGCCCCTGAGCTCCTTTCTTCAACTCGCTTTCTTTTGAGCTGGCCGCAACACCGCAGGATGGCTTCAGGCCCTAATCTGGTTCCGACACGGCACGCTGAGCCTTTGGTTATTTCCTCTTCCTGGTGGGAAATGAGAGTTAAATTTGCCCGTCCAGACACCTCCAGCTAGTCTCTCATTGGTTCTCGCTATTCCTGTTCATCTTCCGCAGAAATTGCAAACTGGGCCAAACAGGAGGTTAAAGGGACTGACTCTCCAAGTCGAGAGAGTGTTAGTAAAGCGTCTGGAATGTTGCACCCGAGTACCAGGGTACGAAAACTGAGACATATTTGAACACGTCTCCCGATCACATGGTTGATCATACTCTAGGTTCCACATGCATGTTTTAGCTGAAGGAAGAATACCTTAAACCTGGGTAGTTGAAACCCGTGGAATGGGTACCATGCAATATGACTTCAAAGGGTCTTCATTTGCTCACCGAACCTCTCCAATCCTATCACTGCTGCGTTTATGCCCCTGTACACATGCTTGATTCTCTTTTGGAGACATAGCAATCCATAGGTTTTAAGATACTTACTAGTCAGGTACATTCTTAGGCGTTTAATATGCGGTGTTGAGTTCATTTCATTGAGCAAGGAGTAGCTCTTGTCTATTCCATATTTGGCTTAAGGAACTTTATCTGTGCTCATTTCAATCTCTGGTTTTATGCAGCAACCCAACTCACCTTTACCCTTAAGCAAGCATAAGTTGGTTTTCTAAATTTGAGACCCTGTTCTGTTCTGTAATTCAGTTCCTGTGTAGCCAAGTTTACATTCCATGTATTACTGATATCTTATGATGTTTCTTTTTCTGTGTGACTTACTTCAGTTAGAATCATCATACCTGAATCCACTCATTGCGATGCTAAGGGCCTGATGACATAGATTTCATTGCTGAGTGATATTGCTTTGTAAGTGAATACCACAACTTCTTTATCCATTTTTCACTTTCTGCGATGTTGAACTTGTACTGTAAACGAGGTTCTTGTAAACAGAGCCATTCCAAACTTTGGGGTGGCTGTGTCTTTTTGATTTTAATTTCCCTAAGCTATAGGACCATAAGTGGAAGTGCCCTAGGTTCTGTTGCTTTGTTTTTTAGATGTTTCAGGAAACACCATACACTTCTCCCGAGCGGTTGTTGGCAATTTACATCCCGCCCATCAGCATAACAAGGCTCCCAGTTCTCCATGGCCTGTCCTGCCTTTCTGGATTTTACACTTTTTTCAGATGGCCCTTTTGACCGGGGGGAAGTGAGACTTCATTGTAGTGCAGATTTCCTTTGCAAGCTTGCTTGGTTGGCCAAAAAGGGTGTATGCGTTTTTTCCTGAATATATTCAGGAAAAAACGCATACGCCCTTTTTGGCCAAGTGCATCATTGTGGACGTTCTGCCTCTTTTCCTATGCTTTCAATGGAATTCCAGTCTACCTCCTGAAATCGGTTTCCTGCAATTCTGCCCCGCTTTCAAGTCCTCTTGGCAGCCTTACTTCAGTCCATTTTTGGACGATAGCTGTCATTTATAACTCTGCAGGTTTGTGAATTACAGTGCCCCTGAGCTCCTTTGTTCAACTCGCTTTCTTTTGAGCTGGCCGAAACACCGCAGGATGGCTTCAGGCCCTAATCTGGTTCCGGTATGGCACGCTGAGCCTTTGGTTATTTCCTCTTCCTGGTGGGAAATGAGAGTTAAATTTGCCCGTCCAGACACCTCCAGCTAGCCTCTCATTGGTTCTCGCTATTCCTGTTCATCTTCTGCAGAAATTGCAAACTGGGCCAAACAGGAGGTTAAAGGCGCTGACTCTCCAAGTGGGGAGAGTGTTAGTAAAGCGTCTGGAATGTTGCACCCGAGTACCAGGGGAGGAAAACTGAGACATATTTGAACACGTCTCCCGTTCACATGGTTGATCATACTCTGGGTTCCACATGCATGTTTTAGCTGAAGGAAGAATACCTTAAACCTGGGTAGTTGAGACCCGTGGAATGGGTACCATGCAATATGACTTCAAAGGGTCTTCATTTGCTCACCGAACCTCTCCAATCCTATCACTGCTGCGTTTATGCCCCTGTACACATGCTTGATTCTCTTTTGGAGACATAGCAATCCATAGGTTTTAAGATACTTACTAGTCAGGTACATTCTTAGGCGTTTAATATGGGGTGTTGAGTCCATTTCGTTGAGCAAGGAGTAGCTCTTGTCTATTCCATATTTGGCTTAAGGAACTTTATCTGTGCTCATTTCAATCTCTGGTTTTATGCAGCACCCCAACTCACCTTTCCCCTTAAGCAAGCATAAGTTGGTTTTCTAAATTTGAGACCCTGTTCTGTTTTGGAATTCAGTTCCTGTGTAGCCAAGTTTACATTCCGTGTATTACTGATATCTTATGATGTTTCTTTTTCTGTGTGACTTATTTCAGTTAGAATCATCGTACCTGAATCTACTCATTATGCTGCTACGGGCCTGATGACATAGATTTCATTGCTGAGTGATACTGCATTGTACGTAAGTACCACAAGTTCTTTATCCATTTTTCACTTTCTGTGATGTTGAACTTGTACTGTAAACGAGGTTCTTGTAAACAGAGCCGTTCCAATCTTTGGGGTGGCTGTGTCTTTTTGATTTTAATTTCCCTAAGCTATAGGACCATAAGTGGAAGTGCCCTAGGCTCTGTTGCTTTGTTTTTTAGATGTTTCAGGAAACACCATACACTTCTCCCGAGTGGTTGTTGGCAATTTACATCCCACCCATCAGCATAACAAGGCTCCCAGTTCTCCATGGCCTGTCCTGCCTTTCTGGATTTTACACTTTTTTCAGATGGCCCTTTTGACCGGAGGGAAGTGAGACTTCATTGTAGTGCAGATTTCCTTTGCAAGCTTGCTTGGTTGGCCAAAAAGGGCGTATGCGTTTTTTCCTGAATATATTCAGGAAAAAACGCATACGCCCTTTTTGGCCAAGTGCATCATTGTGGACGTTCTGCCTCTTTTCCTATGCTTTCAATGCAATTCCAGTCTACCTCCTGAAATCGGTTTCCTGCAATTCTGCCCCGCTTTCAAGTCCTCTTGGCAGCCTTACTTCAGTCTATTTTTGGACGATAGCTGTCATTTATAACTCTGCAGGTTTGTGAATTACAGTGCCCCTGAGCTCCTTTCTTCAACTCGCTTTCTTGTGACCTGGCCGCAACACCGCAGGATGGCTTCAGGCCCTAATCTGGTTCCGGCACGGCACGCTGAGCCTTTGGTTAATTCCTCTTCCTGGTGGGAAATGAGAGTTAAATTTGCCCGTCCAGACACCTCCAGCTAGCCTCTCATTGGTTCTCGCTATTCCTGTTCATCTTCCGCAGAAATTGCAAACTGGGCCAAACAGGAGGTTAAAGGGACTGACTCTCCAAGTCGGGAGAGTGTTAGTAAAGCGTCTGGAATGTTGCACCCGAGTACCAGGGTACGAAAACTGAGACATATTTTAACACGTCTCCCGATCACATGGTTGATCATACTCTGGGTTCCACATGCATGTTTTAGCTGAAGGAAGAATACCTTAAACCTGGAGAGTTGAGACCCGTGTAATGGGTACCATGCAATATGACTTCAAAGGGTCTTCATTTGCTCACCGAACCTCTGCAATCCTATCACTGCTGTGTTTATTCCCCTGTACACACGCTTGATTCTCTTTTGGAGACATAGCAATCCATAGGTTTTAAGATACTTACTAGTCAGGTACATTCTTAGGGGTTTAATATGGGGTTTTGAGTCCATTTCGTTGAGCAAGGAGTAGCTCTTGTCTATTCCATATTTGGCTTAAGGAACTTTATCTGTGCTCATTTCAATCTCTGGTTTTATGCAGCACCCCAACTCACCTTTACCCTTAAGCAAGCATAAGTTGGTTTTCTAAATTTGAGACCCTGTTCTGTTCTGTAATTCAGTTCCTGTGTAGCCAAGTTTACATTCCGTGTATTAGTGATATCTTATGATGTTTCTTTTTCTGTGTGACTTATTTCAGTTAGAATCATCATACCTGAATCCAGTCATTGCGATGCTAAGGGCCTGATGACATAGATTTCATTGCTGAGTGATATTGCTTTGTAAGTGAATACCACAACTTCTTTATCCATTTTTCACTTTCTGCGATGTTGAACTTGTACTGTAAACGAGGTTCTTGTAAACAGAGCCGTTCCAAACTTTGGGGTGGCTGTGTCTTTTTGATTTTAATTTCCCTAAGCTATAGGACCATAAGTGGAAGTGCCCTAGGCTCTGTTGCTTTGTTTTTTAGATGTTTCAGGAAACACCATACACTTCTCCCAAGTGTCTGTTGGCAATTTACATACCGCCCATCAGCATAACAAGGCTCCCAGTTCTCCATGGCCTGTCCTGCCTTTCTGGATTTTACACTTTTTTCAGATGGCCCTTTTGACCGGGGGGAAGTGAGACTTCATTGTAGTGCAGATTTCCTTTGCAAGCTTGCTTGGTTGGCCAAAAAGGGCGTATGCGTTTTTTCCTGAATATATTCAGGAAAAAACGCATACGCCCTTTTTGGCCAAGTGCATCATTGTGGACGTTCTGCCTCTTTTCCTATGCTTTCAATGCAATTCCAGTCTACCTCCTGAAATCGGTTTCCTGCAATTCTGCCCCGCTTTCAAGTCCTCTTGGCAGCCTTACTTCAGTCTATTTTTGGACGATAGCTGTCATTTATAACTCTGCAGGTTTGTGAATTACAGTGCCCCTGAGCTCCTTTGTTCAACTTGCTTTCTTTTGAGCTGGCCGCAACACCGCAGGATGGCTTCAGGCCCTAATCTGGTTCCGGCACGGCACGCTGAGCCTTTGATTATTTCCTCTTCCTGGTGGGAAATGAGAGTTAAATTTGCCCGTCCAGACACCTCCAGCTAGCCTCTCATTGGTTCTCGCTATTCCTGTTCATCTTCCGCAGAAATTGCAAACTGGGCCAAACAGGAGGTTAAAGGCGCTGACTCTCCAAGTGGGGAGAGTGTTAGTAAAGCGTCTGGGATGTTGCACCCGAGTACCAGGGGAGGAAAACTGAGACATATTTGAACACGTCTCCCGTTCACATGGTTGATCATACTCTGGGTTCCACATGCATATTTTAGCTGAAGGAAGAATACCTTAAACCTGGAGAGTTGAGACCCGTGTAATGGGTACCATGCAATATAACTTCAAAGGGTCTTCATTTGCTCACCGAACCTCTCCAATCCTATCACTGCTGTGTTTATTCCCCTGTACACACGCTTGATTCTCTTTTGGAGACATAGCAATCCATAGGTTTTAAGATACTTACTAGTCAGGTACATTCTTAGGGGTTTAATATGGGGTTTTGAGTCCATTTCGTTGAGCAAGGAGTAGCTCTTGTCTATTCCATATTTGGCTTAAGGAACTTTATCTGTGCTCATTTCAATCTCTGGTTTTATGCAGCACCCCAACTCACCTTTACCCTTAAGCAAGCATAAGTTGGTTTTCTAAATTTGAGACCCTGTTCTGTTCTGTAATTCAGTTCCTGGGTAGCCAAGTTTACATTCCGTGTATTACTGATATCTTATGATGTTTCTTTTTCTGTGTGACTTATTTCAGTTAGAATCATCATACCTGAATCCACTCATTGTGATGCTAAGGGCCTGATGACATAGAATTCATTGCTGAGTGATATTGCTTTGTAAGTAAATACCACAACTTCTTTATCCATTTTTCACTTTCTGCGATGTTGAACTTGTACTGTAAACGAGGTTCTTGTAAACAGAGGCGTCCCAAACTTTGGGCTGGCTGTGTCTTTTTGATTTTAATTTCCCTAAGCTATAGGACCATAAGTGGCAGTGCCCTAGGCTCTGTTGCTTTGTTTTTTAGATGTTTCAGGAAACACCATACACTTCTCCCGAGTGGTTGTTGGCAATTTACATCCCGCCCATCAGCATAACAAGGCTCCCAGTTCTCCATGGCCTGTCCTGCCTTTCTGGATTTTACACTTTTTTCAGATGGCCCTTTTGACCGGGGGGAAGTGAGACTTCATTGTAGTGCAGATTTCCTTTGCAAGCTTGCTTGGTTGGCCAAAAAGGGCGTATGCGTTTTTTCCTGAATATATTCAGGAAAAAACGCATACGCCCTTTTTGGCCAAGTGCATCATTGTGGACGTTCTGCCTCTTTTCCTATGCTTTCAATGCAATTCCAGTCTACCTCCTGAAATCGGTTTCCTGCAATTCTGCCCCGCTTTCAAGTCCTCTTGGCAGCCTTACTTCAGTCTATTTTTGGACGATAGCTGTCATTTATAACTCTGCAGGTTTGTGAATTACAGTGCCCCTGAGCTCCTTTGTTCAACTCGCTTTCTTTTGAGCTGGCCGCAACACCGCAGGATGGCTTCAGGCCCTAATCTGGTTCCGGTACGGCACGCTGAGCCTTTGGTTATTTCCTCTTCCTGGTGGGAAACGAGAGTTAAATTTGCCCGTCCAGACACCTCCAGCTAGCCTCTCATTGGTTCTCGCTATTCCTGTTCATCTTCCGCAGAAATTGCAAACTGGGCCAAACAGGAGGTTAAAGGCGCTGACTCTCCAAGTGGGGAGAGTGTTAGTAAAGCGTCTGGAATGTTGCACCCGAGTACCAGGGGAGGAAAACTGAGACATATTTGAACACGTCTCCCGTTCACATGGTTGATCATACTTGGGTTCCACATGCATATTTTAGCTGAAGGAAGAATACCTTAAACCTGGAGAGTTGAGACCCGTGTAATGGGTACCATGCAATATAACTTCAAAGGGTCTTCATTTGCTCACCGAACCTCTCCAATCCTATCACTGCTGTGTTTATTCCGCTGTACACACGCTTGATTCTCTTTTGGAGACATAGCAATCCATAGGTTTTAAGATACTTACTAGTCAGGTACATTCTTAGGGGTTTAATATGGGGTTTTGAGTCCATTTCGTTGAGCAATGAGTAGCTCTTGTCTATTCCATATTTGGCTTAAGGAACTTTATCTGTGCTCATTTCAATCTCTGGTTTTATGCAGCACCCCAACTCACCTTTACCCTTAAGCAAGCATAAGTTGGTTTTCTAAATTTGAGACCCTGTTCTGTTCTGTAATTCAGTTCCTGGGTAGCCAAGTTTACATTCCGTGTATTACTGATATCTTATGATGTTTCTTTTTCTGTGTGACTTATTTCAGTTAGAATCATCATACCTGAATCCACTCATTGTGATGCTAAGTGCCTGATGACATAGAATTCATTGCTGAGTGATATTGCTTTGTAAGTAAATACCACAACTTCTTTATCCATTTTTCACTTTCTGCGATGTTGAACTTGTACTGTAAACGAGGTTCTTGTAAACAGAGGCGTCCCAAACTTTGGGGTGGCTGTGTCTTTTTGATTTTAATTTCCCTAAGCTATAGGACCATAAGTGGCAGTGCCCTAGGCTCTGTTGCTTTGTTTTTTAGATGTTTCAGGAAACACCATACACTTCTCCCGAGTGGTTGTTGGCAATTTACATCCCGCCCATCAGCATAACAAGGCTCCCAGTTCTCCATGGCCTGTCCTGCCTTTCTGGATTTTACACTTTTTTCAGATGGCCCTTTTGACCGGGGGGAAGTGAGACTTCATTGTAGTGCAGATTTCCTTTGCAAGCTTGCTTGGTTGGCCAAAAAGGGCGTATGCGTTTTTTCCTGAATATATTCAGGAAAAAACGCATACGCCCTTTTTGGCCAAGTGCATCATTGTGGACGTTCTGCCTCTTTTCCTATGCTTTCAATGCAATTCCAGTCTACCTCCTGAAATCGGTTTCCTGCAATTCTGCCCCGCTTTCAAGTCCTCTTGGCAGCCTTACTTCAGTCTATTTTTGGACGATAGCTGTCATTTATAACTCTGCAGGTTTGTGAATTACAGTGCCCCTGAGCTCCTTTCTTCAACTCGCTTTCTTGTGACCTGGCCGCAACACCGCAGGATGGCTTCAGGCCCTAATCTGGTTCTGGCACGGCACACTGAGCCTTTGGTTATTTCCTCTTCCTGGTGGGAAATGAGAGTTAAATTTGCCTGTCCAGACACCTCCAGCTAGTCTCTCATTGGTTCTCGCTATTCCTGTTCATCTTCCGCAGAAATTGCAAACTGGGCCAAACAGGAGGTTAAAGGGACTGACTCTCCAAGTCGGGAGAGTGTTAGTAAAGCGTCTGGAATGTTGCACCCGAGTACCAGGGTACGAAAACTGAGACATATTTGAACACGTCTCCCGATCACATGGTTGATCATACTCTAGGTTCCACATGCATGTTTTAGCTGAAGGAAGAATACCTTAAACCTGGGTAGTTGAAACCCGTGGAATGGGTACCATGCAATATGACTTCAAAGGGTCTTCATTTGCTCACCGAAGCTCTCCAATCCTATCACTGCTGCGTTTATTCCCCTGTACACATGCTTGATTCTCTTTCGGAGACATAGCAATCCATAGGTTTTAAGATACTTACTAGTCAGGTACATTCTTAGGCGTTTAATATGCGGTGTTGAGTCCATTTCGTTGAGCAAGGAGTAGCTCTTGTCTATTCCATATTTGACTTAAGGAACTTTATCTGTGCTCATTTCAATCTCTGGTTTTATGCAGCACCCCAACTCACCTTTAACCTTAAGCAAGCATGAGTTGGTTTTCTAAATTTGAGTCCATGTTCTGTTCTGTAATTCAGTTCCTGTGTAGCCAAGTTTACATTCCGTGTATTACTGATATCTTATGATGTTTCTTTTTCTGTGTGACTTACTTCAGTTAGAATCATCATACCTGAATCCACTCATTGTGCTGCTACGGGCCTGATGACACAGATTTCATTGCTGAGTGATATTGCTTTGTAAGTAAATACCACAACTTCTTTATCCATTTTTCACTTTCTGCGATGTTGAACTTGTACTGTAAACGAGGTTCTTGTAAACAGAGCCATTCCAAACATTGGGGTTGCTGTGTCTTTTTGATTTTAATTTCCCTAAGCTATAGGACCATAAGTGGAAGTGCCCTAGGTTCTGTTGCTTTGTTTTTTAGATGTTTCAGGAAACACCATACACTTCTCCCAAGTGGTTGTTGGCAATTTACATCCCACCCATCAGCATAACAAGGCTCCCAGTTCTCCATGGCCTGTCCTGCCTTTCTGGATTTTACACTTTTTTCAGATGGCCCTTTTGACCGGGGGGAAGTGAGACTTCATTGTAGTGCAGATTTCCTTTGCAAGCTTGCTTGGTTGGCCAAAAAGGGCGTATGCGTTTTTTCCTGAATATATTCAGGAAAAAACGTATACGCCCTTTTTGGCCAAGTGCATCATTGTGGACGTTCTGCCTCTTTTCCTATGCTTTCAATGCAATTCCAGTCTACCTCCTGAAATCGGTTTCCTGCAATTCTGCCCCGCTTTCAAGTCCTCTTGACAGCCTTACTTCAGTCTATTTTTGGATGATAGCTGTCATTTATAACTCTGCAGGTTTGTGAATTACAGTGCCCCTGAGCTCCTTTGTTCAACTCGCTTTCTTTTGAGCTGGCCGCAACACCGCAGGATGGCTTCAGGCCCTAATCTGGTTCCGGTATGGCACGCTGAGCCTTTGGTTATTTCCTCTTCCTGGTGGGAAATGAGAGTTAAATTTGCCCGTCCAGACACCTCCAGCTAGCCTCTCATTGGTTCTCGCTATTCCTGTTCATCTTCCGCAGAAATTGCAAACTGGGCCAAACAGGAGGTTAAAGGCGCTGACTCTCCAAGTGGGGAGAGTGTTAGTAAAGCGTCTGGAATGTTGCACCCGAGTACCAGGGGAGGAAAACTGAGACATATTTGAACACGTCTCCCGTTCACATGGTTGATCATACTTGGGTTCCACATGCATGTTTTAGCTGAAGGAAGAATACCTTAAACGTGGAGAGTTGAGACCCGTGTAATGGGTACCATGCAATATGACTTCAAAGGGTCTTCATTTGCTCACCGAACCTCTCCAATCCTATCACTGCTGCGTTTATTCCCCTGTACACACGCTTGATTCTCTTTCGGAGACATAGCAATCCATAGGTTTTAAGATACTTACTAGTCAGGTACATTCTTAGGCGTTTAATATGGGGTGTTGAGTCCATTTCGTTGAGCAAGGAGTAGCTCTTGTCTATTCCATATTTGGCTTAAGGAACTTTATCTGTGCTCATTTCAATCTCTGGTTTTATGCAGCACCCCAACTCACCTTTACCCTTAAGCAGGCATAAGTTGGTTTTCTAAATTTGAGACCCTGTTCTGTTCTGTAATTCAGTTCCTGTGTAGCCAAGTTTACATTCCGTGTATTACTGATATCTTATGATGTTTCTTTTTCTGTGTGACTTATTTCAGTTAGAATCATCATACCTGAATCCACTCATTGTGCTGCTAAGGGCCTGATGACACAGATTTCATTGCTGAGTGATATTGCTTTGTAAGTAAATACCACAACTTCTTTATCCATTTTTCACTTTCTGCGATGTTGAACTTGTACTGTAAACGAGGTTCTTGTAAACAGAGGCGTCCCAAACTTTGGGGTGGCTGTGTCTTTTTGATTTTAATTTCCCTAAGCTATAGGACCATAAGTGGCATTGCCCTAGGCTCTGTTGCTTTGTTTTTTAGATGTTTCAGGAAACACCATACACTTCTCCTGAGTGGTTGTTGGCAATTTACATCCCGCCCATCAGCATAACAAGGCTCCCAGTTCTCCATGGCCTGTCCTGCCTTTCTGGATTTTACACTTTTTTCAGATGGCCCTTTTGACCGGGGGGAAGTGAGACTTCATTGTAGTGCAGATTTCCTTTGCAAGCTTGCTTGGTTGGCCAAAAAGGGCGTATGCGTTTTTTCCTGAATATATTCAGGAAAAAACGCATACGCCCTTTTTGGCCAAGTGCATCATTGTGGACGTTCTGCCTCTTTTCCTATGCTTTCAATGCAATTCCAGTCTACCTCCTGAAATCGGTTTCCTGCAATTCTGCCCCGCTTTCAAGTCCTCTTGGCAGCCTTACTTCAGTCTATTTTTGGACGATAGCTGTCATTTATAACTCTGCAGGTTTGTGAATTACAGTGTCCCTGAGCTCCTTTCTTCAACTCGCTTTCTTGTGACCTGGCCGCAACACCGCAGGATGGCTTCAGGACCTAATCTGGTTCTGGCACGGCACGCTGAGCCTTTGGTTATTTCCTCTTCCTGGTGGAAAATGAGAGTTAAATTTGCCTGTCCAGACACCTCCAGCTAGTCTCTCATTGGTTCTCGCTATTCCTGTTCATCTTCCGCAGAAATTGCAAACTGGGCCAAACAGGAGGTTAAAGGGACTGACTCTCCAAGTGGGGAGAGTGTTAGTAAAGCGTCTGGAATGTTGCACCCAAGTACCAGGGTACGAAAACTGAGACATATTTGAACACGTCTCCCGATCACATGGTTGATCATACTCTAGGTTCCACATGCATGTTTTAGCTGAAGGAAGAATACCTTAAACCTGGAGAGTTGAGACCCGTGTAATGGGTACCATGCAATATGACTTCAAAGGGTCTTCATTTGCTCACCGAACCTCTCCAATCCTATCACTGCTGCGTTTATGCCCCTGTACACATGCTTGATTCTCTTTCGGAGACATAGCAATCCATAGGTTTTAAGATACTTACTAGTCAGGTACATTCTTAGGCGTTTAATATGCGGTGTTGAGTCCATTTCGTTGAGCAAGGAGTAGCTCTTGTCTATTCCATATTTGACTTAAGGAACTTTATCTGTGCTCATTTCAATCTCTGGTTTTATGCAGCACCCCAACTCACCTTTACCCTTAAGCAAGCATAAGTTGGTTTTCTAAATTTGAGTCCCTGTTCTGTTCTGTAATTCAGTTCCTGTGTAGCCAAGTTTACATTCCGTGTATTACTGATATCTTATGAGGTTTCTTTTTCTGTGTGACTTACTTCAGTTAGAATCATCATACCTGAATCCACTCATTGTGCTGCTACGGGCCTGATGACACAGATTTCATTGCTGAGTGATATTGCTTTGTAAGTAAATACCACAACTTCTTTATCCATTTTTCACTTTCTGCGATGTTGAACTTGTACTGTAAACGAGGTTCTTGTAAACAGAGCCATTCCAAACATTGGGGTGGCTGTGTCTTTTTGATTTTAATTTCCCTAAGCTATAGGACCATAAGTGGAAGTGCTCTAGGTTCTGTTGCTTTGTTTTTTAGATGTTTCAGGAAACACCATACACTTCTCCCAAGTGGTTGTTGGCAATTTACATCCCGTCCATCAGCATAACAAGGCTCCCAGTTCTCCATGGCCTGTCCTGCCTTTCTGGATTTTACACTTTTTTCAGATGGCCCTTTTGACCGGGGGGAAGTGAGACTTCATTGTAGTGCAGATTTCCTTTGCAAGCTTGCTTGGTTGGCCAAAAAGGGCGTATGCGTTTTTTCCTGAATATATTCAGGAAAAAACGCATACGCCCTTTTTGGCCAAGTGCATCATTGTGGACGTTCTGCCTCTTTTCCTATGCTTTCAATGCAATTCCAGTCTACCTCCTGAAATCGGTTTCCTGCAATTCTGCCCCGCTTTCAAGTCCTCTTGGCAGCCTTACTTCAGTCTATTTTTGGATGATAGCTGTCATTTATAGCTCTGCAGGTTTGTGAATTACAGTGCCCCTGAGCTCCTTTGTTCAACTCGCTTTCTTTTGAGCTGGCCGCAACACCGCAGGATGGCTTCAGGCCCTAATCTGGTTCCGGTACGGCACGCTGAGCCTTTGGTTATTTCCTCTTCCTGGTGGGAAATGAGAGTTAAATTTGCCCGTCCAGACACCTCCAGCTAGCCTCTCATTGGTTCTCGCTATTCCTGTTCATCTTCCACAGAAATTGCAAACTGGGCCAAACAGGAGGTTAAAGGCGCTGACTCTCCAAGTGGGGAGAGTGTTAGTAAAGCGTCTGGAATGTTGCACCCGAGTACCAGGGGAGGAAAACTGAGACATATTTGAACACGTCTCCCGTTCACATGGTTGATCATACTTGGGTTCCACATGCATGTTTTAGCTGAAGGAAGAATACCTTAAACCTGGAGAGTTGAGACCCGTGTAATGGGTACCATGCAATATGACTTCAAAGGGTCTTCATTTGCTCACCGAACCTCTCCAATCCTATCACTGCTGCGTTTATTCCCCTGTACACACGCTTGATTCTCTTTCGGAGACATAGCAATCCATAGGTTTTAAGATACTTACTAGTCAGGTACATTCTTAGGCGTTTAATATGCGGTGTTGAGTCCATTTCGTTGAGCAAGGAGTAGCTCTAGTCTATTCCATATTTGGCTTAAGGAACTTTATCTGTGCTCATTTCAATCTCTGGTTTTATGCAGCACCCCAACTCACCTTTACCCTTAAGCAGGCATAAGTTGGTTTTCTAAATTTGAGACCCTGTTCTGTTCTGTAATTCAGTTCCTGTGTGGCCAAGTTTACATTCCGTGTATTACTGATATCTTATGATGTTTCTTTTCTGTGTGACTTATTTCAGTTAGAATCATCATACCTGAATCCACTCATTGTGCTGCTACGGGCCTGATGACACAGATTTCATTGCTGAGTGATATTGCTTTGTAAGTAAATACCACAACTTCTTTATCCATTTTTCACTTTCTGCGATGTTGAACTTGTACTGTAAACGAGGTTCTTGTAAACAGAGCCGTTCCAAACTTTGGGGTGGCTGTGTCTTTTTGATTTTAATTTCCCTAAGCTATAGGACCATAAGTGGCAGTGTCCTAGGCTCTGTTGCTTTGTTTTTTAGATGTTTCAGGAAACACCATACACTTCTCCCGAGTGGTTGTTGGCAATTTACATCCCGCCCATCAGCATAACAAGGCTCCCAGTTCTCCATGGCCTGTCCTGCCTTTCTGGATTTTACACTTTTTTCAGATGGCCCTTTTGACCGGGGGGAAGTGAGACTTCATTGTAGTGCAGATTTCCTTTGCAAGCTTGCTTGGTTGGCCAAAAAGGGCGTATGCGTTTTTTCCTGAATATATTCAGGAAAAAACGCATACGCCCTTTTTGGCCAAGTGCATCATTTTGGACGTTCTGCCTCTTTTCCTATGCTTTCAATGCAATTCCAGTCTACCTCCTGAAATCGGTTTCCTGCAATTCTGCCCCGCTTTCAAGTCCTCTTGGCAGCCTTACTTCAGTCTATTTTTGGACGATAGCTGTCACTTATAACTCTGCAGGTTTGTGAATTACAGTGCCCCTGAGCTCCTTTCTTCAACTCGCTTTCTTGTGACCTGGCCGCAACACCGCAGGATGGCTTCAGGCCCTAATCTGGTTCCGGCACGGCACGCTGAGCCTTTGGTTAATTCCTCTTCCTGGTGGGAAATGAGAGTTAAATTTGCCCGTCCAGACACCTCCAGCTAGTCTCTCATTGGTTCTCGCTATTCCTGTTCATCTTCCGCAGAAATTGCAAACTGGGCCAAACAGGAGGTTAAAGGGACTGACTCTCCAAGTGGGGAGAGTGTTAGTAAAGCGTCTGGAATGTTGCACCCGAGTACCAGGGGAGGAAAACTGAGACATATTTGAACACGTCTCCCGTTCACATGGTTGATCATACTCTGGGTTCCACATGCATGTTTTAGCTGAAGGAAGAATACCTTAAACCTGGAGAGTTGAGACCCGTGTAATGGGTACCATGCAATATGACTTCAAAGGGTCTTCATTTGCTCACCGAACCTCTCCAATCCTATCACTGCTGCATTTATTCCCCTGTACACACGCTTGATTCTCTTTTGGAGACATAGCAATCCATAGGTTTTAAGATACTTACTAGTCAGGTACATTCTTAGGCGTTTAATATGGGGTGTTGAGTCCATTTCGTTGAGCAAGGAGTAGCTCTTGTCTATTCCATATTTGGCTTAAGGAACTTTATCTGTGCTCATTTCAATCTCTGGTTTTATGCAGCACCCCAACTCACCTTTACCCTTAAGCAAGCATAAGTTGGTTTTCTAAATTTGAGACCCTGTTCTGTTCTGTAATTCAGTTCCTGTGTAGCCAAGTTTACATTCCGTGTATTACTGATATCTTATGATGTTTCTTTTCTGTGTGACTTATTTCAGTTAGAATCATCATACCTGAATCCACTCATTGTGATGCTACGGGCCTGATGACACAGATTTCATTGCTGAGTGATATTGCTTTGTAAGTAAATACCACAACTTCTTTATCCATTTTTCACTTTCTGCGATGTTGAACTTGTACTGTAAACGAGGTTCTTGTAAACAGAGCCGTTCCAAACTTTGGGGTGGCTGTGTCTTTTTGATTTTAATTTCCCTAAGCTATAGGACCATAAGTGGCAGTGTCCTAGGCTCTGTTGCTTTGTTTTTTAGATGTTTCAGGAAACACCATACACTTCTCCCGAGTGTCTGTTGGCAATTTACATCCCGCCCATCAGCATAACAAGGCTCCCAGTTCTCCATGGCCTGTCCTGCCTTTCTGGATTTTACACTTTTTTCAGATGGCCCTTTTGACCGGGGGGAAGTGAGACTTCATTGTAGTGCAGATTTCCTTTGCAAGCTTGCTTGGTTGGCCAAAAAGGGCGTATGCGTTTTTTCCTGAATATATTCAGGAAAAAACGCATACGCCCTTTTTGGCCAAGTGCATCATTGTGGACGTTCTGCCTCTTTTCCTATGCTTTCAATGCAATTCCAGTCTACCTCCTGAAATCGGTTTCCTGCAATTCTGCCTCGCTTTCAAGTCCTCTTGGCAGCCTTACTTCAGTCTATTTTTGGACGATAGCTGTCACTTATAACTCTGCAGGTTTGTGAATTACAGTGCCCCTGAGCTCCTTTCTTCAACTCGCTTTCTTGTGACCTGGCCGCAACACCGCAGGATGGCTTCAGGCCCTAATCTGGTTCCGGCACGGCACGCTGAGCCTTTGGTTAATTCCTCTTCCTGGTGGGAAATGAGAGTTAAATTTGCCCGTCCAGACACCTCCAGCTAGTCTCTCATTGGTTCTCGCTATTCCTGTTCATCTTCCGCAGAAATTGCAAACTGGGCCAAACAGGAGGTTAAAGGCGCTGACTCTCCAAGTGGGGAGAGTGTTAGTAAAGCGTCTGGAATGTAGCACCCGAGTACCAGGGGAGGAAAACTGAGACATATTTGAACACGTCTCCCGTTCACATGGTTGATCATACTCTGGGTTCCACATGCATGTTTTAGCTGAAGGAAGAATACCTTAAACCTGGAGAGTTGAGACCCGTGTAATGGGTACCATGCAATATGACTTCAAAGGGTCTTCATTTGCTCACCGAACCTCTCCAATCCTATCACTGCTGCGTTTATTCCCCTGTACACACGCTTGATTCTCTTTTGGAGACATAGCAATCCATAGGTTTTAAGATACTTACTAGTCAGGTACATACTTAGGCGTTTAATATGGGGTGTTGAGTCCATTTCGTTGAGCAAGGAGTAGCTCTTGTCTATTCCGTATTTGGCTTAAGGAACTTTATCTGTGCTCATTTCAATCTCTGGTTTTATGCAGCACCCCAACTCACCTTTCCCCTTAAGCAAGCATAAGTTGGTTTTCTAAATTTGAGTCCCTGTTTTGTTCTGTAATTCAGTTCCTGTGTAGCCAAGTTTACATTCCGTGTATTACTGATATCTTATGATGTTTCTTTTTCTGTGTGACTTACTTCAGTTAGAATCATCATACCTGAATCCACTCATTGGGCTGCTACGGGCCTGATGACACAGATTTCATTGCTGAGTGATATTGCTTTGTAAGTAAATACCACAACTTCTTTATCCATTTTTCACTTTCTGCGATGTTGAACTTGTACTGTAAACGAGGTTCTTGTAAACAGAGCCGTTCCAAACTTTGGGGTGGCTGTGTCTTTTTGATTTTAATTTCCCTAAGCTATAGGACCATAAGTGGAAGTGCCCTAGGTTCTGTTGCTTTGTTTTTTAGATGTTTCAGGAAACACCATACACTTCTCCCGAGTGGTTGTTGGCAATTTACATCCCGCCCATCAGCATAACAAGGCTCCCAGTTCTCCATGGCCTGTCCTGCCTTTCTGGATTTTACACTTTTTTCAGATGGCCCTTTTGACCGGGGGGAAGTGAGACTTCATTGTAGTGCAGATTTCCTTTGCAAGCTTGCTTGGTTGGCGAAAAAGGGCGTATGTGTTGTTTCCTGAATATATTCAGGAAACAACGCATACGCCCTTTTTGGCCAAGTGCATCATTGTGGACGTTCTGCCTCTTTTCCTATGCTTTCAATGCAATTCCAGTCTACCTCCTGAAATCGGTTTCCTGCAATTCTGCCCCGCTTTCAAGTCCTCTTGGCAGCCTTACTTCAGTCTATTTTTTGACGATAGCTGTCATTTATAACTCTGCAGGTTTGTGAATTACAGTGCCCCTGAGCTCCTTTCTTCAACTCGCTTTCTTTTGAGCTGGCCGCAACACCGCAGGATGGCTTCAGGCCCTAATCTGGTTCCGGTACGGCACGCTGAGCCTTTGGTTATTTCCTCTTCCTGGTGGGAAATGAGAGTTAAATTTGCCCGTCCAGACACCTCCAGCTAGCCTCTCATTGGTTCTCGCTATTCCTGTTCATCTTCCGCAGAAATTGCAAACTGGGCCAAACAGGAGGTTAAAGGCGCTGACTCTCCAAGTGGGGAGAGTGTTAGTAAAGCGTCTGGAATGTTGCACCCGAGTACCAGGGGAGGAAAACTGAGACATATTTGAACACGTCTCCCGTTCACATGGTTGATCATACTCTGGGTTCCACATGCATATTTTAGCTGAAGGAAGAATACCTTAAACCTGGAGAGTTGAGACCCGTGTAATGGGTACCATGCAATATGACTTCAAAGGGTCTTCATTTGCTCACCGAACCTCTCCAATCCTATCACTGCTGCGTTTATTCCCCTGTACACACGCTTGATTCTCTTTTGGAGACATAGCAATCCATAGGTTTTAAGATACTTACTAGTCAGGTACATACTTAGGCGTTTAATATGGGGTGTTGAGTCCATTTCGTTGAGCAAGGTGTAGCTCTTGTCTATTCCATATTTGGCTTAAGGAACTTTATCTGTGCTCATTTCAATCTCTGGTTTTATGCAGCACCCCAACTCACCTTTCCCCTTAAGCAAGCATAAGTTGGTTTTCTAAATTTGAGTCCCTGTTTTGTTCTGTAATTCAGTTCCTGTGTAGCCAAGTTTACATTCCGTGTATTACTGATATCTTATGATGTTTCTTTTTCTGTGTGACTTACTTCAGTTAGAATCATCATACCTGAATCCACTCATTGGGCTGCTACGGGCCTGATGACACAGATTTCATTGCTGAGTGATATTGCTTTGTAAGTAAATACCACAACTTCTTTATCCATTTTTCACTTTCTGCGATGTTGAACTTGTACTGTAAACGAGGTTCTTGTAAACAGAGCCGTTCCAAACTTTGGGGTGGCTGTGTCTTTTTGATTTTAATTTCCCTAAGCTATAGGACCATAAGTGGAAGTGCCCTAGGTTCTGTTGCTTTGTTTTTTAGATGTTTCAGGAAACACCATACACTTCTCCCAAGTGGTTGTTGGCAATTTACATCCCGCCCATCAGCATAACAAGGCTCCCAGTTCTCCATGGCCTGTCCTGCCTTTCTGGATTTTACACTTTTTTCAGATGGCCCTTTTGACCGGGGGGAAGTGAGACTTCATTGTAGTGCAGATTTCCTTTGCAAGCTTGCTTGGTTGGCCAAAAAGGGCGTATGCGTTGTTTCCTGAATATATTCAGGAAAAAACGCATACGCCCTTTTTGGCCAAGTGCATCATTGTGGACGTTCTGCCTCTTTTCCTATGCTTTCAATGCAATTCCAGTCTACCTCCTGAAATCGGTTTCCTGCAATTCTGCCCCGCTTTCAAGTCCTCTTGGCAGCCTTACTTCAGTCTATTTTTTGACGATAGCTGTCATTTATAACTCTGCAGGTTTGTGAATTACAGTGCCCCTGAGCTCCTTTGTTCAACTCGCTTTCTTGTGACCTGGCCGCAACACCGCAGGATGGCTTCAGGCCCTAATCTGGTTCCGGTACGGCACGCTGAGCCTTTGGTTCTTTCCTCTTCCTGGTGGGAAATGAGAGTTAAATTTGCCCGTCCAGACACCTCCAGCTAGCCTCTCATTGGTTCTCGCTATTCCTGTTCATCTTCCGCAGAAATTGCAAACTGGGCCAAACAGGAGGTTAAAGGCGCTGACTCTCCAAGTGGGGAGAGTGTTAGTAAAGCGTCTGGAATGTTGCACCCGAGTACCAGGGGAGGAAAACTGAGACATATTTGAACACGTCTCCCGTTCACATGGTTGATCATACTTGGGATCCACATGCATGTTTTAGCTGAAGGAAGAATACCTTAAACCTGGAGAGTTGAGACCCGTGTAATGGGTACCATGCAATATGACTTCAAAGGGTCTTCATTTGCTCAACGAACCTCTCCAATCCTATCACTGCTGCGTTTATGCCCCTGTACACACGCTTGATTCTCTTTTGGAGACATAGCAATCCATAGGTTTTAAGATACTTACTAGTCAGGTGCATTCTTAGGCGTTTAATATGGGGTGTTGAGTCCATTTCGTTGAGCAAGGAGTAGCTCTTGTCTATTCCATATTTGGCTTAAGGAACTTTATCTGTGCTCATTTCAATCTCTGGTTTTATGCAGCACCCCAACTCACCTTTCCCCTTAAGCAAGCATAAGTTGGTTTTCTAAATTTGAGACCCTGTTCTGTTCTGTAATTCAGTTCCTGTGTAGCCAAGTTTACATTCCGTGTATTACTGATATCTTATGATGTTTCTTTTCTGTGTGACTTACTTCAGTTAGAATCATCATACCTGAATCCACTCATTTTGCTGCTAATGGCCTGATGACACAGATTTCATTGCTGAGTGATATTGCTTTGTAAGTAAATACCACAACTTCTTTATCCATTTTTCACTTTCTGCAATGTTGAACTTGTACTGTAAACGAGGTTCTTGTAAACAGAGCCGTTCCAAACTTTGGGGTGGCTGTGTCTTTTTGATTTTAATTTCCCTAAGCTATAGGACCATAAGTGGAAGTGCCCTAGGTTCTGTTGCTTTGTTTTTTAGATGTTTCAAGAAACACCATACACTTCTCCCGAGTGTCTGTTGGCAATTTACATCCCGCCCATCAGCATAACAAGGCTCCCAGTTCTCCATGGCCTGTCCTGCCTTTCTGGATTTTACACTTTTTTCAGATGGCCCTTTTGACCGGGGGGAAGTGAGACTTCATTGTAGTGCAGATTTCCTTTGCAAGCTTGCTTGGTTGGCCAAAAAGGGCGTATGCGTTTTTTCCTGAATATATTCAGGAAAAAACGCATACGCCCTTTTTGGCCAAGTGCATCATTGTGGACGTTCTGCCTCTTTTCCTATGCTTTCAATGCAATTCCAGTCTACCTCCTGAAATCGGTTTCCTGCAATTCTGCCCCGCTTTCAAGTCCTCTTGGCAGCCTTACTTCAGTCTATTTTTGGACGATAGCTGTCATTTATAACTCTGCAGGTTTGTGAATTACAGTGCCCCTGAGCTCCTTTCTTCAACTCGCTTTCTTGTGAGCTGGCCGCAACACCGCAGGGTGGTTTCAGGCCCTAATCTGGTTCCGGTATGGCACGCTGAGCCTTTGGTTAATTCCTCTTCCTCGTGGGAAATGAGAGTTAAATTTGCCCGTCCAGACACCTCCAGCTAGCCTCTCATTGGTTCTCGCTATTCCTGTTCATCTTCCGCAGAAATTGCAAACTGGGCCAAACAGGAGGTTAAAGGGACTGACTCTCCAAGTCGGGAGAGTGTTAGTAAAGCGTCTGGAATGTTGCACCTAAGTACCAGGGGAGGAAGACTGAGACATATTTGAACACATCTCCCGATCACATGGTTGATCATACTCTAGGTTCCAGATGCATGTTTTAGCTGAAGGAAGAATACCTTAAACCTTGGTAGTTGAAACCCGTGTAATGGGTACCATGCAATATGACTTCAAAGGGTCTTCATTTGCTCACCGAACCTCTCCAGTCCTATCACTGCTGCGTTTATGCCCCTGTACACATGCTTGATTCTCTTTCGGAGACATAGCAATCCATAGGTTTTAAGATACTTACTAGTCAGGTACATTCTTAGGCGTTTAATATGCGGTGTTGAGTCCATTTCGTTGAGCAAGGAGTAGCTCTTGTCTATTCCATATTTGACTTAAGGAACTTTATCTGTGCTCATTTCAATCTCTGGTTTTATGCAGCACCCCAACTCACCTTTACCCTTAAGCAAGCATAAGTTGGTTTTCTAAATTTGAGTCCCTGTTCTGTTCTGTAATTCAGTTCCTGTGTAGCCAAGATTACATTCCGTGTATTACTGATATCTTATGATGTTTCTTTTTCTGTGTGACTTACTTCAGTTAGAATCATCATACCTGAATCCACTCATTGTGCTGCTAAGGGCCTGATGACACAGATTTCATTGCTGAGTGATATTGCTTTGTAAGTAAATACCACAACATCTTTATCCATTTTTCACTTTCTGCGATGTTGAACTTGTACTGTAAACGAGGTTCTTGTAAACAGAGGCGTCCCAAACTTTGGGGTGGCTGTGTCTTTTTGATTTTAATTTCCCTAAGCTATAGGACCATAAGTGGAAGTGCCCTAGGTTCTGTTGCTTTGTTTTTTAGATGTTTCAGGAAACACCATACACTTCTCCCGAGTGGTTATTGGCAATTTACATCCCGCCCATCAGCATAACAAGGCTCCCAGTTCTCCATGGCCTGTCCTGCCTTTCTGGATTTTACACTTTTTTCAGATGGCCCTTTTGACCGGGGGGAAGTGAGACTTCATTGTAGTGCAGATTTCCTTTGCAAGCTTGCTTGGTTGGCCAAAAAGGGCGTATGCGTTGTTTCCTGAATATATTCAGGAAAAAACGCATACGCCCTTTTTGGCCAAGTGCATCATTGTGGACGTTCTGCCTCTTTTCCTATGCTTTCAATGCAATTCCAGTCTACCTCCTGAAATCGGTTTCCTGCAATTCTGCCCCGCTTTCAAGTCCTCTTGGCAGCCTTACTTCAGTCTATTTTTGGACGATAGCTGTCATTTATAACTCTGCAGGTTTGTGAATTACAGTGCCCCTGAGCTCCTTTCTTCAACTCGCTTTCTTTTGAGCTGGCCGCAACACCGCAGGATGGCTTCAGGCCCTAATCTGGTTCCAGCACGGCACGCTGAGCCTTTGGTTATTTCCTCTCCCTGGTGGGAAATGAGAGTTAAATTTGCCCGTCCAGACACCTCCAGCTAGCCTCTCATTGGTTCTCGCTATTCCTGTTCATCTTCCGCAGAAATTGCAAACTGGGCCAAACAGGAGGTTAAAGGGACTGACTCTCCAAGTCGGGAGAGTGTTAGTAAAGCGTCTGGAATGTTGCACCCGAATACCAGGGTACGAAAACTGAGACATATTTGAACACATTTCCCGATCACATGGTTGATCATACTCTAGGTTCCACATGCATGTTTTAGCTGAAGGAAGAATACCTTAAACCTGGAGAGTTGAGACCCGTGTAATGGGTACCATGCAATATGACTTCAAAGGGTCTTCATTTGCTCACCGAACCTCTCCAATCCTATCACTGCTGCGTTTATGCCCCTGTACACACGCTTGATTCTCTTTTGGAGACATAGCAATCCATAGGTTTTAAGATACTTACTAGTCAGGTACATTCTTAGGCGTTTAATATGGGGTGTTGAGTCCATTTCGTTGAGCAAGGAGTAGCTCTTGTCTATTCCATATTTGGCTTAAGGAACTTTATCTGTGCTCATTTCAATCTCTTGTTTTATGCAGCACCCCAACTCACCTTTCCCCTTAAGCAAGCATAAGTTGGTTTTCTAAATTTGAGACACTGTTCTGTTTTGGAATTCAGTTCCTGTGTAGCCAAGTTTACATTCCGTGTATTAGTGATATCTTATGATGTTTCTTTTTCTGTGTGACTTATTTCAGTTAGAAACATCGTACCTGAATCCACTCATTGTGCTGCTAAGGGCCTGATGACAGAGATTTCATTGCTGAGTGATATTGCTTTGTAAGTAAATACCACAAGTTCTTTATCCATTTTTCACTTTCTGCGATGTTGTACTTGTACTGTAAACGAGGTTCTTGTAAACAGAGCCGTTCCAAACATTTGGGTGGCTGTGTCTTTTTGATTTTAATTTCCCTAAGCTATAGGACCATAAGTGGAAGTGCCCTAGGTTCTGTTGCTTTGTTTTTTACATGTTTCAGGAAACACCATACACTTCTCCCGAGTGGTTGTTGGCAATTTACATCCCGCCCATCAGCATAACAAGGCTCCCAGTTCTCCATGGCCTGTCCTGCCTTTCTGGATTTTACACTTTTTTCAGATGGCCCTTTTGACCGGGGGGAAGTGAGACTTCATTGTAGTGCAGATTTCCTTTGCAAGCTTGCTTGGTTGGCCAAAAAGGGCGTATGCGTTTTTTCCTGAATATATTCAGGAAAAAACGCATACGCCCTTTTTGGCCAAGTGCATCATTGTGGACGTTCTGCCTCTTTTCCTATGCTTGCAATGCAATTCCAGTCTACCTCCTGAAATCGGTTTCCTGCAATTCTGCCCCGCTTTCAAGTCCTCTTGGCAGCCTTACTTCAGTCTATTTTTGGACGATAGCTGTCATTTATAACTCTGCAGGTTTGTGAATTACAGTGCCGCTGAGCTCCTTTCTTCAACTCGCTTTATTGTCACCTGGCCGCAACACCGCAGGATGGCTTCAGGCCCTAATCTGGTTCCGGTACGGCACGCTCAGCCTTTGGTTAATTCCTCTTCCTGGTGGGAAATGAGAGTTAAATTTGCCCGTCCAGACACCTCCAGCTAGCCTCTCATTGGTTCTCGCTATTCCTGTTCATCTTCCGCAGAAATTGCAAACTGGGCCAAACAGGAGGTTAAAGGCGCTGACTCTCCAAGTGGGGAGAGTGTTAGTAAAGCGTCTGGAATGTTGCACCCGAGTACCAGGGGAGGAAAACTGAGACATATTTGAACACGTCTCCCGTTCACATGGTTGATCATACTTGGGTTCCACATGCATGTTTTAGCTGAAGGAAGAATACCTTAAACCTGGAGAGTTAAGACCCGTGTAATGGGTACCATGCAATATGACTTCAAAGGGTCTTCATTTGCTCACCGAACCTCTCCAATCCTATTACTGCTGCGTTTATGCCCCTGTACACATGCTTGATTCTCTTTCGGAGACATAGCAATCCATAGGTTTTAAGATACTTACTAGTCAGGTACATTCTTAGGCGTTTAATATGCGGTGTTGAGTCCATTTCGTTGAGCAAGGAGTAGCTCTTGTCTATTCCATATTTGACTTAAGGAACTTTATCTGTGCTCATTTCAATCTCTGGTTTTATGCAGCACCCCAACTCACCTTTACCCTTAAGCAAGCATAAGTTGGTTTTCTAAATTTGAGACCCTGTTCTGTTCTGTAATTCAGTTCCTGTGTAGCCAAGTTTCCATTCCGTGTATTACTGATATCTTATGATGTTTCTTTTTCTGTGTGACTTATTTCAGTTAGAATCATCATACCTGAATCCACTCATTGTGCTGCTAAGGGCCTGATGACACAGATTTCATTGCTGAGTGATATTGCTTTGTAAGTAAATACCACAACTTCTTTATCCATTTTTCACTTTCTGCGATGTTGAACTTGTACTGTAAACGAGGTTCTTGTAAACAGAGGCGTCCCAAACTTTGGGGTGGCTGTGTCTTTTTGATTTTAATTTCCCTAAGCTATAGGACCATAAGTGGCAGTGCCCTAGGCTCTGTTGCTTTGTTTTTTAGATGTTTCAGGAAACACCATACACTTCTCCCGAGTGTCTGTTGGCAATTTACATCCCGCCCATCAGCATAACAAGGCTCCCAGTTCTCCATGGCCTGTCCTGCCTTTCTGGATTTTACACTTTTTTCAGATGGCCCTTTTGACCGGGGGGAAGTGAGACTTCATTGTAGTGCAGATTTCCTTTGCAAGCTTGCTTGGTTGGCCATAAAGGGCGTATGCGTTTTTTCCTGAATATATTCAGGAAAAAACGCATACGCCCTTTTTGGCCAAGTGCATCATTGTGGACGTTCTGCCTCTTTTCCTATGCTTTCAATGCAATTCCAGTCTACCTCCTGAAATCGGTTTCCTGCAATTCTGCCCCGCTTTCAAGTCCTCTTGGCAGCCTTACTTCAGTCTATTTTTGGACGATAGCTGTCATTTATAACTCTGCAGGTTTGTGAATTACAGTGCCCCTGAGCTCCTTTCTTCAACTCGCTTTCTTGTGACCTGGCCGCAACACCGCAGGATGGCTTCAGGCCCTAATCTGGTTCCGGCACGGCACGCTGAGCCTTTGGTTATTTCCTCTTCCTGGTGGGAAATGAGAGTTAAATTTGCCCGTCCAGACACCTCCAGCTAGTCTCTCATTGGTTCTCGCTATTCCTGTTCATCTTCCGCAGAAATTACAAACTGGGCCAAACAGGAGGTTAAAGGCGCTGACTCTCCAAGTGGGGAGAGTGTTAGTAAAGCGTCTGGAATGTTGCACACGAGTACCAGGGGAGTAAAACTGAGACATATTTGAACACGTCTCCCGTTCACATGGTTGATCATACTTGGGTTCCACATGCATGTTTTAGCTGAAGGAAGAATACCTTAAACCTGGGGAGTTGAAACCCGTGGAATGGGTACCATGCAATATGACTTCAAAGGGTCTTCATTTGCTCACCGAACCTCACCAATCCTATCACTGCTGCGTTTATGCCCCTGTACACATGCTTGATTCTCTTTCGGAGACATAGCAATCCATAGGTTTTAAGATACTTACAAGTCAGGTACATTCTTAGGCGTTTAATATGCGGTGTTGAGTCCATTTCGTTGAGCAAGGAGTAGCTCTTGTCTATTCCATATTTGGCTTAAGGAACTTTATCTGTGCTCATTTCAATCTCTGGTTTTATGCAGCACCCCAACTCACCTTTACCCTTAAGCAAGCATAAGTTGTTTTTCTAAATTTGAGACCCTGTTCTGTTCTGTAATTCAGTTCCTGTGTAGCCAAGTTTCCATTCCGTGTATTACTGATATCTTATGATGTTTCTTTTTCTGTGTGACTTATTTCAGTTAGAATCATCATACCTGAATCCACTCATTGCGATGCTAAGGGCCTGATGACATAGATTTCATTGCTGAGTGATATTGCTTTGTAAGTGAATACCACAACTTCTTTATCCATTTTTCACTTTCTGCGATGTTGAACTTGTACTGTAAACGAGGTTCTTGTAAACAGAGCCGTTCCAAACTTTGGGGTGGCTGTGTCTTTTTGATTTTAATTTCCCTAAGCTATAGGACCATAAGTGGAAGTGCCCTAGGCTCTGTTGCTTTGTTTTTTAGATGTTTCAGGAAACACCATACACTTCTCCCAAGTGTCTGTTGGCAATTTACATCCCGCCCATCAGCATAACAAGGCTCCCAGTTCTCAATGGCCTGTTGCCTTTCTGGATTTTACACTTTTTTCAGATGGCCCTTTTGACCGGGGGGAAGTGAGACTTCATTGTAGTGCAGATTTCCTTTGCAAGCTTGCTTGGTTGGCCAAAAAGGGCGTATGCGTTTTTTCTTGAATATATTCAGGAAAAAACGCATACGCCCTTTTTGGCCAAGTGCATCATTGTGGACGTTCTGCCTCTTTTCCTATGCTTTCAATGCAATTCCAGTCTACCTCCTGAAATCGGTTTCCTGCAATTCTGCCCCGCTTTCAAGTCCTCTTGGCAGCCTTACTTCAGTCTATTTTTGGACGATAGTTGTCATTTATAACTCTGCAGGTTTGTGAATTACAGTGCTCCTGAGCTCCTTTCTTCAACTCGCTTTCTTGTGACCTGGCCGCAACACCGCAGGATGGCTTCAGGCCCTAATCTGGTTCCGGCCCGGCATGCTGAACCTTTGGTTAATTTCTCTTCCTGGTGGGAAATGAGAGTTAAATTTGCCCGTCCAGACACCTCCAGCTAGCCTCTCATTGGTTCTCGCTATTCCTGTTCATCTTCCGCAGAAATTGCAAACTGGGCCAAACAGGAGGTTAAAGGCGCTGACTCTCCAAGTGGGGAGAGTGTTAGTAAAGCGTCTGGAATGTTGCACCCGAGTACCAGGGGAGGAAAACTGAGACATGTTTGAACACGTCTCCCGATCACATGGTTGATCATACTCTAGGTTCCACATGCATGTTTTAGCTGAAGGAAGAATACCTTAAACCTGGGTAGTTGAAACCCGTGGAATGGGTACCATGCAATATGACTTCAAAGGGTCTTCATTTGCTCACCGAACCTCTCCAATCCTATCACTGCTGCGTTTATGCCCCTGTACACATGCTTGATTCTCTTTCGGAGACATAGCAATCCATAGGTTTTAAGATACTTACTAGTCAGGTACATTCTTAGGCGTTTAATATGGGGTGTTGAGTCCATTTCGTTGAGCAAGGAGTAGCTCTTGTCTATTCCATATTTGGCTTAAGGAACTTTATCTGTGCTCATTTCAATCTCTGGTTTTATGCAGCACCCCAACTCACCTTTACCCTTAAGCAAGCATAAGTTGGTTTTCTAAATTTGAGACCCTGTTCTGTTCTGTAATTCAGTTCCTGTGTAGCCAAGTTTACATTCCGTGTATTACTGATATCTTATGATGTTTCTTTTCCTGTGTGACTTATTTCAGTTAGAATCATCATACCTGAATCCACTCATTGTGCTGCTAAGGGCCTGATGACACAGATTTCATTGCTGAGTGATATTGCTTTGTAAGTAAATACCACAACTTCTTTATCCATTTTTCACTTTCTGCGATGTTGAACTTGTACTGTAAACGAGGTTCTTGTAAACAGAGCCGTCCCAAACTTTGGGGTGGCTGTGTCTTTTTGATTTTAATTTCCCTAAGCTATAGGACCATAAGTGGAAGTGCCCTAGGTTCTGTTGCTTTGTTTTTTAGATGTTTCAGGAAACACCATACACTTCTCCCGAGTGGTTGTTGGCAATTTACATCCCGCCCATCAGCATAACAATGCTCCCATTTCTCCATGGCCTGTCCTGCCTTTCTGGATTTTACACTTTTTTCAGATGGCCCTTTTGACCGGGGAGAAGTGAAACTTCATTGTAGTGCAGATTTCCTTTGCAAGCTTGCTTGGTTGGCCAAAAAGGGCGTATGCGTTTTTTCCTGAATATATTCAGGAAGAAACGCATACGCCCTTTTTGGCCAAGTGCATCATTGTGGACGTTCTGCCTCTTTTCCTATGCTTTCAATGCAATTCCAGTCTACCTCCTGAAATCGGTTTCCTGCAATTCTGCCCCGCTTTCAAGTCCTCTTGGCAGCCTTACTTCAGTCTATTTTTGGACGATAGCTGTCATTTATAACTCTGCAGGTTTGTGAATTACAGTGCCCCTGAGCTCCTTTCTTCAACTCGCTTTCTTTTGAGCTGGCCGCAACACCGCAGGATGGCTTGAGGCCCTAATCTGGTTCCGGCACGGCACGCTGAGCCTTTGGTTATTTCCTCTTCCTGGTGGGAAATGAGAGTTAAATTTGCCCGTCCAGACACCTCCAGCTAGCCTCTCATTGGTTCTCGCTATTCCTGTTCATCTTCCGCAGAAATTGCAAACTGGGCCAAACAGGAGGTTAAAGGCGCTGACTCTCCAAGTTGGGAGAGTGTTAGTAAAGCGTCTGGAATGTTGCACCCGAGTACCAGGGAAGAAAAACTGAGACATATTTGAACACGTCTCCCGTTCACATGGTTGATCATACTTGGGTTCCACATGCATGTTTTAGCTGAAGGAAGAATACCTTAAAACTGGAGAGTTAAGACCCGTGTAATGGGTACCATGCAATATGACTTCAAAGGGTCTTCATTTGCTCACCGAACCTCTCCAATCCTATCACTGCTGCGTTTATGCCCCTGTACACATGCTTGATTCTCTTTCGGAGACATAGCAATCCATAGGTTTTAAGATACTTACTAGTCAGGTACATTCTTAGGCGTTTAATATGCGGTGTTGAGTCCATTTCGTTGAGCAAGGAGTAGCTCTTGTCTATTCCATATTTGACTTAAGGAACTTTATCTGTGCTCATTTCAATCTCTGGTTTTATGCAGCACCCCAACTCACCTTTACCCTTAAGCAAGCATAAGTTGGTTTTCTAAATTTGAGACCCTGTTCTGTTCTGTAATTCAGTTACTGTGTAGCCAAGTTTCCATTCCGTGTATTACTGATATCTTATGATGTTTCTTTTTCTGTGTGACTTACTTCAGTTAGAATCATCATACCTGAATCCACTCATTGTGCTGCTACGGGCCTGATGACACAGATTTCATTGCTGAGTGATATTGCTTTGTAAGTAAATACCACAACTTCTTTATCCATTTTTCACTTTCTGCGATGTTGAACTTGTACTGTAAACGAGGTTCTTGTAAACAGAGCCGTTCCAAACTTTGGGGTGGCTGTGTCTTTTTGATTTTAATTTCCCTAAGCTATAGGACCATAAGTGGAAGTGCCCTAGGTTCTGTTGCTTTGTTTTTTAGTTGTTTCAGGAAACACCATTCACTTCTCCCGAGTGGTTGTTGGCAATTTACATCCCGCCCATCAGCATAACAAGGCTCCCAGTTCTCCATGGCCTGTCCTGCCTTTCTGGATTTTACACTTTTTTCAGATGGCCCTTTTGACCGGGGGGAAGTGAGACTTCATTGTAGTGCAGATTTCCTTTGCAAGCTTGCTTGGTTGGCCAAAAAGGGCGTATGCGTTTTTTCCTGAATATATTCAGGAAAAAACGCATACGCCCTTTTTGGCCAAGTGCATCATTGTGGACGTTCTGCCTCTTTTCCTATGCTTTCAATGCAATTCCAGTCTACCTCCTGAAATCGGTTTCCTGCAATTCTGCCCCGCTTTCAAGTCCTCTTGGCAGCCTTACTTCAGTCTATTTTTGGACGATAGCTGTCATTTATAACACTGCAGGTTTGTGAATTACAGTGCCCCTGAGCTCCTTTCTTCAACTCGCTTTCTTGTGACCTGGCCGCAACACTGCAGGATGGCTTCAGGCCCTAATCTGGTTCCGGTACGGCATGCTGAGCCTTTGGTTATTTCCTCTTCCTGGTGGGAAATGAGAGTTAAATTTGCCCGTCCAGACACCTCCAGCTAGTCTCTCATTGGTTCTCGCTATTCCTGTTCATCTTCCGCAGAAATTGCAAACTGGGCCAAACAGGAGGTTAAAGGCGCTGACTCTCCAAGTGGGGAGAGTGTTAGTAAAGCGTCTGGAATGTTGCACCCGAGTACCAGGGGAGGAAAACTGAGACATATTTGAACACGTCTCCCGTTCACATGGTTGATCATACTTGGGTTCCACATGCATGTTTTAGCTGAAGGAAGAATACCTTAAACCTGGAGAGTTAAGACCCGTGTAATGGGTACCATGCAATATGACTTCAAAGGGTCTTCATTTGCTCACCGAACCTCTCCAATCCTATCACTGCTGCGTTTATGCCCCTGTACACATGCTTGATTCTCTTTCAGAGACATAGCAATCCATAGGTTTTAAGATACTTACTAGTCAGGTACATTCTTAGGCGTTTAATATGCGGTGTTGAGTCCATTTCGTTGAGCAAGGAGTAGCTCTTGTCTATTCCATATTTGACTTAAGGAACTTTATCTGTGCTCATTTCAATCTCTGGTTTTATGCAGCACCCCAACTCACCTTTACCCTTAAGCAAGCATAAGTTGGTTTTCTAAATTTGAGACCCTGTTCTGTTCTGTAATTCAGTTCCTGTGTAGCCAAGTTTACATTCCGTGTATTACTGATATCTTATGATGTTTCTTTTTCTGTGTGACTTACTTCAGTTAGAATCATCATACCTGAATCCACTCATTGTGCTGCTAAGGGCCTGATGACACAGATTTCATTGCTGAGTGATATTGCTTTGTAAGTAAATACCACAACTTCTTTATCCATTTTTCACTTTCTGCGATGTTGAACTTGTACTGTAAACGAGGTTCTTGTAAACAGAGGCATCCCAAACTTTGGGGTGGCTGTGTCTTTTTGATTTTAATTTCCCTAAGCTATAGGACCATAAGTGGCAGTGCCCTAGGCTCTGTTGCTTTGTTTTTTAGATGTTTCAGGAAACACCATACACTTCTCCGGAGTGTCTGTTGGCAATTTACATCCGGCCCATCAGCATAACAAGGCTCCCAGTTCTCCATGGCCTGTCCTGCCTTTCTGGATTTTACACTTTTTTCAGATGGCCCTTTTGACCGGGGGGAAGTGAGACTTCATTGTAGTGCAGATTTCCTTTGCAAGCTTGCTTGGTTGGCCAAAAAGGGCGTATGCGTTTTTTCCTGAATATATTCAGGAAAAAACGCATACGCCCTTTTTGGCCAAGTGCATCATTGTGGACGTTCTGCCTCTTTTCCTATGCTTTCAATGCAATTCCAGTCTACCTCCTGAAATCGGTTTCCTGCAATTCTGCCCCGCTTTCAAGTCCTCTTGGCAGCCTTACTTCAGTCTATTGTTGGACAATAGCTGTCATTTATAACTCTGCAGGTTTGTGAATTACAGTGCCCCTGAGCTCCTTTCTTCAACTCGCTTTCTTGTGACCTGGCCGCAACACCGCAGGATGGCTTCAGGCCCTAATCTGGTTCTGGCATGGCACGCTGAGCCTTTGGTTAATTCCTCTTCCTGGTGGGAAATGAGAGTTAAATTTGCCCGTCCAGACACCTCCAGCTAGCCTCTCATTGGTTCTCACTATTCCTGTTCATCTTCCGCAGAAATTGCAAACTGGGCCAAACAGGAGGTTAAAGGGACTGACTCTCCAAGTGGGGAGAGTGTTAGTAAAGCGTCTGGAATGTTGCACCCGAGTACCAGGGGAGGAAAACTGAGACATATTTGAACACGTCTCCCGATCACATGGTTGATCATACTCTAGGTTCCATATGCATGTTTTAGCTGAAGGAAGAATACCTTAAACCTGGGTAGTTGAAACCCGTGGAATGGGTACCATGCAATATGACTTCAAAGGGTCTTCATTTGCTCACCGAACCTCTCCAATCCTATCACTGTTACGTTTATGCCCCTGTACACATGCTTGATTCTCTTTCGGAGACATAGCAATCCATAGGTTTTAAGATACTTACAAGTCAGGTACATTCTTAGGCGTTTAATATGCGGTGTTGAGTCCATTTCGTTGAGCAAGGAGTAGCTCTTGTCTATTCCATATTTGGCTTAAGGAACTTTATCTGTGCTCATTTCAATCTCTGGTTTTATGCAGCACCCCAACTCACCTTTACCCTTAAGCAAGCATAAGTTGTTTTTCTAAATTTGAGACCCTGTTCTGTTCTGTAATTCAGTTCCTGTGTAGCCAAGTTTCCATTCCGTGTATTACTGATATCTTATGATGTTTCTTTTTCTGTGTGACTTACTTCAGTTAGAATCATCATACCTGAATCCACTCATTGTGCTGCTAAGGGCCTGATGACACAGATTTCATTGCTGAGTGATATTGCTTTGTAAGTAAATACCACAACTTCTTTATCCATTTTTCACTTTCTGCGATGTTGAACTTGTACTGTAAACGAGGTTCTTGTAAACAGAGCCGTTCCAAACTTTGGGGTGGCTGTGTCTTTTTGATTTTAATTTCCCTAAGCTATAGGACCATAAGTGGAAGTGCCCTAGGTTCTGTTGCTTTGTTTTTTAGATGTTTCAGGAAACACCATACACTTCTCCCGAGTGGTTCTTGGCAATTTACATCCCGCCCATCAGCATAACAAGGCTCCCAGTTCTCCATGGCCTGTCCTGCCTTTCTGGATTTTACACTTTTTTCAGATGGCCCTTTTGACCGGGGGGAAGTGAGACTTCATTGTAGTGCAGATTTCCTTTGCAAGCTTGCTTGGTTGGCCAAAAAGGGCGTATGCGTTTTTTCCTGAATATATTCAGGAAAAAACGCATACGCCCTTTTTGGCCAAGTGCATCATTGTGGACGTTCTGCCTCTTTTCCTATGCTTTCAATGCAATTCCAGTCTACCTCCTGAAATCGGTTTCCTGCAATTCTGCCCCGCTTTCAAGTCCTCTTGGCAGCCTTACTTCAGTCTATTTTTGGACGATAGCTGTCATTTATAACTCTGCAGGTTTGTGAATTACAGTGCCCCTGAGCTCCTTTCTTCAACTCGCTTTCTTGTGACCTGGCCGCAACACCGCAGGATGGCTTCAGGCCCTAATCTGGTTCTGGCATGGCACGCTGAGCCTTTGGTTAATTCCTCTTCCTGGTAGGAAATGAGAGTTAAATTTGCCCGTCCAGACACCTCCAGCTAGTCTCCGTTGGTTCTCGCTATTCCTGTTCATCTTCCGCAGAAATTGCAAACTGGGCCAAACAGGAGGTTAAAGGGACTGACTCTCCAAGTCGGGAGAGTGTTAGTAAAGCGTCTGGAATGTTGCACCCGAGTACCAGGGTACGAAAACTGAGACATATTTGAACACGTCTCCCAATCACATGGTTGATCATACTCTAGGTTCCACATGCATGTTTTAGCTGAAGGAAGAATACCTTAAACCTGGGTAGTTGAAACCCGTGGAATGGGTACCATGCAATATGACTTCAAAGGGTCTTCATTTGCTCACCGAACCTCTCCAATCCTATCACTGCTGCGTTTATGCCCCTGTACACATGCTTGATTCTCTTTTGGAGACATAGCAATCCATAGGTTTTAAGATATTTACAAGTCAGGTACATTCTTAGGCGTTTAATATGCGGTGTTGAGTCCATTTCGTTGAGCAAGGAGTAGCTCTTGTCTATTCCATATTTGGCTTAAGGAACTTTATCTGTGCTCATTTCAATCTCTGGTTTTATGCAGCACCCCAACTCACCTTTACCCTTAAGCAAGCATAAGTTGTTTTTCTAAATTTGAGTCCCTGTTGTGTTCTGTAATTCAGTTCCTGTGTAGCCAAGTTTACATTCCGTGTATTACTGATATCTTATGATGTTTCTTTTTCTGTGTGACTTACTTCAGTTAGAATCATCATACCTGAATCCACTCATTGTGCTGCTAAGGGCCTGATGACACAGATTTCATTGCTGAGTGATATTGCTTTGTAAGTAAATACCACAACTTCTTTATCCATTTTTCACTTTCTGCGATGTTGAACTTGTACTGTAAACGAGGTTCTTGTAAACAGAGTCGTCCCAAACTTTGGGGTGGCTGTGTCTTTTTGATTTTAATTTCCCTAAGCTATAGGACCATAAGTGGAAGTGCCCTAGGTTCTGTTGCTTTGTTTTTTAGATGTTTCAGGAAACACCATACAATTCTCCCCAGTGGTTGTTGGCAATTTACATCCCGCCCATCAGCATAACAAGGCTCCCAGTTCTCCATGGCCTGTCCTGCCTTTCTGGATTTTACACTTTTTTGAGATGGCCCTTTTGACCGGGGGGAAGTGAGACTTCATTGTAGTGCAGATTTCCTTTCCAAGCTTGCTTGGTTGGCCAAAAAGGGCGTATGCGTTTTTTCCTGAATATATTCAGGAAAAAACGCATACGCCCTTTTTGGCCAAGTGCATCATTGTGGACGTTCTGCCTCTTTTCCTATGCTTTCAATGCAATTCCAGTCTACCTCCTGAAATCGGTTTCCTGCAATTCTGCCCCGCTTTCAAGTCCTCTTGGCAGCCTTACTTCAGTCTATTTTTGGACGATAGCTGTCATTTATAACTCTGCAGGTTTGTGAATTACAGTGCCCCTGAGCTCCTTTCTTCAACTCGCTTTCTTGTGACCTGGCCGCAACACCGCAGGATGGCTTCAGGCCCTAATCTGGTTCCGGCCCGGCATGCTGAGCCTTTGGTTAATTCCTCTTCCTGGTGGGAAATGAGAGTTAAATTTGCCCGTCCAGACACCTCCAGCTAGCCTCTCATTGGTTCTCGCTATTCCTGTTCATCTTCCGCAGAAATTGCAAACTGGGCCAAACAGGAGGTTAAAGGGACTGACTCTCCAAGTGGGGAGAGTGTTAGTAAAGCGTCTGGAATGTTGCACCTGAGTACCAGGGGAGGAAAACTGAGACATATTTGAACACGTCTCCCGATCACATGGTTGATCATACTCTAGGTTCCACATGCATGTTTTAGCTGAAGGAAGAATACCTTAAACCTGGGTAGTTGAAACCCGTGGAATGGGTACCATGCAATATGACTTTAAAGGGTCTTCATTTGCTCACCGAACCTCTCCAATCTTATCACTGCTGCGTTTATGCCCCTGTACACATGCTTGATTCTCTTTCGGAGACATAGCAATTCTTAGGTTTTAAGATACTTACAAGTCAGGTACATTCTTAGGCGTTTAATATGCGGTGTTGAGTCCATTTCGTTGAACAAGGAGTAGCTCTTGTCTATTCCATATTTGGCTTAAGGAACTTTATCTGTGCTCATTTCAATCTCTGGTTTTATGCAGCACCCCAACTCACCTTTACCCTTAAGCAAGCATAAGTTGTTTTTCTAAATTTGAGACCCTGTTCTGTTCTGTAATTCAGTTCCTGTGTAGCCAAGTTTCCATTCCGTGTATTACTGATATCTTATGATGTTTCTTTTTCTGTGTGACTTATTTCAGTTAGAATCATCATACCTGAATCCACTCATTGTGCTGCTAAGGGCCTGATGACATAGATTTCATTGCTGAGTGATATTGCTTTGTAAGTAAATACCACAACTTCTTTATCCATTTTTCACTTTCTGCGATGTTGAACTTGTACTGTAAACGAGGTTCTTGTAAACAGAGGCGTCCCAAACTTTGGGGTGGCTGTGTCTTTTTGATTTTAATTTCCCTAAGCTATAGGACCATAAGTGGCAGTGTCCTAGGCTCTGTTGCTTTGTTTTTTAGATGTTTCAGGAAACACCATACACTTCTCCCGAGTGTCTGTTGGCAATTTACATCCCGCCCATCAGCATAACAAGGCTCCCAGTTCTCCATGGCCTGTCCTGCCTTTCTGGATTTTACACTTTTTTCAGATGGCCCTTTTGACAGGGGGGAAGTGAGACTTCATTGTAGTGCAGATTTCCTTTGCAAGCTTGCTTGGTTGGCCAAAAAGGGCGTATGCGTTTTTTCCTGAATATATTCAGGAAAAAACGCATACGCCCTTTTTGGCCAAGTGCATCATTGTGGACGTTCTGCCTCTTTTCCTATGCTTTCAATGCAATTCCAGTCTACCTCCTGAAATCGGTTTCCTGCAATTCTGCCCCGCTTTCAAGTCCTCTTGGCAGCCTTACTTCAGTCTATTTTTGGACGATAGCTGTCATTTATAACTCTGCAGGTTTGTGAATTACAGTGCCCCTGAGCTCCTTTCTTCAACTTGCTTTCTTGTGACCTGGCCGCAACACCGCAGGATGGCTTCAGGCCCTAATCTGGTTCCGGCACGGCACGCTGAGCCTTTGGTTATTTCCTCTTCCTGGTGGGAAATGAGAGTTAAATTTGCCCGTCCAGACACCTCCAGCTAGCCTCTCATTGGTTCTCGCTATTCCTGTTCATCTTCCGCAGAAATTGCAAACTGGGCCAAACAGGAGGTTAAAGGCGCTGACTCTCCAAGTGGGGAGAGTGTTAGTAAAGCGTCTGGAATGTTGCACCCGAGTACCAGGGGAGGAAAACTGAGACATATTTGAACACGTCTCCCGTTCACATGGTTGATCATACTTGGGTTCCACATGCATGTTTTAGCTGAAGGAAGAATACCTTAAACCTGGAGAGTTAAGACCCGTGTAATGGGTACCATGCAATATGACTTCAAAGGGTCTTCATTTGCTCACCGAACCTCTCCAATCCTATCACTGCTGCGTTTATGCCCCTGTACACATGCTTGATTCTCTTTCGGAGACATAGCAATCCATAGGTTTTAAGATACTTACTAGTCAGGTACATTCTTAGGCGTTTAATATGCGGTGTTGAGTCCATTTCGTTCAGCAAGTAGTAGCTCTTGTCTATTCCATATTTGACTTAAGGAACTTTATCTGTGCTCATTTCAATCTCTGGTTTTATGCAGCACCCCAACTCACCTTTACCCTTAAGCAAGCATAAGTTGGTTTTCTAAATTTGAGACCCTGTTCTGTTCTGTAATTCAGTTCCTGTGTAGCCAAGTTTACATTCCGTGTATTACTGATATCTTATGATGTTTCTTTTTCTGTGTGACTTACTTCAGTTAGAATCATCATACCTGAATCCACTCATTGTGCTGCTAAGGGCCTGATGACACAGATTTCATTGCTGAGTGATATTGCTTTGTAAGTAAATACCACAACTTCTTTATCCATTTTTCACTTTCTGCGATGTTGAACTTGTACTGTAAACGAGGTTCTTGTAAACAGAGCCGTTCCAAACTTTGGGGTGGCTGTGTCTTTTTGATTTTAATTTCCCTAAGCTATAGGACCATAAGTGGAAGTGCCCTAGGTTCTGTTGCTTTGTTTTTTAGATGTTTCAGGAAACACCATACACTTCTCCCGAGTGGTTTTTGGCAATTTACATCCCGCCCATCAGCATAACAAGGCTCCCAGTTCTCCATGGCCTGTCCTGCCTTTCTGGATTTTACACTTTTTTGAGATGGCCCTTTTGACCGGGGGAAAGTGAGACTTCATTGTAGTGCAGATTTCCTTTGCAAGCTTGCTTGGTTGGCCAAAAAGGGCGTATGCGTTTTTTCCTGAATATATTCAGGAAAAAACGCATACGCCCTTTTTGGCCAAGTGCATCATTGTGGACGTTCTGCCTCTTTTCCTATGCTTTCAATGCAATTCAAGTCTACCTCCTGAAATCGGTTTCCTGCAATTCTGCCCCACTTTCAAGTCCTCTTGGCAGCCTTACTTCAGTCTATTTTTGGACGATAGCTGTCATTTATAACTCTGCATGTTTGTGAATTACAGTGCCCCTGAGCTCCTTTCTTCACCTCGCTTTCTTTTGAGCTGGCCGCAACACCGCAGGATGGCTTCAGACCCTAATCTGGTTCCGGTACGGCACGCTGAGCCTTTGGTTACTTCCTCTTCCTGGTGGGAAATGAGAGTTAAATTTGCCCCTCCAGATACCTCCAGCTAACCTCTCATTGGTTCTCGCTATTCCTGTTCATCTTCCGCAGAAATTGCAAACTGGGCCAAACAGGAGGTTAAAGGCGCTGACTCTCCAAGTGGGGAGAGTGTTAGTAAAGCGTCTGGAATGTTGCACCCGAGTACCAGGGGAGGAAAACTGAGACATATTTGAACACGTCTCCCGTTCACATGGTTGATCATACTTGGGTTCCACATGCATGTTTTAGCTGAAGGAAGAATACGTTAAACCTGGAGAGTTGAGACCCGTGTAATGGGTACCATGCAATATGACTTCAAAGGGTCTTCATTTGCTCACCGAACCTCTCCAATCCTATCACTGCTGCGTTTATGCCCCTGTACACATGCTTGATTCTCTTTCGGAGACATAGCAATCCATAGGTTTTAAGATACTTACTAGTCAGGTACATTCTTAGGCGTTTAATATGCGGTGTTGAGTCCATTTCGTTGAGCAAGGAGTAGCTCTTGTCTATTCCATATTTGACTTAAGGAACTTTATCTGTGCTCATTTCAATCTCTGGTTTTATGCAGCACCCCAACTCACCTTTCCCCTTAAGCAAGCATAAGTTGTTTTTCTAAATTTGAGTCCCTGTTCTGTTCTGTAATTCAGTTCCTGTGTAGCCAAGTTTACATTCCGTGTATTACTGATATCTTATGATGTTTCTTTTTCTGTGTGACTTACTTCAGTTAGAATCATCATACCTGAATCCACTCATTGTGCTGCTAAGGGCCTGATGACATAGATTTCATTGCTGAGTGATATTGCTTTGTAAGTAAATACCACAACTTCTTTATCCATTTTTCACTTTCTGCGATGTTGAACTTGTACTGTAAACGAGGTTCTTGTAAACAGAGGCGTCCCAAACTTTGGGGTGGCTGTGTCTTTTTGATTTTAATTTCCCTAAGCTATAGGACCATAAGTGGAAGTGCCCTAGGTTCTGTTGCTTTGTTTTTTAGATGTTTCAGGAAACACCATACACTTCTCCCGAGTGGTTGTTGGCAATTTACATCCCGCCCATCAGCATAACAAGGCTCCCAGTTCTCCATGGCCTGTCCTGCCTTTCTGGATTTTACACTTTTTTGAGATGGCCCTTTTGACCGGGGGGAAGTGAGACTTCATTGTAGTGCAGATTTCCTTTGCAAGCTTGCTTGGTTGGCCAAAAAGGGCGTATGCGTTTTTTCCTGAATATATTCAGGAAAAAACGCATACGCCCTTTTTGGCCAAGTGCATCATTGTGGACGTTCTGCCTCTTTTCCTATGCTTTCAATGCAATTCCAGTCTACCTCCTGAAATCGGTTTCCTGCAATTCTGCCCCACTTTCAAGTCCTCTTGGCAGCCTTACTTCAGTCTATTTTTGGACGATAGCTGTCATTTATAACTCTGCAGGTTTGTGAATTACAGTGCCCCTGAGCTCCTTTGTTCAACTCGCTTTCTTTTGAGCTGGCCGCAACACCGCAGGATGGCTTCAGGCCCTAATCTGGTTCCGGTACGGCACGCTGAGCCTTTGGTTATTTCCTCTTCCTGGTGGGAAATGAGAGTTAAATTTGCCCGTCCAGACACCTCCAGCTAGCCTCTCATTGGTTCTCGCTATTCCTGTTCATCTTCCGCAGAAATTGCAAACTGGGCCAAACAGGAGGTTAAAGGCGCTCACTCTCCAAGTGGGGAGAGTGTTAGTAAAGCGTCTGGAATGTTGCACCCGAGTACCAGGGAAGGAAAACTGAGACATATTTGAACACGTCTCCCGTTCACATGGTTGATCATACTTGCGTTCCACATTCATGTTTTAGCTGAAGGAAGAATACCTTAAACCTGGAGAGTTGAGACCCGTGTAATGGGTACCATGCAATATGACTTCAAAGGGTCTTCATTTGCTCACCGAACCTCTCCAATCCTATCACTGCTGCGTTTATGCCCCTGTACACATGCTTGATTCTCTTTCGGAGACATAGCAATCCATAGGTTTCAAGATACTTACTAGTCAGGTACATTCTTAGGCGTTTAATATGGGGTGTTGAGTCCATTTCGTTGAGCAAGGAGTAGCTCTTGTCTATTCCATATTTGGCTTAAGGAACTTTATCTGTGCTCATTTCAATCTCTGGTTTTATGCAGCACCCCAACTCACCTTTACCCTTAAGCAAGAATAAGTTGTTTTTCTAAATTTGAGACCCTGTTCTGTTCTGTAATTCAGGTCCTGTGTAGCCAAGTTTACATTCCGTGTATTACTGATATCTTATGATGTTTCTTTTTCTGTGTGACTTATTTCAGTTAGAATCATCGTACCTGAATCTACTCATTATGCTGCTATGGGCCTGATGACATAGATTTCATTGCTGAGTGATACTGCATTGTACGTAAGTACCACAAGTTCTTTATCCATTTTTCACTTTCTGCGATGTTGAACTTGTACTGTAAACGAGGTTCTTGTAAACAGAGCCGTTCCAAACTTTGGGGTGGCTGTGTCTTTTTGATTTTAATTTCCCTAAGCTATAGGACCATAAGTGGAAGTGCCCTAGGTTCTGTTGCTTTGTTTTTTTAGATGTTTCAGGAAACACCATACACTTCTCCCGAGTGGTTGTTGGCAATTTACATCCCGCCCATCAGCATAACAAGGCTCCCAGTTCTCCATGGCCTGTCCTGCCTTTCTGGATTTTACACTTTTTTCAGATGGCCCTTTTGACCGGGGGGAAGTGAGACTTCATTGTAGTGCAGATTTCATTTGCAAGCTTGCTTGGTTGGCCAAAAAGGGCGTATGCGTTTTTTCCTGAATATATTCAGGAAACTTTGGCGTGGCTGTGTCTTTTTGATTTTAATTTCCCTAAGCTATAGGACCATAAGTGGAAGTGCCCTAGGCTCTGTTGCTTTGTTTTTTAGATGTTTCAGGAAACACCATACACTTCTCCCAAGTGTCTGTTGGCAATTTACATCCCGCCCATCAGCATAACAAGGCTCCCAGTTCTCAATGGCCTGTTGCCTTTCTGGATTGTACACTTTTTACAGATGGCCCTTTTGACCGGGGGGAACTGAGACTTCATTGTAGTGCAGATTTCCTTTGCAAGCTTGCTTGGTTGGCCAAAAAGGGCGTATGCGTTTTTTCCTGAATATATTCAGGAAAAAACGCATACGCCCTTTTTGGCCAAGTGCATCATTGTGGACGTTCTGCCTCTTTTCCTATGCTTTCAATGCAATTCCAGTCTACCTCCTGAAATCGGTTTCCTGCAATTCTGCCCCGCTGTCAAGTCCTCTTGGCAGCCTTACTTCAGTCTATTTTTGGACGATAGCTGTCATTTATAACTCTGCAGGTTTGTGAATTACAGTGCCCCTGAGCTCCTTTCTTCAACTCGCTTTCTTGTGACCTGGCCGCAACACCGCAGGATGGCTTCAGGCCCTAATCTGGTTCCGGCACGGCACGCTGAGCCTTTGGTTATTTCCTCTTCCTGGTGGGAAATGAGAGTTAAATTTGCCCGTCCAGACACCTCCAGCTAGTCTCTCATTGGTTCTCGCTATTCCTGTTCATCTTCCGCAGAAATTGCAAACTGGGCCAAACAGGAGGTTAAAGGCGCTGACTCTCCAAGTGGGGAGAGTGTTAGTAAAGCGTCTGGAATGTTGCACCCGAGTACCAGGGGAGGAAAACTGAGACATATTTGAACACGTCTCCCGTTCACATGGTTGATCATACTCTGGGTTCCAAATGCATGTTTTAGCTGAAGGAAGAATACCTTAAACCTGGAGAGTTAAGACCCGTGTAATGGGTACCATGCAATATGACTTCAAAGGGTCTTCATTTGCTCACCGAACCTCTCCAATCCTATCACTGCTGCGTTTATGCCCCTGTACACATGCTTGATTCTCTTTCGGAGACATAGCAATCCATAGGTTTTAAGATACTTACTAGTCAGGTACATTCTTAGGCGTTTAATATGCGGTGTTGAGTCCATTTCGTTGAGCAAGGAGTAGCTCTTGTCTATTCCATATTTGACTTAAGGAACTTTATCTGTGCTCATTTCAATCTCTGGTTTTATGCAGCACCCCAACTCACCTTTACCCTTAAGCAAGCATAAGTTGCTTTTCTAAATTTGAGACCCTGTTCTGTTCTGTAATTCAGTTCCTGTGTAGCCAAGTTTACATTCCGTGTATTACTGATATCTTATGATGTTTCTTTTTCTGTGTGACTTACTTCAGTTAGAATCATCATACCTGAATCCACTCATTGTGCTGCTAAGGGCCTGATGACACAGATTTCATTGCTGAATGATATTGCTTTGTAAGTAAATACCACAACTTCTTTATCCATTTTTCACTTTCTGCGATGTTGAACTTGTACTGTAAATGAGGTTCTTGTAAACAGAGCCGTTCCAAACTTTGGGGTGGCTGTGTCTTTTTGATTTTAATTTCCCTAAGCTATAGGACCATAAGTGGAAGTGCCCTAGGCTCTGTTGCTTTGTTTTTTAGATGTTTCAGGAAACACCATACACTTCTCCCAAGTGTCTGTTGGCAATTTACATCCCGCCCATCAGCATAACAAGGCTCCCAGTTCTCAATGGCCTGTTGCCTTTCTGGATTGTACACTTTTTACAGATGGCCCTTTTGACCGGGGGGAACTGAGACTTCATTGTAGTGCAGATTTCCTTTGCAAGCTTGCTTGGTTGGCCAAAAAGGGCGTATGCGTTTTTTCCTGAATATATTCAGGAAAAAACGCATACGCCCTTTTTGGCCAAGTGCATCATTGTGGACGTTCTGCCTCTTTTCCTATGCTTTCAATGCAATTCCAGTCTACCTCCTGAAATCGGTTTCCTGCAATTCTGCCCCGCTTTCAAGTCCTCTTGGCAGCCTTACTTCAGTCTATTTTTGGACGATAGCTGTCATTTATAACTCTGCAGGTTTGTGAATTACAGTGCCCCTGAGCTCCTTTCTTCAACTCGCTTTCTTGTGACCTGGCCGCAACACCGCAGGATGGCTTCAGGCCCTAATCTGGTTCCGGCCCGGCATGCTGAGCCTTTGGTTAATTCCTCTTCCTGGTGGGAAATGAGAGTTAAATTTGCCCGTCCAGACACCTCCAGCTAGCCTCTCATTGGTTCTCACTATTCCTGTTCATCTTCCGCAGAAATTGCAAACTGGGCCAAACAGGAGGTTAAAGGCGCTGACTCTCCAAGTGGGGAGAGTGTTAGTAAAGCGTCTGGAATGTTGCACCCGAGTACCAGGGGAGGAAAACTGAGACATATTTGAACACGTCTCCCGATCACATGGTTGATCATACTCTAGGTTGCACATGCATGTTTTAGCTGAAGGAAGAATACCTTAAACCTGGGTAGTTGAAACCCGTGGAATGGGTACCATGCAATATGACTTCAAAGGGTTTTCATTTGCTCACCGAACCTCTCCAATCCTATCACTGCTGCGTTTACACCCCTGTACACATGCTTGATTCTCTTTCGGAGACATAGCAATCCATAGGTTTTAAGATACTTACTAGTCAGGTACATTCTTAGGCGTTTAATATGGGGTGTTGAGTCCATTTCGTTGAGCAAGGAGTAGCTCTTGTCTATTCCATATTTGGCTTAAGGAACTTTATCTGTGCTCATTTCAATCTCTGGTTTTATGCAGCACCCCAACTCACCTTTACCTTTAAGGAAGAATAAGATGGTTTTCTAAATTTGAGACCCTGTTCTGTTCTGTAATTCAGTTCCTGTGTAGCCAAGTTTACATTCCGTGTATTACTGATATCTTATGATGTTTCTTTTTCTGTGTGACTTATTTCAGTTAGAATCATCATACCTGAATCCACTCATTGTGCTGCTAAGGGCCTGTTGACACAGATTTCATTGCTGAGTGATATTGATTTGTAAGTAAATACCACAACTTCTTTATCCATTTTTCACTTTCTGCGATGTTGAACTTGTACTGTAAACGAGGTTCTTGTAAACAGAGGCGTCCCAAACTTTTGGGTGGCTGTGTCTTTTTGATTTTAATTTCCCTAAGCTATAGGACCATAAGTGGCAGTGCCCTAGGCTCTGTTGCTTTGTTTTTTAGATGTTTCAGGAAACACCATACACTTCTCCCGAGTGTCTGTTGGCAATTTACATCCCGCCCATCAGCATAACAAGGCTCCCAGTTCTCCATGGCCTGTCCTGCCTTTCTGGATTTTACACTTTTTTCAGATGGCCCTTTTGACCGGGGGGAAGTGAGACTTCATTGTAGTGCAGATTTCCTTTGCAAGCTTGCTTGGTTGGCCAAAAAGGGCGTATGCGTTTTTTCCTGAATATATTCAGGAAAAAACGCATACGCCCTTTTTGGCCAAGTGCATCATTGTGGACGTTCTGCCTCTTTTCCTATGCTTTCAATGCAATTCCAGTCTACCTCCTGAAATCGGTTTCCTGCAATTCTGCCCCGCTTTCAAGTCCTCTTGGCAGCCTTACTTCAGTCTATTTTTGGACGATAGCTGTCATTTATAACTCTGCAGGTTTGTGAATTACAGTGCCCCTGAGCTCCTTTCTTCAACTCGCTTTCTTGTGACCTGGCCGCAACACCGCAGGATGGCTTCAGGCCCTAATCTGGTTCCGGCCCGGCATGCTGAGCCTTTGGTTAATTCCTCTTCCTGGTGGGAAATGAGAGTTAAATTTGCCCGTCCAGACACCTCCAGCTAGCCTCTCATTGGTTCTCGCTATTCCTGTTCATCTTCCGCAGAAATTGCAAACTGGGCCAAACAGGAGGTTAAAGGCGCTGACTCTCCAAGTGGGGAGAGTGTTAGTAAAGCGTCTGGAATGTTGCACCCGAGTACCAGGGGAGGAAAACTGAGACATATTTGAACACGTCTCCCGTTCACATGGTTGATCATACTTGGGTTCCACATGCATGTTTTAGCTGAAGGAAGAATACCTTAAACCTGGAGAGTTGAGACCCGTGTAATGGATACCATGCAATATGACTTCAAAGGGTCTTCATTTGCTCACCGAACCTCTCCAATCCTATCACTGCTGCGTTTATGCCCCTGTACACATGCTTGATTCTCTTTCGGAGACATAGTAATCCATAGGTTTTACGATACTTACTAGTCAGGTACATTCTTAGGCGTTTAATATGCGGTGTTGAGTCCATTTCGTTGAGCAAGGAGTAGCTCTTGTCTATTCCATATTTGACTTAAGGAACTTTATCTGTGCTCATTTCAATCTCTGGTTTTATGCAGCACCCCAACTCACCTTTTCCCTTATGCAAGCATAAGTTGGTTTTCTAAATTTGAGACCCTGTTCTGTTCTGTAATTCAGTTCCTGTGTAGCCAAGTTTACATTCCGTGTATTACTGATATCTTATGATGTTTCTTTTTCTGTGTGACTTATTTCAGTTAGAATCATCATACCTGAATGCACTCATTGTGCTGCTAAGGGCCGGATGACACAGATTTCATTGCTGAGTGACATTGCTTTGTAAGTAAATACCACAACTTCTTTATCCATTTTTCACTTTCTGCGATGTTGAACTTGTACTGTAAACGAGGTTCTTGTAAACAGAGGCGTCCCAAACTTTGGGGTGGCTGTGTCTTTTTGATTTTAATTTCCCTAAGCTATAGGACCATAAGTGGAAGTGCCCTAGGTTCTGTTGCTTTGTTTTTTAGATGTTTCAGGAAACACCATACACTTCTCCCGAGTGGTTTTTGGCAATTTACATCCCGCCCATCAGCATAACAAGGCTCCCAGTTCTCCATGGCTTGTCCTGCCTTTCTGGATTTTACAGTTTTTTCAGATGGCCCTTTTGACCGGGGGGAAGTGAGACTTCATTGTAGTGCAGATTTCTTTTGCAAGCTTGCTTGGTTGGCCAAAAAGGGCGTATGCGTTTTTTCCTGAATATATTCAGGAAAAAACGCATACGCCCTTTTTGGCCAAGTGCATCATTGTGGACGTTCTGCCTCTTTTCCTATGCTTTCAATGCAATTCCAGTCTACCTCCTGAAATCGGTTTCCTGCAATTCTGCCCCGCTTTCAAGTCCTCTTGGCAGCCTTACTTCAGTCTATTTTTGGACGATAGCTGTCATTTATAACTCTGCAGGTTTGTGAATTACAGTGCCCCTGAGCTCCTTTCTTCAACTCACTTTCTTGTGACCTGGCCGCAACACCGCAAGATGGCTTCAGGCCCTAATCTGGTTCCGGTACGGCACGCTGAGCCTTTGGTTATTTCCTCTTCCTGGTGGGAAATGAGAGTTAAATTTGCCCGTCCAGACACCTCCAGCTAGCCTCTCATTGGTTCTCGCTATTCCTGTTCATCTTCCGCAGAAATTGCAAACTGGGCCAAACAGGAGGTTAAAGGCGCTGACTCTCCAAGTGGGGAGAGTGTTAGTAAAGCGTCTGGAATGTTGCACCCGAGTACCAGGGGAGGAAAACTGAGACATATTTGAACACGTCTCCCGTTCACATGGTTGATCATACTTGGGTTCCACATGCATGTTTTAGCTGAAGGAAGAATACCTTAAACATGGAGAGTTGAAACCCGTGTAATGGGTACCATGCAATATGACTTCAAAGGGTCTTCATTTGCTCACCGAACCTCTCCAATCCTATCACTGCTGCGTTTATGCCCCTGTACACATGCTTGATTCTCTTTTGGAGACATAGCAATCCATAGGTTTTACGATACTTACTAGTCAGGTACATTCTTAGGCGTTTAATATGCGGTGTTGAGTCCATTTCGTTGAGCAAGGAGTAGCTCTTGTCTATTCCATATTTGACTTAAGGAAATTTATCTGTGCTCATTTCAATCTCTGGTTTTATGCAGCACCCCAACTCACCTTTACCCTTAAGCAAGCGTAAGTTGGTTTTCTAAATTTGAGACCCTGTTCTGTTCTGTAATTCAGTTCCTGTGTAGCCAAGTTTACATTCCGTGTATTACTGATACCTTATGATGTTTCTTTTTCTGTGTGACTTAGTTCAGTTAGAATCATCATACCTGAATCCACTCATTGTGATGCTAAGGGCCTGATGACATAGATTTCATTGCTGAGTGATATTGCTTTGTAAGTAAATACCACAACTTCTTTATCCATTTTTCACTTTCTGCGATGTTGAACTTGTACTGTAAACGAGGCTCTTGTAAACAGAGGCGTCCCAAACTTTGGGGTGGCTGTGTCTTTTTGATTTTAATTTCCCTAAGCTATAGGACCATAAGTGGCAGTGCCCTAGGCTCTGTTGCTTTGTTTTTTAGATGTTTCAGGAAACACCATACACTTCTCCCGAGTGTCTGTTGGCAATTTACATCCCGCCCATCAGCATAACAAGGCTCCCAGTTCTCCATGGCCTGTCCTGCCTTTCTGGATTTTACACTTTTTTCAGATGGCCCTTTTGACCGGGGGGAAGTGAGACTTCATTGTAGTGCAGATTTCCTTTGCAAGCTTGCTTGGTTGGCCAAAAAGGGCGTATGCGTTTTTTCCTGAATATATTCAGGAAAAAACGCATACGCCCTTTTTGGCCAAGTGCATCATTGTGGACGTTCTGCCTCTTTTCCTATGCTTTCAATGCAATTCCAGTCTACCTCCTGAAATCGGTTTCCTGCAATTCTGCCCCGCTTTCAAGTCCTCTTGGCAGCCTTACTTCAGTCTATTTTTGGACGATAGCTGTCACTTATAACTCTGCAGGTTTGTGAATTACAGTGCCCCTGAGCTCCTTTCTTCAACTCGCTTTCTTGTGACCTGGCCGCAATACCGCAGGATGGCTTCAGGCCCTAATCTGGTTCCGGCCCGGCATGCTGAGCCTTTGGTTAATTCCTCTTCCTGGTGGGAAATGAGAGTTAAATTTGCCCGTCCAGACACCTCCAGCTAGCCTCTCATTGGTTCTCGCTATTCCTGTTCATCTTCCGCAGAAATTGCAAACTGGGCCAAACAGGAGGTTAAAGGGACTGACTCTCCAAGTGGGGAGAGTGTTAGTAAAGCGTCTGGAATGTTGCACCCGAGTACCAGGGGAGAAAATCTGAGACATATTTGAACACGTCTCCCGATCACATGGTTGATCATACTCTAGGTTCCACATGCATGTTTTAGCTGAAGGAAGAATACCTTAAACCTGGGTAGTTGAAACCCGTGGAATGGGTACCATGCAATATGACTTCAAAGGGTCTTCATTTGCTCACCGAACCTCTCCAATCCTATCACTGCTGCGTTTATGCCCCTGTACACATGCTTGATTCTCTTTTGGAGACATAGCAATTCTTAGGTTTTAAGATACTTACAAGTCAGGTACATTCTTAGGCGTTTAATATGCGGTGTTGAGTCCATTTCGTTGAGCAAGGAGTAGCTCTTTTCTATTCCATATTTGGCTTAAGGAACTTTATCTGTGCTCATTTCAATCTCTGGTTTTATGCAGCACCCCAACTCACCTTTACCCTTAAGCAAGCATAAATTGTTTTTCTAAATTTGAGACCCTGTTCTGTTCTGTAATTCAGTTCCTGTGTAGCCAAGTTTCCATTCCGTGTATTACTGGTATCTTATGATGTTTCTTTTTCTGTGTGACTTATTTCAGTTAGAATCATCGTACCTGAATCCACTCATTATGCTGCTACGGGCCTGATGACATAGATTTCATTGCTGAGTGATACTGCATTGTACGTAAGTACCACAAGTTCTTTATCCATTTTTCACTTTCTGTGATATTCAACTTGTACGGTAAACGAGGTTCTTGTAAACGGAGGCGTCCCAAACTTTGGGGTGGCTGTGTCTTTTTGATTTTAATTTCCCTAAGCTATAGGACCATAAGTGGAAGTGCCCTAGGCTCTGTTGCTTTCTTTTTTAGATGTTTCAGGAAACACCATACACTTCTCCCAAGTGTCTGTTGGCAATTTACATCCCGCCCATCAGCATAACAAGGCTCCCAGTTCTCCATGGTCTGTCCTGCCTTTCTGGATTTTACACTTTTTTCAGATGGCCCTTTTGACCGGGGGGAAGTGAGACTTCATTGTAGTGCAGATTTCCTTCGCAAGCTTGCTTGGTTGGCCAAAAAGGGCGTATGCGTTTTTTCCTGAATATATTCAGGAAAAAACGCATACGCCCTTTTTGGCCAAGTGCATCATTGTGGACGTTCTGCCTCTTTTCCTATGCTTTCAATGCAATTCCAGTCTACCTCCTGAAATCGGTTTCCTGCAATTCTGCCCCGCTTTCAAGTCCTCTTGGCAGCCTTACTTCAGTCTATTTTTGGACGATAGCTGTCATTTATAACTCTGCAGGTTTGTGAATTACAGTGCCCCTGAGCTCCTTTCTTCAACTCGCTTTCTTGTGACCTGGCCGCAACACCGCAGGATGGCTTCAGGCCCTAATCTGGTTCCGGCACGGCACGCTGAGCCTTTGGTTATTTCCTCTTCCTGGTGGGAAATGAGAGTTAAATTTGCCCGTCCAGACACCTCCAGCTAGTCTCTCATTGGTTCTCGCTATTCCTGTTCATCTTCCGCAGAAATTGCAAACTGGGCCAAACAGGAGGTTAAAGGCGCTGACTCTCCAAGTCGGGAGAGTGTTAGTAAAGCGTCTGGAATGTTGCACCCGAGTACCAGGGGAGGAAAACTGAGACATATTTGAACACGTCTCCCGTTCACATGGTTGATCATACTTGGGTTCCACATGCATGTTTTAGCTGAAGGAAGAATACCTTAAACCTGGAGAGTTAAGACCCGTGTAATGGGTACCATGCAATATGACTTCAAAGGGTCTTCATTTGCTCACCGAACCTCTCCAATCCTATCACTGCTGCGTTTATGCCCCTGTACACATGCTTGATTCTCTTTCGGAGACATAGCAATCCATAGGTTTTAAGATATTTACAAGTCAGGTACATTCTTAGACGTTTAATATGCGGTGTTGAGTCCATTTCGTTGAGCAAGGAGTAGCTCTTGTCTATTCCATATTTGGCTTAAGGAACTTTATCTGTGCTCATTTCAATCTCTGGTTTTATGCAGCACCCCAACTCACCTTTACCCTTAAGCAAGCATAAGTTGTTTTTCTAAATTTGAGTCCCTGTTCTGTTCTGTAATTCAGTTCCTGTGTAGCCAAGTTTACATTCCGTGTATTACTGATATCTTATGATGTTTCTTTTTCTGTGTGACTTACTTCAGTTAGAATCATCATACCTGAATCCACTCATTGTGCTGCTAAGGGCCTGATGACACAGATTTCATTGCTGAGTGATATTGCTTTGTAAGTAAATACCACAACTTCTTTATCCATTTTTCACTTTCTGCGATGTTGAACATGTACTGTAAACGAGGTTCTTGTAAACAGAGGCGTCCCAAACTTTGGGGTGGCTGTGTCTTTTTGATTTTAATTTCCCTAAGCTATAGGACCATAAGTGGAAGTGCCCTAGGTTCTGTTGCTTTGTTTTTTAGATGTTTCAGGAAACACCATACACTTCTCCCGAGTGGTTGTTGGCAATTTACATCCCGCCCATCAGCATAACAAGGCTCCCAGTTCTCCATGGCCTGTCCTGCCTTTCTGGATTTTACACTTTTTTCAGATGGCCCTTTTGACCGGGGGGAAGTGAGACTTCATTGTAGTGCAGATTTCCTTTGCAAGCTTGCTTGGTTGGCCAAAAAGGGCGTATGCGTTTTTTCCTGAATATATTCAGGAAAAAACGCATACGCCCTTTTTGGCCAAGTGCATCATTGTGGACGTTCTGCCTCTTTTCCTATGCTTTCAATGCAATTCCAGTCTACCTCCTGAAATCGGTTTCCTGCAATTCTGCCCCGCTTTCAAGTCCTCTTGGCAGCCTTACTTCAGTCTATTTTTGGACGATAGCTGTCATTTATAACTCTGCAGGTTTGTGAATTACAGTGCCCCTGAGCTCCTTTCTTCAACTCGCTTTCTTGTGACCTGGCCGCAACACCGCAGGATGGCTTCAGGCCCTAATCTGGTTCCGGCCCGGCATGCTGAGCCTTTGGTTAATTCCTCTTCCTGGTGGGAAATGAGAGTTAAATTTGCCCGTCCAGACACCTCCAGCTAGCCTCTCATTGGTTCTCGCTATTCCTGTTCATCTTCCGCAGAAATTGCAAACTGGGCCAAACAGGAGGTTAAAGGGACTGACTCTCCAAGTGGGGAGAGTGTTAGTAAAGCGTCTGGAATGTTGCACCCGAGTACCAGGGGAGGAAAACTGAGACATATTTGAACACGTCTCCCGATCACATGGTTGATCATACTCTAGGTTCCACATGCATGTTTTAGCTGAAGGAAGAATACCTTAAACCTGGGTAGTTGAAACCCGTGGAATGGGTACCATGCAATATGACTTCAAAGGGTCTTCATTTGCTCACCGAACCTCTCCAATCCTATCACTGCTGCGTTTATGCCCCTGTACACATGCTTGATTCTCTTTCGGAGACATAGCAATTCTTAGGTTTTAAGATACTTACAAGTCAGGTACATTCTTAGGCGTTTAATATGCGGTGTTGAGTCCATTTCATTGAGCAAGGAGTAGCTCTTGTCTATTCCATATTTGGCTTAAGGAAATTTATCCGTGCTCATTTCAATCTCTGGTTTTATGCAGCACCCCAACTCACCTTTACCCTTAAGCAAGCATAAGTTGTTTTCTAAATTTGAGACCCTGTTCTGTTCTGTAATTCAGTTCCTGTGTAGCCAAGTTTCCATTCCGTGTATTACTGATATCTTATGATGTTTCTTTTTCTGTGTGACTTATTTCAGTTAGACTCATCATACCTGAATCCACTCATTGTGATGCTAAGGGCCTGATGACATAGATTTCATTGCTGAGTGATATTGATTTGTAAGTAAATACCACAACTTCTTTATCCATTTTTCACTTTCTGCGATGTTGAACTTGTACTGTAAACGAGGTTCTTGTAAACAGAGGCGTCCCAAACTTTGGGGTGGCTGTGTCTTTTTGATTTTAATTTCCCTAAGCTATAGGACCATAAGTGGCAGTGCCCTAGGCTCTGTTGCTTTGTTTTTTAGATGTTTCAGGAAACACCATACACTTCTCCCGAGTGTCTGTTGGCAATTTACATCCCGCCCATCAGCATAACAAGGCTCCCAGTTCTCCATGACCTGTCTTGCCTTTCTGGATTTTACACTTTTTTCAGATGGCCCTTTTGACCGGGGGGAAGTGAGACTTCATTGTAGTGCAGATTTCCTTTGCAAGCTTGCTTGGTTGGCCAAAAAGGGCGTATGCGTTTTTTCCTGAATATATTCAGGAAAAAACGCATACGCCCTTTTTGGCCAAGTGCATCATTGTGGACGTTCTGCCTCTTTTCCTATGCTTTCAATGCAATTCCAGTCTACCTCCTGAAATCGGTTTCCTGCAATTCTGCCCCGCTTTCAAGTCCTCTTGGCAGCCTTACTTCAGTCTATTTTTGGACGATAGCTGTCATTTATAACTCTGCAGGTTTGTGAATTACAGTGCCCCTGAGCTCCTTTCTTCAACTTGCTTTCTTTTGAGCTGGCCGCAACACCGCAGGATGGCTTCAGGCCCTAATCTGGTTCCGGTACGGCACGCTGAGCCTTTGGTTATTTCCTCTTCCTGGTGGGAAATGAGAGTTAAATTTGCCCGTCCAGACACCTCCAGCTAGCCTCTCATTGGTTCTCGCTATTCCTGTTCATCTTCCGCAGAAATTGCAACCTGGGCCAAACAGGAGGTTAAAGGCGCTGACTCTCCAAGTGGGGAGAGTGTTAGTAAAGCATCTGGAATGTTGCACCCGAGTACCAGGGGAGGAAAACTGAGACATATTTGAACACGTCTCCCGATCACATGGTTGATCATACTCTAGGTTCCACATGCATGTTTTAGCTGAAGGAAGAATACCTTAAACCTGGGTAGTTGAAACCCGTGGAATGGGTACCATGCAATATGACTTCAAAGGGTCTTCATTTGCTCACCGAACCTCTCCAATCCTATCACTGCTGCGTTTACACCCCTGTACGCATGCTTGATTCTCTTTCGGAGACATAGCAATCCATAGGTTTTAAGATACTTACTAGTCAGGTACATTCTTAGGCGTTTAATATGGGGTGTTGAGTCCATATCGTTGAGCAAGGAGTAGCTCTTGTCTATTCCATATTTGGCTTAAGGAACTTTATCTGTGCTCATTTCAATCTCTGGTTTTATGCAGCACCCCAACTCACCTTTACCTTTAAGCAAGAATAAGTTGGTTTTCTAAATTTGAGACCCTGTTCTGTTCTGTAATTCAGTTCCTGTGTAGCCAAGTTTCCATTCCGTGTATTACTGATATCTTATGATGTTTCTTTTTCTGTGTGACTTATTTCAGTTAGAATCATCATACCTGAATCCACTCATTGTGCTGCTAAGGGCCTGATGACACAGATTTCATTGCTGAGTGATATTGCTTTGTAAGTAAATACCACAACTTCTTTATCCATTTTTCACTTTCTGCGATGTTGAACTTGTACTGTAAACGAGGTTCTTGTAAACAGAGCCGTTCCAAACTTTGGGGTGGCTGTGTCTTTTTGATTTTAATTTCCCTAAGCTATAGGACCATAAGTGGAAGTGCCCTAGGTTCTGTTGCTTTGTTTTTTAGATGTTTCAGGAAACACCATACACTTCTCCCAAGTGGTTGTTGGCAATTTACATCCCGCCCATCAGCATAACAAGGCTCCCAGTTCTCCATGGCCTGTCCTGCCTTTCTGGATTTTACACTTTTTTCAGATGGCCCTTTTGACCGGGGGGAAGTGAGACTTCATTGTAGTGCAGATTTCCTTTGCAAGCTTGCTTGGTTGGCCAAAAAGGGCGTATGCGTTTTTTCCTGAATATATTCAGGAAAAAACGTATACGCACTTTTCGGCCAAGTGCATCATTGTGGACGTTCTGCCTCTTTTCCTATGCTTTCAATGCAATTCCAGTCTACCTCCTGAAATCGGTTTCCTGCAATTCTGCCCCGCTTTCAAGTCCTCTTGGCAGACTTACTTCAGTCTATTTTTGGACGATAGCTGTCATTTATAACTCTGCAGGTTTGTGAATTACAGTGCCCCTGAGCTCCTTTGTTCAACTCGCTTTCTTTTGAGCTGGCCGCAACACCGCAGGATGGCTTCAGGCCCTAATCTGGTTCCGGTACGGCACGCTGAGCCTTTGGTTATTTCTTCTTCCTGGTGGGAAATGAGAGTTAAATTTGCCCGTCCAGACACCTCCAGCTAGCCTCTCATTGGTTCTCGCTATTCCTGTTCATCTTCCGCAGAAATTGCAAACTGGGCCAAACAGGAGGTTAAAGGCGCTGACTCTCCAAGTGGGGAGAGTGTTAGTAAAGCATCTGGAATGTTGCACCCGAGTACCAGGGGAGGAAAACTGAGACATATTTGAACATATCTCCCGATCATATGGTTGATCATACTCTGGGTTCCACATGCATGTTTTAGCTGAAGGAAGAATACCTTAAACCTGGAGAGTTGAGACCCGTGTAATGGGTACCATGCAATATGACTTCAAAGGGTCTTCATTTGTTCACCGAACCTCTCCAATCCTATCACTGCTGCGTTTATGCCCCTGTACACATGCTTGATTCTCTTTCGGAGACATAGCAATCCATAGGTTTTAAGATACTTACTAGTCAGGTACATTCTTAGGCGTTTAATATGGGGTGTTGAGTCCATATCGTTGAGCAAGGAGTAGCTCTTGTCTATTCCATATTTGGCTTAAGGAACTTTATCTGTGCTCATTTCAATCTCTGGTTTTATGCAGCACCCCAACTCACCTTTACCCTTAAGCAAGCATAAGTTGGTTTTCTAAATTTGAGAACCTGTTCTGTTTTGGAATTCAGTTCCTGTGTAGCCAAGTTTACATTCCGTGTATTACTGATATCTTTTGATGTTTCTTTTTCTGTGTGACTTATTTCAGTTAGAATCATCGTACCTGAATCTACTCATTATGCTGCTACGGGCCTGATGACATAGATTTCATTGCTGAGTGATATTGCTTTGTAAGTAAATACCACAACTTCTTTATCCATTTTTCACTTTCTGCGATGTTGAACTTGTACTGTAAACGAGGTTCTTGTAAACAGAGCCGTTCCAAACTTTGGGGTGGCTGTGTCTTTTTGATTTTAATTTCCCTAAGCTATAGGACCATAAGTAGCAGTGCCCTAGGCTCTGTTCCTTTGTTTTTTTGATGTTTCAGGAAACACCATACACTTCTCCCAAGTGTCTGTTGGCAATTTACATCCCGCCCATCAGCATAACAAGGCTCCCAGTTCTCCATGGCCTGTCCTGCCTTTCTGGATTTTACACTTTTTTCAGATGGCCCTTTTGACCGGGGGGAAGTGAGACTTCATTGTAGTGCAGATTTCCTTTGCAAGCTTGCTTGGTTGGCCAAAAAGGGCGTATGCGTTTTTTCCTGAATATATTCAGGAAAAAACGCATACGCCCTTTTTGGCCAAGTGCATCATTGTGGACGTTCTGCCTCTTTTCCTATGCTTTCAATGCAATTCCTGTCTACCTCCTGAAATCGGTTTCCTGCAATTCTGCCCCGCTTTCAAGTCCTCTTGGCAGCCTTACTTCAGTATATTTTTTGACGATAGCTGTCATTTATAACTCTGCAGGTTTGTGCATTACAGTGCCCCTGAGCTCTTTTCTTCAACTCGGTTTCTTTTGAGCTGGCCGCAACACCGCAGGATGGCTTCAGGCCCTAATCTGGTTCTGGTACGGCACGCTGAGCCTTTGGTTATTTCCTCTTCCTGGTGGGAAATGAGAGTTAAATTTGCCCGTCCAGACACCTCCAGCTAGCCTCTCATTGGTTCTCGCTATTCCTGTTCATCTTCCGCAGAAATTGCAAACTGGGCCAAACAGGAGTTTAAAGACGCTGACTCTCCAAGTGGGGAGAGTGTTAGTAAAGCGTCTGGAATGTTGCACCCGAGTACCAGGGGAGGAAAACTGAGACATATTTGAACACGTCTCCCGTTCACATGGTTGATCATACTTGGGTTCCACATGCATGTTTTAGCTGAAGGAAGAATACCTTAAACCTGGAGAGTTGAGACCCGTGTAATGGGTACCATGCAATATGACTTCAAAGGGTCTTCATTTGCTCACCGAACCTCTCCAATCCTATCACTGCTGCGTTTATGCCCCTGTACACATGCTTGATTCTCTTTTGGAGACATAGCAATCCATAGGTTTTACGATAATTACTAGTCAGGTAAATTCTTAGGCGTTTAATATGCGGTGTTGAGTCCATTTCGTTGAGCAAGGAGTAGCTCTTGTCTATTCCATATTTGACTTAAGGAACTTTATCTGTGCTCATTTCAATCTCTGGTTTTATGCAGCACCCCAACTCACCTTTACCCTTAAGCAAGCATAAGTTGGTTTTCTAAATTTGAGACCCTGTTCTGTTCTGTAATTCAGTTCCTGTGTAGCCAAGTTTACATTCCGTGTATTACTGATATCTTATGATGTTTCTTTTTCTGTGTGACTTATTTCAGTTAGAATCATCATACCTGAATCCACTCATTGTGATGCTAAGTGCCTGATGACATAGATTTCATTGCTGAGTGATATTGCTTTGTAAGTAAATACCACAACTTCTTTATCCATTTTTCACTTTCTGCGATGTTGAACTTGTACTGTAAACGAGGTTCTTGTAAACAGAGGCATCCCAAACTTTGGGGTGGCTGTGTCTTTTTGATTTTAATTTCCCTAAGCTATAGGACCATAAGTGGCAGTGCCCTAGGCTCTGTTGCTTTGTTTTTTAAATGTTTCAGGAAACACCATACACTTCTCCCGAGTGTCTGTTGGCAATTTACATCCTGCCCATCAACATAACAAGGCTCCCAGTTCTCCATGGCCTGTCCTGCCTTTCTGGATTTTACACTTTTTTCAGATGGCCCTTTTGACCGGGGGGAAGTGAGACTTCATTGTAGTGCAGATTTCCTTTGCAAGCTTGCTTGGTTGGCCAAAAAGGGTGTATGCGTTTTTTCCTGAATATATTCAGGAAAAAACGCATACGCCCTTTTTGGCCAAGTGCATCATTGTGGACGTTCTGCCTCTTTTCCTATGCTTTCAATGCAATTCCAGTCTACCTCCTGAAATCGGTTTCCTGCAATTCTGCCCCGCTTTCAAGTCCTCTTGGCAGCCTTACTTCAGTCTATTTTTGGACGATAGCTGTCATTTATAACTCTGCAGGTTTGTGAATTACAGTGCCCCTGAGCTCCTTTCTTCAACTCGCTTTCTTGTGACCTGGCCGCAACACCGCAGGATGGCTTCAGGCCCTAATCTGGTTCCGGAACGGCACGCTGAGCCTTTGGTTATTTCCTCTTCCTGGTGGGAAATGAGAGTTAAATTTGCCCGTCCAGACACCTCCAGCTAGCCTCTCATTGGTTCTCGCTATTCCTGTTCATCTTCCGCAGAAATTGCAAACTGGGCCAAACAGGAGGTTAAAGGCGCTGACTCTCCAAGTGGGGAGAGTGTTAGTAAAGCGTCTGGAATGTTGCACCCGAGTACCAGGGGAGGAAAACTGAGACATATTTGAACACGTCTCCCGTTCACATGGTTGATCATACTTGGGTTCCACATGCATGTTTTAGCTGAAGGAAGAATACCTTAAATCTGGAGAGTTGAGACCCCTGTAATGGGAACCATGCAATATGACTTCAAAGGGTCTTCATTTGCTCACCGAACCTCTCCAATCCTATCACTGCTGCGTTTATGCCCCTGTACACATGCTTGATTCTCTTTCGGAGACATAGCAATCCATAGGTTTTACGATACTTACTAGTCAGGTACATTCTTAGGCGTTAAATATGCGGTGTTGAGTCCATTTCATTGAGCAAGGAGTAGCTCTTGTCTATTCCATATTTGGCTTAAGGAACTTTATCTGTGCTCATTTCAATCTCTGGTTTTATGCAGCACCCCAACTCACCTTTACCCTTAAGCAAGCATAAGTTGGTTTTCTAAATTTGAGACCCTGTTCTGTTCTGTAATTCAGTTCCTGTGTAGCCAAGTTTACATTCCGTGTATTACTGATATCTTATGATGTTTCTTCTTCTGTGTGACTTATTTCAGTTAGAATCATCATACCTGAATCCACTCATTGTGCTGCTAAGGGCCTGATGACACAGATTTCATTGCTGAGTGATATTGCTTTGTAAGTAAATACCACAACTTCTTTATCCATTTTTCACTTTCTGCGATGTTGAACTTGTACTGTAAACGAGGTTCTTGTAAACAGAGCCGTTCCAAACTTTGGGGTGGCTGTGTCTTTTTTATTTTAATTTCCCTAAGCTATAGGACCATAATTGGAAGTGCCCTAGGTTCTGTTGCTTTGTTTTTTAGATGTTTCAGGAAACATCATACACTTCTCCCGAGTGGTTTTTGGCAATTTACATCCCGCCCATCAGCATAACAAGGCTCCCAGTTCTCCATGGCCTGTCCTGCCTTTCTGGATTTTACACTTTTTTCAGATGGCCCTTTTGACCGGGGGGAAGTGAGACTTCATTGTAGTGCAGATTTCCTTTGCAAGCTTGCTTGGTTGGCCAAAAAGGGCGTATGCGTTTTTTCCTGAATATATTCAGGAAAAAACGCATACGCCCTTTTTGGCCAAGTGCATCATTGTGGACGTTCTGCCTCTTTTCCTATGCTTTCAATGCAATTCCAGTCTACCTCCTGAAATCGGTTTCCTGCAATTCTGCCCCGCTTTCAAGTCCTCTTGGTAGCCTTACTTCAGTCTATTTTTGGACGATAGCTGTCATTTATAACTCTGCAGGTTTGTGAATTACAGTGCCCCTGAGCTCCTTTCTTCAACTCGCTTTCTTGTGACCTGGCCGCAACACCGCAGGATGGCTTCAGGCCCTAATCTGGTTCCGGTACGGCACGCTGAGCCTTTGGTTATTTCCTCTTCCTGGTGGGAAATGAGAGTTAAATTTGCCCGTCCAGACACCTCCAGCTAGCCTCTCATTGGTTCTCGCTATTCCTGTTCATCTTCCGCAGAAATTGCAAATTGGGCCAAACAGGAGGTTAAAGGCGCTGACTCTCCAAGTGGGGAGAGTGTTAGTAAAGCGTCTGGAATGTTGCACCCGAGTACCAGGGGAGGAAAACTGAGACATATTTGAACACGTCTCCCGTTCACATGGTTGATCATACTTGGGTTCCACATGCATGTTTTAGCTGAAGGAAGAATACCTTAAATCTGGAGAGTTGAGACCCCTGTAATGGGTACCATGCAATATGACTTCAAAGGGTCTTCATTTGCTCACCGAACCTCTCCAATCCTATCACTGCTGCGTTTATGCCCCTGTACACATGCTTGATTCTCTTTCGGAGACATAGCAATCCATAGGTTTTACGATACTTACTAGTCAGGTACATTCTTAGGCGTTAAATATGCGGTGTTGAGTCCATTTCATTGAGCAAGGAGTAGCTCTTGTCTATTCCATATTTGGCTTAAGGAACTTTATCTGTGCTCATTTCAATCTCTGGTTTTATGCAGCACCCCAACTCACCTTTACCCTTAAGCAAGCATAAGTTGGTTTTCTAAATTTGAGACCCTGTTCTGTTCTGTAATTCAGTTCCTGTGTAGCCAAGTTTACATTCCGTGTATTACTGATATCTTATGATGTTTCTTCTTCTGTGTGACTTATTTCAGTTAGAATCATCATACCTGAATCCACTCATTGTGCTGCTAAGGGCCTGATGACACAGATTTCATTGCTGAGTGATATTGCTTTGTAAGTAAATACCACAACTTCTTTATCCATTTTTCACTTTCTGCGATGTTGAACTTGTACTGTAAACGAGGTTCTTGTAAACAGAGCCGTTCCAAACTTTGGGGTGGCTGTGTCTTTTTTATTTTAATTTCCCTAAGCTATAGGACCATAATTGGAAGTGCCCTAGGTTCTGTTGCTTTGTTTTTTAGATGTTTCAGGAAACATCATACACTTCTCCCGAGTGGTTTTTGGCAATTTACATCCCGCCCATCAGCATAACAAGGCTCCCAGTTCTCCATGGCCTGTCCTGCCTTTCTGGATTTTACACTTTTTTCAGATGGCCCTTTTGACCGGGGGGAAGTGAGACTTCATTGTAGTGCAGATTTCCTTTGCAAGCTTGCTTGGTTGGCCAAAAAGGGCGTATGCGTTTTTTCCTGAATATATTCAGGAAAAAACGCATACGCCCTTTTTGGCCAAGTGCATCATTGTGGACGTTCTGCCTCTTTTCCTATGCTTTCAATGCAATTCCAGTCTACCTCCTGAAATCGGTTTCCTGCAATTCTGCCCCGCTTTCAAGTCCTCTTGGCAGCCTTACTTCAGTCTATTTTTGGACGATAGCTGTCATTTATAACTCTGCAGGTTTGTGAATTACAGTGCCCCTGAGCTCCTTTCTTCAACTCGCTTTCTTTTGAGCTGGCCGCAACACCGCAGGATGGCTTCAGGCCCTAATCTGGTTCCGGTACGGCACGCTGAGCCTTTGGTTATTTCCTCTTCCTGTTGGGAAATGAGAGTTAAATTTGCCCGTCCAGACACCTCCAGCTAGCCTCTCATTGGTTCTCGCTATTCCTGTTCATCTTCCGCAGAAATTGCAAACTGTGCCAAACAGGAGGTTAAAGGCGCTGACTCTCCAAGTGGGGAGAGTGTTAGTAAAGCGTCTGGAATGTTGCACCCGAGTACCAGGGGAGGAAAACTGAGACATATTTGAACACGTCTCCCGATCACATGGTTGACCATACTCTGGGTTCCACATGCATATTTTAGCTGAAGGAAGAATACCTAAAACCTGGGTAGTTGAAACCCGTGGAATGGGTACCATACAATATGACTTCAAAGGGTCTTCATTTGCTCACCGAACCTCTCCAATCCTATCACTGCTGCGTTTATGCCCCTGTACACATGCTTGATTCTCTTTCGGAGACATAGCAATCCATAGGTTTTAAGATACTTACTAGTCAGGTACATTCTTAGGCGTTTAATATGCGGTGTTGAGTCCATTTCGTTGAGCAAGGAGTAGCTCTTGTCTATTCCATATTTGGCTTAAGGAACTTTATCTGTGCTCATTTCAATCTCTGGTTTTATGCAGCAACCCAACTCACCTTTCCCCTTAAGCAAGCATAAGTTGGTTTTCTATATTTGAGAACCTGTTCTGTTTTGGAATTCAGTTCCTGTGTAGCCAAGTTTACATTCCGTGTATTAGTGATATCTTATGAGGTTTCTTTTTCTGTGTGACTTATTTCAGTTAGAATCATCGTACCTGAATCTACTCATTATGCTGCTACGGGCCTGATGACATAGATTTCATTGCTGAGTGATACTGCATTGTACGTAAGTACCACAAGTTCTTCATCCATTTTTCACTTTCTGCGATGTTGAACTTGTACTGTAAACGAGGTTCTTGTAAACAGAGCCGTTCCAAACTTTGGGGTGGCTGTGTCTTTTTGATTTTAATTTCCCTAAGCTATAGGACCATAAGTGGAAGTGCCCTAGGCTCTGTTGCTTTGTTTTTTAGATGTTTCAGGAAACACCATACACTTCTCCCAAGTGTCTGTTGGCAATTTACATCCCGCCCATCAGCATAACAAGGCTCCTAGTTCTCAATGGCCTGTTGCCTTTCTGGATTTTACACTTTTTTCAGATGGCCCTTTTGACCGGGGGGAAGTGAGACTTCATTGTAGTGCAGATTTCCTTTGCAAGCTTGCTTGGTTGGCCAAAAAGTGCATATGCGTTTTTTCCTGAATATATTCAGGAAAAAACGCATACGCCCTTTTTGGCCAAGTGCATCATTGTGGACGTTCTGCCTCTTTTCCTATGCTTTCAATGCAATTCCAGTCTACCTCCTGAAATCGGTTTCCTTCAATTCTGCTCCGCTTTCAAGTCCTCTTGGCAGCCTTACTTCAGTCTATTTTTGGACGATAGCTGTCATTTATAACTCTGCAGGTTTGTGAATTACAGTGCCCCTGAGCTCCTTTCTTCAACTCGCTTTCTTGTGACCTGGCCGCAACACCGCAGGATGGCTTCAGGCCCTAATCTGGTTCCGGCACGGCACGCTGAGCCTTTGGTTAATTCCTCTTCCTGGTGGGAAATGAGAGTTAAATTTGCCCGTCCAGACACCTCCAGCTAGCCTCTCATTGGTTCTCGCTATTCCTGTTCATCTTCCGCAGAAATTGCAAACTGGGCCAAACAGGAGGTTAAAGGGACTGACTCTCCAAGTCGGGAGAGTGTTAGTAAAGCGTCTGGAATGTTGCACCCGAGTACCAGGGTACGAAAACTGAGACATATTTGAACACGTCTCCCGATCACATGGTTGATCATACTCTAGGTTCCACATGCATGTTTTAGCTGAAGGAAGAATACCTTAAACCTGGGTAGTTGAAACCCGTGGAATGGGTACCATGTAATATGACTTCAAAGGGTCTTCATTTGCTCACCGAACCTCTCCAATCCTATCACTGCTGCGTTTATGCCCCTGTACACATGCTTGATTCTCTTTCGGAGACATAGCAATCCATAGGTTTTAAGATACTTACTAGTCAGGTACATTCTTAGGCGTTTAATATGGGGTGTTGAGTCCATTTCGTTGAGCAAGGAGTAGCTCTTGTCTATTCCATATTTGGCTTAAGGAACTTTATCTGTGCCCATTTCAATCTCTGGTTTTATGCAGCACACCAACTCACCTTTACCCTTAAGCAAGCATAAGTTGGTTTTCTAAATTTGAGTCCCTGTTCTGTTCTGTAATTCAGTTCCTGTGTAGCCAAGTTTACATTCCGTGTATTACTGATATCTTATGATGTTTCTTTTTCTGTGTGACTTACTTCAGTTAGAATCATCATACCTGAATCCACTCATTGTGCTGCTAAGGGCCTGATGACACAGATTTCATTGCTGAGTGATATTGCTTTGTAAGTAAATACCACAACTTCTTTATCCATTTTTCACTTTCTGCGATGTTGAACTTGTACTGTAAACGAGGTTCTTGTAAACAGAGCCGTTCCAAACTTTGGGGTGGCTGTGTCTTTTTGATTTTAATTTCCCTAAGCTATAGGACCATAAGTGGAAGTGCCCTAGGCTCTGTTGCTTTGTTTTTTAGATGTTTCAGGAAACACCATACACTTCTCCCGAGTGGTTGTTGGCAATTTACATCCCGCCCATCAGCATAACAAGGCTCCCAGTTCTCCATGGCCTGTCCTGCCTTTCTGGATTTTACACTTTTTTCAGATGGCCCTTTTGACCGGGGGGAAGTGAGACTTCATTGTAGTGCAGATTTCCTTTGCAAGCTTGCTTGGTTGGCCGAAAAGGGCGTATGCGTTTTTTCCTGAATATATTCAGGAAAAAACGCATACGCCCTTTTTGGCCAAGTGCATCATTGTGGACGTTCTGCCTCTTTTCCTATGCTTTCAATGCAATTCCAGTCTACCTCCTGAAATCGGTTTCCTGCAATTCTGCCCCGCTTTCAAGTCCTCTTGGCAGGCTTACTTCAGTCTATTTTTGGACAATAGCTGTCATTTATAACTCTGCAGGTTTGTGAATTAGAGTGCCCCTGAGCTCCTTTCTTCAACTCGCTTTCTTTTGAGCTGGCCGCAACACCGCAGGATGGCTTCAGGCCCTAATCTGGTTCCGGTACGGCACGCTGAGCCTTTGGTTATTTCCTCTTCCTGGTGGGAAATGAGAGTTAAATTTGCCCGTCCAGACACCTCCAGCTAGCCTCTCATTGGTTCTCGCTTTTCCTGTTCATCTTCCGCAGAAATTGCAAACTGGGCCAAACAGGAGGTTAAAGGCGCTGACTCTCCAAGTGGGGAGAGTGTTAGTAAAGCGTCTGGAATGTTGCACCCGAGTACCAGGGGAGGAAAACTGAGACATATTTGAACACGTCTCCCGTTCACATGGTTGATCATACTTGGGTTCCACATGCATGTTTTAGCTGAAGGAAGAATACCTTAAACCTGGAGAGTTAAGACCCGTGTAATGGGTACCGTGCAATATGACTTCAAAGGGTCTTCATTTGCTCACCGAACCTCTCCAATCCTATCGCTGCTGCGTTTATGCCCCTGTACACATGCTTGATTCTCTTTCGGAGACATAGCAATCCATAGGTTTTAAGATACTTACTAGTCAGGTACATTCTTAGGCGTTTAATATGCGGTGTTGAGTCCATTTCGTTGAGCAAGGAGTAGCTCTTGTCTATTCCATATTTGACTTAAGGAACTTTATCTGTGCTCATTTCAATCTCTGGTTTTATGCAGCACCCCAACTCACCTTTACCCTTAAGCAAGCATAAGTTGGTTTTCTAAATTTGAGACCCTGTTCTGTTCGGTAATTCAGTTCCTGTGTAGCCAAGTTTACATTCCGTGTATTACTGATATCTTATGATGTTTCTTTTTCTGTGTGACTTACTTCAGTTAGAATCATCATACCTGAATCCACTCATTGTGCTGCTAAGGGCCTGATGACACAGATTTCATTGCTGAGTGATATTGCTTTGTAAGTAAATACCACAACTTCTTTATCCATTTTTCACTTTCTGCGATGTTGAACTTGTACTGTAAACGAGGTTCTTGTAAACAGAGCCGTTCCAAACTTTGGGGTGGCTGTGTCTTTTTGATTTTAATTTCCCTAAGCTATAGGACCATAAGTGGAAGTGCCCTAGGTTCTGTTGCTTTGTTTTTTAGATGTTTCAGGAAACACCATACACTTCTCCCGAGTGGTTGTTGGCAATTTACATCCCGCCCATCAGCATAACAAGGCTCCCAGTTCTCCATGGCCTGTCCTGCCTTTCTGGATTTTACACTTTTTTCAGATGGCCCTTTTGACCGGGGGGAAGTGAGACTTCATTGTAGTGCAGATTTCCTTTGCAAGCTTGCTTGGTTGGCCAAAAAGGGCGTATGCGTTTTTTCCTGAATATATTCAGGAAAAAACGCATACGCCCTTTTTGGCCAAGTGCATCATTGTGGACGTTCTGCCTCTTTTCCTATGCTTTCAATGCAATTCCAGTCTACCTCCTGAAATCGGTTTCCTGCAATTCTGCCCCGCTTTCAAGTCCTCTTGGCAGCCTTACTTCAGTCTATTTTTGGACGATAGCTGTCATTTATAACTCTGCAGGTTTGTGAATTACAGTGCCCCTGAGCTCCTTTCTTCAACTCGCTTTCTTTTGAGCTGGCCGCAACACCGCAGGATGGCTTCAGGCCCTAATCTGGTTCCGGCACGGCACGCTGAGCCTTTGGTTATTTCCTCTTCCTGGTGGGAAATGAGAGTTAAATTTGCCCATCCAGACACCTCCAGCTAGCCTCTCATTGGTTCTCGCTATTCCTGTTCATCTTCCGCAGAAATTGCAAACTGGGCCAAACAGGAGGTTAAAGGGACTGACTCTCCAAGTGGGGAGAGTGTTAGTAAAGCGTCTGGAATGTTGCACCCGAGTACTAGGGGAGGAAAACTAAGACATATTTGAACACGTATCCCGTTCACATGGTTGATCATACTTGGGTTCCACATGCATGTTTTAGCTGAAGGAAGAATACCTTAAACCTGGAGAGTTAAGACCCGTGTAATGGGTACCATGCAATATGACTTCAAAGGGTCTTCATTTGCTCACCGAACCTCTCCAATCCTATCACTGCTGCGTTTATGCCCCTGTACACATGCTTGATTCTCTTTCGGAGACATAGCAATCCATAGGTTTTAAGATACTTACTAGTCAGGTACATTCTTAGGCGTTTAATATGCGGTGTTGAGTCCATTTCGTTGAACAAGGAGTAGCTCTTGTCTATTCCATATTTGGCTTAAGGAAATTTATCTGTGCTCATTTCAATCTCTGGTTTTATGCAGCACCCCAACTCACCTTTACCCTTAAGCAAGAATAAGTTGGTTTTCTAAATTTGAGACCCTGTTCTGTTCTGTAATTCAGTTCCTGTGTAGCCAAGTTTACATTCCGTGTATTACTGATATCTTATGATGTTTCTTTTTCTGTGTGACTTATTTCAGTTAGAATCATCATACCTGAATCCACTCATTGTGCTGCCAAGGGCCTGATGACACAGATTTCATTGCTGAGTGATATTGCTTTGTAAGTAAATACCACAACTTCTTTATCCATTTTTCACTTTCTGCAATGTTGAACTTGTACTGTAAACGAGGTTCTTGTAAACAGAGCCGTTCCAAACTTTGGGGTGGCTGTGTCTTTTTGATTTTAATTTCCCTAAGCTATAGGACCATAAGTGGAAGTGCCCTAGGTTCTGTTGCTTTGTTTTTTAGATGTTTCAGGAAACACCATACACTTCTCCCGAGTGTCTGTTGGCAATTACATCCCGCCCATCAGCATAACAAGGCTCCCAGTTCTCCATGGCCTGTCCTGCCTTTCTGGATTTTACACTTTTTTCAGATGGCCCTTTTGACCGGGGGGAAGTGAGACTTCATTGTAGTGCAGATTTCCTTTGCAAGCTTGCTTGGTTGGCCAAAAAGGGCGTATGCGTTTTTTCCTGAATATATTCAGGAAAAAACGCATACGCCCTTTTTGGCCAAGTGCATCATTGTGGACGTTCTGCCTCTTTTCCTATGCTTTCAATGCAATTCCAGTCTACCTCCTGAAATCGGTTTCCTGCAATTCTGCCCCGCTTTCAAGTCCTCTTGGCAGCCTTACTTCAGTCTATTTTTGGACAATAGCTGTCATTTATAACTCTGCAGGTTTGTGAATTACAGTGCCCCTGAGCTCCTTTCTTCAACTCGCTTTCTTTTGAGCTGGCCGCAACACCGCAGGATGGCTTCAGGCCCTAATCTGGTTCCGGCACGGCACGCTGAGCCTTTGGTTATTTCCTCTTCCTGGTGGGAAATGAGAGTTAAATTTGCCCGTCCAGACACCTCCAGCTAGTCTCTCATTGGTTCTCGCTATTCCTGTTCATCTTCCGCAGAAATTGCAAACTGGGCCAAACAGGAGGTTAAAGTCGCTGACTCTCCAAGTGGGGAGAGTGTTAGTAAAGCGTCTGGAATGTTGCACCCGAGTACCAGGGGAGGAAAACTGAGACATATTTGAACACGTCTCCCGTTCACATGGTTGATCATACTTGGGTTCCACATGCATGTTTTAGCTGAAGGAAGAATACCTTAAACCTGGAGAGTTGAGACCCGTGTAATGGGTACCATGCAATATGACTTCAAAGGGTCTTCATTTGCTCACCGAACCTCTCCAATCCTATCACTGCTGCGTTTATGCCCCTGTACACATGCTTGATTCTCTTTTGGAGACATAGCAATCCATAGGTTTTACGATACTTACTAGTCAGGTACATTCTTAGGCGTTTAATATGCGGTGTTGAGTCCATTTCGTTGAGCAAGGAGTAGCTCTTGTCTATTCCATATTTGACTTAAGGAACTTTATCTGTGCTCATTTCAATCTCTGGTTTTATGCAGCACCCCAACTCACCTTTACCCTTAAGCAAGCATAAGTTGGTTTTCTAAATTTGAGACCCTGTTCTGTTCTGTAATTCAGTTCCTGTGTAGCCAAGTTTACATTCCGTGTATTACTGATATCTTATGATGTTTCTTTTTCTGTGTGACTTATTTCAGTTACAATCATCATACCTGAATCCACTCATTGTGATGCTAAGGGCCTGATGACACAGATTTCATTGCTGAGTGATATTGCTTTGTAAGTAAATACCACAACTTCTTTATCCATTTTTCACTTTCTGCGATGTTGAACTTGTACTGTAAACGAGGTTCTTGTAAACAGAGCCGTTCCAAACATTGGGGTGGCTGTGTCTTTTTGATTTTAATTTCCCTAAGCTATAGGACCATAAGTGGCAGTGCCCTAGGCTCTGTTGCTTTGTTTTTTAGATGTTTCAGGAAACACCATACACTTCTCCCGAGTGTCTGTTGGCAATTTACATCCCGCCCATCAGCATAACAAGGCTCCCAGTTCTCCATGGCCTGTCCTGCCTTTCTGGATTTTACACTTTTTTCAGATGGCCCTTTTGACCGGGGGGAAGTGAGACTTCATTGTAGTGCAGATTTCCTTTGCAAGCTTGCTTGGTTGGCCAAAAAGGGCGTATGCGTTTTTTCCTGAATATATTCAGGAAAAAACGCATACGCCCTTTTTGGCCAAGTGCATCATTGTGGACGTTCTGCCTCTTTTCCTATGCTTTCAATGCAATTCCAGTCTACCTCCTGAAATCGGTTTCCTGCAATTCTGCCCCGCTTTCAAGTCCTCTTGGCAGCCTTACTTCAGTCTATTTTTGGACGATAGCTGTCATTTATAACTCTGCAGGTTTGTAAATTGCAGTGCCCCTGAGCTCCTTTCTTCAACTCGCTTTCTTGTGACCTGGCCGCAACACCGCAGGATGGCTTCAGGCCCTAATCTGGTTCCGGCCCGGCATGCTGAGCCTTTGGTTAATTCCTCTTCCTGGTGGGAAATGAGAGTTAAATTTGCCCGTCCAGACACCTCCAGCTAGCCTCTCATTGGTTCTCGCTATTCCTGTTCATCTTCCGCAGAAATTGCAAACTGGGCCAAACAGGAGGTTAAAGGGACTGACTCTCCAAGTGGGGAGAGTGTTAGTAAAGCGTCTGGAATGTTGCACCCGAGTACCAGGGGAGGAAAACTGAGACATATTTGAACACGTCTCCCGATCACATGGTTGATCATACTCTTGGTTCCACATGCATGTTTTAGCTGAAGGAAGAATACCTTAAACCTGGGTAGTTGAAACCCGTGAAATGGGTACCATGCAATATGACTTTAAAGGGTCTTCATTTGCTCACCGAACCTCTCCAATCCTATCACTGCTGCGTTTATGCCCCTGTACACAGGCTTGATTCTCTTTCGGAGACATAGCAATCCATAGGTTTTACGATACTTACTAGTCAGGTACATTCTTAGGCGTTTAATATGCGGTGTTGAGTCCATTTCGTTGAGCAAGGAGTAGCTCTTGTCTATTCCATATTTGACTTAAGGAACTTTATCTGTGCTCATTTCAATCTCTGGTTTTATGCAGCACCCCAACTCACCTTTACCCTTAAGCAAGCATAAGTTGTTTTTCTAAATTTGAGACCCTGTTCTGTTCTGTAATTCAGTTCCTGTGTAGTCAAATTTACATTCCGTGTATTACTGATATCTTATGATGTTTCTTTTTCTGTGTGACTTATTTCAGTTAGAATCATCATACCTGAATCCACTCATTGTGCTGCTAAGGGCCTGATGACATAGATTTCATTGCTGAGTGATATTGCTTTGTAAGTAAATACCACAACTTCTTTATCCATTTTTCACTTTCTGCGATGTTGAACTTGTACTGTAAACGAGGTTCTTGTAAACAGAGCCGTTCCAAACTTTGGGGTGGCTGTGTCTTTTTGATTTTAATTTCCCTAAGCTATAGGACCATAAGTGGAAGTGCCCTAGGCTCTGTTGCTTTGTTTTTTAGATGTTTCAGGAAACACCATACACTTCTCCCAAGTGTCTGTTGGCAATTTACATCCCGCCCATCAGCATAACAAGGCTCCCAGTTCTCCATGGCCTTTTGCCTTTCTGGATTTTACACTTTTTTCAGATGGCCCTTTTGACCGGGGGGAAGTGAGACTTCATTGTAGTGCAGATTTCCTTTGCAAGCTTGCTTGGTTGGCCAAAAAGGGCGTATGCGTTTTTTCCTGAATATATTCAGGAAAAAACGCATACGCCCTTTTTGGCCAAGTGCATCATTGTGGACGTTCTGCCTCTTTTCCTATGCTTTCAATGCAATTCCAGTCTACCTCCTGAAATCGGTTTCCTGCAATTCTGCCCCGCTTTCAAGTCCTCTTGGCAGCCTTACTTCAGTCTATTTTTGGACGATAGCTGTCATTTATAACTCTGCAGGTTTGTGAATTACAGTGCCCCTGAGCTCCTTTCTTCAACTCGCTTTCTTGTGACCTGGCCGCAACACCGCAGGAGGGCTTCAGGCCCTAATCTGGTTCCGGCCCGGCATGCTGAGCCTTTGGTTAATTCCTCTTCCTGGTGGGAAATGAGAGTTAAATTTGCCCGTCCAGACACCTCCAGCTAGCCTCTCATTGGTTCTCGCTATTCCTGTTCATCTTCCGCAGAAATTGCAAACTGGGCCAAACAGGAGGTTAAAGGGACTGACTCTCCAAGTGGGGAGAGTGTTAGTAAAGCGTCTGGAATGTTGCACCCGAGTACCAGGGGAGGAAAACTGAGACATATTTGAACACGTCTCCCGATCACATGGTTGATCATACTCTAGGTTCCACATGCATGTTTTAGCTGAAGGAAGAATACCTTAAACCTGGAGAGTTGAAACCCGTGGAATGGGTACCATGCAATATGACTTCAAAGGGTCTTCATTTGCTCACCGAACCTCTCCAATCCTATCACTGCTGCGTTTATGCCCCTGTACACATGCTTGATTCTCTTTCGGAGACATAGCAATCCATAGGTTTTAAGATACTTACTAGTCAGGTACATTCTTAGGCGTTTAATATGGGGTGTTGAGTCCATTTCGTTGAGCAAGGAGTAGCTCTTGTCTATTCCATATTTGGCTTAAGGAACTTTATCTGTGCTCATTTCAATCTCTGGTTTTATGCAGCACCCCAACTCACCTTTACCCTTAAGCAAGAATAAGTTGGTTTTCTAAATTTGAGACCCTGTTCTGTTCTGTAATTCAGTTCCTGTGTAGCCAAGTTTACATTCCGTGTATTACTGATATCTTATGATGTTTTTTTTCTGTGTGACTTATTTCAGTTAGAATCATCATACCTGAAGCCACTCATTGTGATGCTAAGGGCCTGATGACACAGATTTCATTGCTGAGTGATATTGCTTTGTAAGTAAATACCACAACTTCTTTATCCACTTTTCACTTTCTGCGATGTTGAACTTGTACTGTAAACAAGGTTCTTGTAAACAGAGGCGTCCCAAACTTTGGGGTGGCTGTGTCTTTTTGATTTTAATTTCCCTAAGCTATAGGACCATAAGTGGAAGTGCCCTAGGTTCTGTTGCTTTGTTTTTTAGATGTTTCAGGAAACACCATACACTTCTCCCCAGTGGTTGTTGGCAATTTACATCCCGCCCATCAGCATAACAAGGCTCCCAGTTCTCCATGGTCTGTCCTGCCTTTCTGGATTTTACACTTTTTTCAGATGGCCCTTTTGACCGGGGGGAAGTGAGACTTCATTGTAGTGCAGATTTCCTTTGCAAGCTTGCTTGGTTGGCCAAAAAGGGCGTATGCGTTTTTTCCTGAATATATTCAGGAAAAAACGCATACGCCCTTTTTGGCCAAGTGCATCATTGTGGACGTTCTGCCTCTTTTCCTATGCTTTCAATGCAATTCCAGTCTACCTCCTGAAATCGGTTTCCTGCAATTCTGCCCCGCTTTCAAGTCCTCTTGGCAGCCTTACTTCACTCTATTTTTGGACGATAGCTGTCATTTATAACTCTGCAGGTTTGTGAATTACAGTGCCCCTGAGCTCCTTTCTTCAACTCGCTTTCTTGTGACCTGGCCGCAACACCGCAGGATGGCTTCAGGCCCTAATCTGGTTCCGGCCCGGCATGCTGAGCCTTTGGTTAATTCCTCTTCCTGGTGGGAAATGAGAGTTAAATTTGCCCGTCCAGACACCTCCAGCTAGCCTCTCATTGGTTCTCGCTATTCCTGTTCATCTTCCGCAGAAATTGCAAACTGGGCCAAACAGGAGGTTAAAGGGACTGACTCTCCAAGTGGGGAGAGTGTTAGTAAAGCGTCTGGAATGTTGCACCCGAGTACCAGGGGAGGAAAACTGAGACATATTTGAACACGTCTCCTGATCACATGGTTGATCATACTCTAGGTTCCACATGCATGTTTTAGCTGAAGGAAGAATACCTTAAACCTGGGTAGTTGAAACCCGTGGAATGGGTACCATGCAATATGACTTCAAAGGGTATTCATCTGCTCACCGAACCTCTCCAATCCTATCACTGCTGCGTTTATGCCCCTGTACACATGCTTGATTCTCTTTCGGAGACATAGCAATCCATAGGTTTTAAGATACTTACTAGTCAGGTACATTCTTAGGCGTTTAATATGGGGTGTTGAGTCCATTTCGTTGAGCAAGGAGTAACTCTTGTCTATTCCATATTTGGCTTAAGGAACTTTATCTGTGCTCATTTCAATCTCTGGTTTTATGCAGCACCCCAACTCACCTTTACCCTTAAGCAAGAATAAGTTGGTTTTCTAAATTTGAGACCCTGTTCTGTTCTGTAATTCAGTTCCTGTGTAGTCAAATTTACATTCCGTGTATTACTGATATCTTATGATGTTTCTTTTTCTGTGTGACTTATTTCAGTTAGAATCATCATACCTGAATCCACTCATTGTGCTGCTAAGGGCCTGATGACACAGATTTCATTGCTGAGTGATATTGCTTTGTAAGTAAATACCACAAGTTCTTTATCCATTTTTCACTTTCTGCGATGTTGAACTTGTACTGTAAACGAGGTTCTTGTAAACAGAGCCGTTCCAAACTTTGGGGTGGCTGTGTCTTTTTGATTTTAATTTCCCTAAGCTATAGGACCATAAGTGGAAGTGCCCTAGGTTCTGTTGCTTTGTTTTTTAGATGTTTCAGGAAACACCATACACTTCTCCCGAGTGTTTGTTGGCAATTTACATCCCGCCCATCAGCGTAACAAGGCTCCCAGTTCTCCATGGTCTATCCTGCCTTTCTGGATTTTACACTTTTTTCAGATGGCCCTTTTGACCGGGGGGAAGTGAGACTTCATTGTAGTGCAGATTTCCTTTGCAAGCTTGCTTGGTTGGCCAAAAAGGGCGTATGCGTTTTTTCCTGAATATATTCAGGAAAAAACGCATACGCCCTTTTTGGCCAAGTGCATCATTGTGGACGTTCTGCCTCTTTTCCTATGCTTTCAATGCAATTCCAGTCTACCTCCTGAAATCGGTTTCCTGCAATTCTGCCCCGCTTTCAAGTCCTCTTGGCAGCCTTACTTCAGTCTATTTTTGGACGATAGCTGTCATTTATAACTCTGCAGGTTTGTGAATTACAGTGCCCCTGAGCTCCTTTCTTCAACTTGCTTTCTTGTGACCTGGCCGCAACACAGCAGGATGGCTTCAGGCCCTAATCTGGTTCCGGCACGGCACGCTGAGCCTTTCATTATTTCCTTTTCCTGGTGGGAAATGAGAGTTAAATTTGCCCGTCCAGACACCTCCAGCTAGTCTCTCATTGGTTCTCGCTATTCCTGTTCATCTTCCGCAGAAATTGCAAACTGGGCCAAACAGGAGGTTAAAGGGACTGACTCTCCAAGTGGGGAGAGTGTTAGTAAAGCGTCTGGAATGTTGCACCCGAGTACCAGGGGAGGAAAACTGAGACATATTTGAACACGTCTCCCGTTCACATGGTTGATCATACTTGGGTTCCACATGCATGTTTTAGCTGAAGGAAGAATACCTTAAACCTGGAGAGTTGAGACCCGTGTAATGGGTACCATGCAATATGACTTCAAAGGGTCTTCATTTGCTCACCGAACCTCTCCAATCCTATCACTGCTGTGTTTATGCCCCTGTACACATGCTTGATTCTCTTTTGGAGACATAGCAATCCATAGGTTTTACGATACTTACTAGTCAGGTACATTCTTAGGCGTTTAATATGCGGTGTTGAGTCCATTTCGTTGAGCAAGGAGTAGCTCTTGTCTATTTCATATTTGACTTAAGGAACTTTATCTGTGCTCATTTCAATCTCTGGTTTTATGCAGCACCCCAACTCACCTTTACCCTTAAGCAAGCATAAGTTGGTTTTCTAAATTTGAGACCCTGTTCTGTTCTGTAATTCAGTTCCTGTGTAGCCAAGTTTACATTCCGTGTATTACTGATATCTTATGATGTTTCTTTTTCTGTGTGACTTATTTCAGTTAGAATCATCATACCTGAATCCACTCATTGTGATGCTAAGGGCCTGATGACATAGATTTCATTGCTGAGTGATATTGCTTTGTAAGTAAATACCACAACTTCTTTATCCATTTTTCACTTTCTGCGATGTTGAACTTGTACTGTAAACGAGGTTCTTGTAAACAGAGGCGTCCCAAACTTTGGGGTGGCTGTGTCTTTTTGATTTTAATTTCCCTAAGCTATAGAACCATAAGTGGCAGTGCCCTAGGCTCTGTTGCTTTGTTTTTTAGATGTTTCAGGAAACACCATACACTTTTCCCGAGTGGTTGTTGGCAATTTACATCCCGCCCATCAGCATAACAAGGCTCCCAGTTCTCCATGGCCTGTCCTGCCTTTCTGGATTTTACACTTTTCTCAGATGGCCCTTTTGACCTGGGGGAAGTGAGACTTCATTGTAGTGCAGATTTCCTTTGCAAGCTTGCTTGGTTGGCCAAAAAGGGCGTATGCGTTTTTTCCTGAATATATTCAGGAAAAAACGCATACGCCCTTTTTGGCCAAGTGCATCATTGTGGACGTTCTGCCTCTTTTCCTATGCTTTCAATGCAATTCCAGTCTACCTCCTGAAATCGGTTTCCTGCAATTCTGCCCCGCTTTCAAGTCCTCTTGGCAGCCTTACTTCAGTCTATTTTTGGACGATAGCTGTCATTTATAACTCTGCAGGTTTGTGAATTACAGTGCCCCTGAGCTCCTTTCTTCAACTCGCTTTCTTGTGACCTGGCCGCAACACCGCAGGATGGCTTCAGGCCCTAATCTGGTTCCGGCCCGGCATGCTGAGCCTTTGGTTAATTCCTCTTCCTGGTGGGAAATGAGAGTTAAATTTGCCCGTCCAGACACCTCCAGCTAGCCTCTCATTGGTTCTCGCTATTCCTGTTCATCTTCCGCAGAAATTGCAAACTGGGCCAAACAGGAGGTTAAAGGCGCTGACTCTCCAAGTGGGGAGAGTGTTAGTAAAGCGTCTGGAATGTTGCACCCGAGTACCAGGGGAGGAAAACTGAGACATATTTGAACACGTCTCCCGTTCACATGGTTGATCATACTTGGGTTCCACATGCATGTTTTAGCTGAAGGAAGAATACCTTAAACCTGGGTAGTTGAAACCCGTGGAATGGGTACCATGCAATATGACTTCAAAGGGTCTTCATTTGCTCACCGAACCTCTCCAATCCTATCACTGCTGCGTTTATGCCCCTGTACACATGCTTGATTCTCTTTCGGAGACATAGCAATCCATAGGTTTTAAGATACTTACTAGTCAGGTACATTCTTAGGCGTTTAATATGGGGTGTTGAGTCCATTTCGTTGAGCAAGGAGTAGCTCTTGTCTATTCCATATTTGGCTTAAGGAACTTTATCTGTGCTCATTTCAATCTCTGGTTTTATGCAGCACCCCAACTCACCTTTCCCCTTAAGCAAGCATAAGTTGGTTTTCTAAATTTGAGACCCTGTTCTGTTCTGTAATTCAGTTCCTGTGTAGTCAAGTTTACATTCCGTGTATTACTGATATCTTATGATGTTTCTTTTTCTGTGTGACTTATTTCAGTTAGAATCATCATACCTGAATCCACTCATTGTGCTGCTAAGGGCCTGATGACACAGATTTCATTGCTGAGTGATATTGCTTTGTAAGTAAATACCACAACTTCTTTATCCATTTTTCACTTTCTGCGATGTTGAACTTGTACTGTAAACGAGGTTCTTGTAAACAGAGCCGTTCCAAACTTTGGGGTGGCTGTGTCTTTGATTTTAATTTCCCTAAGCTATAGGACCATAAGTGGAAGTGCCCTAGGCTCTGTTGCTTTGTTTTTTAGATGTTTCAGGAAACACCATACACTTCTCCCCAGTGGTTGTTGGCAATTTACATCCCGCCCATCAGCATAACAAGGCTCCCAGTTCTCCATGGTCTGTCCTGCCTTTCTGGATTTTACACTTTTTTCAGATGGCCCTTTTGACCGGGGGGAAGTGAGACTTCATTGTAGTGCAGATTTCCTTTGCAAGCTTGCTTGGTTGGCCAAAAAGGGCGTATGCGTTTTTTCCTGAATATATTCAGGAAAAAACGCATACGCCCTTTTTGGCCAAGTGCATCATTGTGGACGTTCTGCCTCTTTTCCTATGCTTTCAATGCAATTCCAGTCTACCTCCTGAAATCGGTTTCCTGCAATTCTTCCCCGCTTTCAAGTCCTCTTGGCAGCCTTACTTCAGTCTATTTTTGGACGATAGCTGTCATTTATAACTCTGCAGGTTTGTGAATTACAGTGCCCCTGAGCTCCTTTCTTCAACTCGCTTTCTTTTGAGCTGGCCGCAACACCGCAGGATGTCTTCAGGCCCTAATCTGGTTCCGGTACGGCACGCTGAGCCTTTGGTTATTTCCTCTTCCTGGTGGGAAATGAGAGTTAAATTTGCCCGTCCAGACACCTCCAGCTAACCTCTCATTGGTTCTCGCTATTCCTGTTCATCTTCCGCAGAAATTGCCAACTGGGCCAAACAGGAGGTTAAAGGCGCTGACTCTCCAAGTGGGGAGAGTGTTAGTAAAGCGTCTGGAATGTTGCACCCGAGTACCAGGGGAGGAAAACTGAGACATATTTGAACACGTCTCCCGTTCACATGGCTGAT